>NW_024884711.1:13134803-13141756 GCF_019232065.1 Centrocercus urophasianus
GCTCTAGTACATACACTTCATATTAAAAAAAAAAAAAAAAAAAAAAAGAAAAAGAAAAAAGAAGAAGAATATTAAATTGATAGCTGCAAAAAGAAAATGTAAACAGGATAAAAAAATTGTTGAACATATAAATGCACTGCTAAAATAATAAGGCAATTCAATTTAAGCATTTAACATAGAAGAATCTGGTATCACATGTATAGAACAGAAAAAAGATGTAGATTTGCAGAATAGTATCAGGAATCATGAAAATCACTTAAGACCTTGAAACTCTCTCATATGTTGCAGTAAGAATGAGACTGTCAGGTTTCTTAGACTCACATACAAAATCCCAAGCAGAAGTAATACTGAAAATAATATTTTTGCATTATTCAGAAAAAAAAATATAAATAAATCCCTTCTTTAATGACTTTTATACTTCTAAATTTCAAATGCTAGCCTTGAATTCAAATACAGATTGTATTTCTGGAATAACAATGTACGTTATTAATCTAATTTTGTTTTTTTATAAGCATTAACCTAGAACTTTAGATGTAAGTGGTGTACTTCATGAGTTATGTATTCTTATGAATGCATGTCCAGTAGGATTATCGTTCTATTTTATCTTTATTTACAAAAGAGAACACCAGCTGCTAATTCCAATGCGTTAATATTTTCTCTGCTAATAATATGCTCACCAAACAAAATATGTTCTTTAAAATCATAAATCAGTGTAACTTGAACTTTTAAAATGGCTCTTGAAAACAATTTTTAAACCAGATCTTTAAGGAAAAAAAAAAAAAAAAAAAAAAAAAAAATTAAAATGTGATGTTGAGGTTCCTCTTACTCTCATAAATCCAGCACCTTTCTGATTCAACCTAAGCTCAAGTTAGAACCTGAATTTATTAGAGCTGCTGAAAGCAGATCATCCAAATAAAGCCTTAAGTTATGAGGTTATTTATACTCAGTACTTTTGCAGAAGGAAGAGGAAAATACATTTCTAATGTTTGCTTAACCTAACTTCTCTGTTATTTTCAGTGAAAAGCAACATCACAACACAGATTCCAATATCTGATGCAATTCTCAGTTTATATTCAAAATCACACTTTCCTTTTTTTACTAAAAGAGGTACAGTAGGCTGCAACAAATCAGAGACCAAGTCTTACAGACACAAGCACATAAGAAAGAGAAGTATTTATAAGCCAAAATAATTTTTCCTCTATTGATGGCATATTTCTGTTATGACAGATCCATGATTCATACAAAACAAAACATTATGTACCTATCCAAGGTATAAAAATGAAAAGAGATTTAAAAACAAAAGAGATTAGTCTTCTTAACAAAAGACCAAACAAATATGTAACTGAAAATTTCCATCATGCCAACTAACTTCATCTCTGTTAGATAGAACTAGATCACTTTCACTACATCTCCACTCTTTCAGAGGGTGAGTTGACAACCTACCAACTTTTCTACTGTCACTTTTTGGAAGCCTTTGTCATTAATCTGTGTGTGCTTTCACACTTTTACCTTGAGGAGGTGAACCACTCTAATCATAGAGTCTGATCAGCAACAATCTACGTCCTTCCCCTGGAAAGTTTAGCTGTTACTTCCATACATCTGATAATAATTACTTGTGCACATTCTTGAGAAAACTGCTGAGTAGCACCAATAGCCATGAATTGGCCTTTGAATTTCTTGAGCTAATGATATTATGATTAAGCAGCATATTATCATGTCTAGAGGATTCAAACTGAATGAGATAAAATTTGATTACAAAGTAGAGAAAAATGCTAGTGCCTTGGATCAGCCTAGCAAACATTGCCCTCTTGCTCTTCATTCCTTCTTTTATTTATTTATTTAGAACACAAAATCTTGAGGTAATTTGCTGAATCTCTTAACTTTTCTCCCTGAGAAAGTATCACAAGTTTGCCAAAACAGCACCTCTGGTGTAAATTCATCAATTTAAATATTACATCGAAAATCTATCTATGTATGCATATATATAAAAAAGACATACACACACATTCAAATACAACAGCACACAGTCTCATACCACAAAACCACGAAATCGTTTCTGAATGTTTTTCATAGCCCAAACTCAGATGAGAAACAAAAACATGCAAATTTTCCATTCAATAGTTTGGATTATTCATTTCGGACATTTCCTTCCATAATGTTTGGAGGGGGTTAATTATAGGCATACATTTGAAATTTTTTAACACTTGAAAGTTGTATTTTGTCTTTAAAATCTGGTGGGCTTTTTCTTTTATTAGGCTGCATATTTTACAAAAGCTATTCATTTGAAAGTGTGGTTTGATGGTTTGTTTGTTTTCTTTTCCTGAGAGAGCAATTACCACATCAACGTCTTGCTAACTGAGCGGGTAAAAAGCATTTTGATGATCTGGTGCTTAGTTCTCTGGGAGGGGAGGGCGGGGGGGGGCGGACCTTTGAGAATGCATTTACTTCAGCTACAAGCAGGGACACAAGAGATAGTTCAGAGTTGCAAGAATGGTAAAGTATAATAGCACTTAAGCAGATCCAAGTGTTCTGTCATGGAAATCTCCATATCCTTAATGCTGTTCTACCAGATACGAAAAGCAAATGGCAACTTTACAGAGGGAGCTCTCTCTAATATCTTGAACATTCAGGACTCATCCCAAGATCAACTGAATTAGTCATTTAGCACATATTGCCTGGTTAAATACGTAAAGAACATGCATTTTTAACTTACATATAACAATACAAATTAACTACTGTGAGAACTATTGCGCAGTTCTGATATCTAAGTTTTCTGAGATTTGCATTTTTTTTTACAATGTGATTTTTAATTGCAAACTAGATATAAATCATCACAATAGTGAAATCAAAATATTTCTTTGAATGAATTTTTAAAAAGTTCTATACAAAGCAAAACATATTTTCTATTATTATCTAGAATCCTTTCTTGCACTGTTGCCCAGAAACAGAATTATCCCTCTTCTGGATTAAAGATGCACTGATGGATTAGTCTATCACTGATGACAACATAATATATCCTTCCCAGAGGCTTAAAATGAAAGGAGGTCTGTTAACTACAGAGTGTGATAAAACAACAAGAAAAAAGCCCTTTGACCCAAAACTATGTTTTAACACTAAATATCATTGCATAGGGAGTCAAAGTAGTTTGTGAAACAAAGCCCCAGGTTCAGTACCATTTATCTATTATATTCCTTTCATAGTCTATATCACTTATAAAACTAGAATAACATGGGACTGATTCCTATGAGGATTAGCCATCATTATTATTCCTAGCTTTAGCTACCTGAACAACCTAAGCACTACCACCTGGACAGTTTAAATGAAAACAAAATTTGCTTTAATATTTATATATTTCTACCTGATGCTTAGGTAAGCATATGTTTTTTTGCAAACTGCAATTCTTTATTTAAAAAAAAAAAAAAAAAAAAAAAAAAAAGTCTGTTAAACAAGAAATATTTTTAATATTTAAATCAAGTCTTTTTATCAAGTCTTTTTAAGGAAAAAGAACATTTCTCGAAGTAACAAAAGAGATGATCCATTTCTGAAGATTTAAAATGTAACTGTGATTTGAATTGATACATATAACTTTGTTTCAAAACGAGTTTTAAAGTATCTTTTTACTCTAATCCTCTAAAAGAGACACCGTTCCATAAATTGAGAGTCGCACCAGTTTTCCATAGAAACTGTACCACTCTCCACCACTTCTATTAGCTGTATTAGTTGTCAGACAGTTTGGTTCATAAAAAAATCTTCCCTTGTGAACTTCTGTGAATATCTCCTGTGCTGATAACTATACAGTGACAAATTCTAGATTAGGCCTGTTTAATATTTAAGCCAAATTCTTACATTCTACTTGCAAAGCAGCACCTAATTTGCCCATAATAAAAAATAATGCATCGCTTTTTTTCCTTGAAGTACATAGAAAAATAATTAGGTAATTATGTATTAAAAACATTGCATGAAAATGTAGACAAGTTGTTAGCATTACAGATTTCTAAAACAGACACCTATGTCTGTTTCTTCTTGCTTGAGACTGGCCCAGCTGACACTATGAAGATTACTAGAACTTCCTTAAAGAACGCAGCTATATTTGCTCATAAGAAGTCTGTTAGGCAAAAACTTTCAACCACACTTGTCTGTTTCTGTCACTGAAAACAGAAGGATTAGACATTTTTGTAGCGTGTTTTTGTTGCTGTTGTTTTGTTTTAAACAAGGTACCTTCATATCACCACTAACACTGTTAGTTAATTTTGATCTTATAAATAAAATAAAATGAATTGCAACATATTTCTGTGTAGAGCTCATAAGCTGTGTGCTCTATATTCTGAAATGAAGCCATTGTAAAGGGGGATGGTCATATGCACAAGGCAGGGAGTAAATGCTTTTCTGGCAAATAACAGTATCAACAACAAAACCCCTATTAGAGCGTCATTCTTCAGTACACAGTAAATAATACTCATGTGCTTTATAGAAATAAGAAGAGTAGAGGTGCGAGAGGAACAGACTTTGAGTAGTATTCAAAGGAATTTAGAGGTTATCACTAAGTAGTCCTAAGGGGGATTTCTTTATAATCAAGCATCAATTACATACAGACCTGAATAATAATTACCTGTGTATCTTCAGACTAGCAGAGCAGTTATAAAGCAGTTCTACATTTCTCTGCAAATGATCTCAGAGAATATATGATTTTCCTGACACTACTTATCAATACAGTAATTAGAGTTCAGTTGTCTTATTCACATGCTACCTGGACCACTGAGAAAATGCCAACAGACACATAACCAAGGAAGTAGCAAGCCAGTTAGACTGCAACATTTTCACTCAAGTTGATAGCAACTCAATAGAAGAGTTTTTATTCTACTTTGGATTTTTGGATTATTTTTTTTTTAAAGGAAAAAAGATATTTTCCAAAGTCCACATTTTACTTTCAATTTTACAACGTGCGTGAGCCCTATTAAAGAAGAAGCAAAACACAAAGCAGGGGCAACCTGCAATCCCTTAACCTACAGCTGTACAGGAGCGAGTCAGCTCCCGGCGGCGGAGCAAGCACCTGGCCGCAGAGCAGCACCAAGGAGAGCGCCAGGGGCAGAGCTCTGCGTAGGGCTCTGCCCCCCGGCTGGCTCTGTCAATGGCGGTGCAGTCGGACGCACCCTCTGCAGGGTCCTTCCATTCTTCATTCGCCACCAAAGGTTTCTACGGGAATTAAACTTTTTTAGAGATTGGAGGATAAGGGAGAAAAAAAATATCTCCTGAACTCCCTGTCTGGGGAAGCCTCAACCCAGTACACAACTTTCCTGTAGCAAGCTCTGCGCCAGTAACAGCTCGGCTACTGGCACCAGCCCTCCCAGAGCCCCCGCACCAGGAACTGGGAAGAGAAGGGAAGCATACTGAAGCATCTTCTATCCTCTTCATCTGAAAAACCGAGGACAAGCCAGGCAGGAGACTGAGAAGGCTGGGAGTCGCCTCGCCTCCTCCTTCTTCTAAGCGGCTGCTGGTACCAAGGAAACCCCTCAACGGAGGAGGGAGCCAGGAGACTCCCATTGTAAGCACAGTGCTCCCCGTTCAGTTCCTTTCCTGGACACCCGGAGCTGAAGCCCACAACCCCTGTTCGAACTCACGTGTGCCGTCAAACCGGGTGGCGATGGTGTCGAGAAAGGTGTTCTGGGGTGCCAGTAATCCCTTCATAACCGGCATTTTTCCAGCGCGGTGCAAGGTTCCCCATCAAAGTTTGCCTACGAGGGTGGTTCGAGAAGAAAGTGCAGAGGGCGCCCGGGGGAAAGGAAGGAGGAGGCAGAGGGAGGGAGAAAAGGATGGGAACGGGGGAGGGGAGGAGGAGAATGGGGATGCCGCCGCGCCGCCCCCGGCGCCGGGAGTCCCCCGCTCGGAGCTCCCGGCCCGCCGCCACCCGCTGCTGGCTGCCGGGCTGGGCGACTGCACAGCGCCGCGCACAGGTGCGGAGCACCACCCAGGAGCACGGTGCCCCCGGGCAGCAGCGCCCGGTCCAATCCCCTCGCCTCCTGAGGGGAAGAGCAGCCTCTCTCCACTTGCGTCTGGAGCACTACCACAAGAGCAGCCAAGGCACTGGCAAACCTCCTCCAGCTCCTGCCAGCCTGAGTCTCAGAGGTTCTTAACTCTAGAATGTAGCAGATGCGCTAAGCTTGAAACAAACTCACCTCGCTTTGTGAGTAACATCACAGGGTAAAGCTTTGGACGTCATTTGCTTGAAGAATTACTGTATTGACACATATACTAACTGCCTCTGTAGATGTTAATTGGAGAGACTAGGACATGTGGAATGCTCTATTACCTGGTTGGGTAGTCTCACAAGCTTTCTTTCTCTTCTTCTTTAAATGTGGGGGGATAGGCATTTTCAACAATCACTGTAATTATTTCCTCAACCATCTTTTAGAAAATCTTCCCCTGAAAATTTCCAGAATAAATATATTCTCTTAGGTAACCAAAGAGAAAAGATACAGACACTAACCCAGGAGGTCTGATGTGTAAATTTGGGAAGGAAGGGAAGAAGAAAAAGTGAAAAAGCATCTCATCTCATCAGGATGAGTGATTTGTTCAGTCTTGACACCATGGTTCTTTGAACTCTGGCAGATAACAACCCAATGTACAGTCATTCCTGCTATGGTAAGTGAAAGGGCAAGACTTCCTCCTTGCTCTTTCACAACCCCAAGAGACTGGAGAGAATTGAAAGTATACTTCCTAACCTACAAACTTACTGTACATTATGGAGGGATGCCTGTTCCTCTCTTGCTGTTTCTTAACACTTGTTTTTATTTCATTCTATTCCAGATTTATTTGGAATTCTCCTAATGGGTAGAAGACTGATTCCCATAGTTCAGGATAAGCAGGGCAGGGAGATGCTACTGAAGGGACAAAATGGGCCTTCCTTTACAACAGATTATTATTAGGGGAAAAAAAAAAAAAAAAAAAAAAAAAAA
>NW_024884711.1:13141856-13171367 GCF_019232065.1 Centrocercus urophasianus
AAAAAAAAAAAAAAAAAAAAAAAAAAAAAAAAAAAAAAAGACTAAAACTTAGAAAATGCTACAACATCTATGCATCAACATTAAGTGTACACATGGTAACCACACACTGGCTTTGAAGAACACCATAGTTTTTACTGAAATCACGAATCTCTCTAATTATCCTTGTACTGGAAGCCTGATGATCTAAAGCTGCCAGTTCCATTTTCAGACATAGCATGTGAAAATGGAGGCTGCCTTACAGTCACTACTACTTTGTAACTCTCTCATAACAGAACTAGCAGTTTCTCAATCAACTAAATTCATATTCACGGGAGAATTTTGCCTTCCTTGAGAATTACAAATCTTCTCTTTAAAATGTGTGATTTTTAATATGGAGGGCCAGCATTCAAAATTTTATTTTTCAAAGTTATTTTCATGTTCTGTAATTCACTATAACCAGAACTCCCAAATTAATTTATTCTTTAGCACATTATTTAGTCTCACTGATGGTACCACACTAGTAACTACTAGTAGCAGGTTTCATAGAAGGTACAGCAGAAAAGACTGATTGTATTTTTACTTCTGTAATTGCTCAGCAACAGAGGTCTTCAAGGCAAATCTGAACCATTGAAATCTGCAAATCGGTTTGCACCTGTGCTGTAATTGTGTTCGAGTTTTCATTTTTTTCCTATGACCTGCTCTAAATGTCATTTCAGTAGGGAGGTGAAATGAATATTTCCTCAATCCTACTACAGACAGTGAGAAGATAGTAACCTGTATACTCATAAATAGATATATTTCTTGATTTCGACCCATCAAAAATATCATAAAAGGAGGAAACACTATCATTTTCTAGTGGAGTCATACTAGTCCCTAATAACTCTGCCATCTCATAAGCGGCTAATGTTTATCATGCTAACACACATCACAGTCTAAGCAGTAAGCATCATACTATACTTTGAGAGCTCTATGATAGGCTTCAGTAAGTTTGGAGCTTTAAAAAGAAATTCCTTAACAACCACGGGAATAGAAACTTTAAAAAGAAAAGTGAAAAGAAGTAGGCCTTATGGCTTAACATGGAGAGTGGAGGAAAGGGTGTATGTGTTCGTTTGAAACTAAAAATTATCACACAAATACGCACACCAAGAAGAATGGATAAGTTACCAGAGAAGTTATCTGATATGCTTTATGGTAATAATTGTAAACACAAATTACAGTTGTTGAAATACATGTGCTGCAGGAGTAAGTGATATCAAGTGAACAGCAGGCAAAAACAATGAAAGCTGTACTAACAAAGAAGAGATAGTAATGCACAAGAGAGAGGAACAATGCCAAATTCTTTGCAAGGAGCATGTGCTGGAGGCCTTGTTAACTAAGATCTTTAGAAAAGAGGAAGAAAATTTCCAGTGTTTAACAAATATATGCACTCATTGCATTCTGTTACAAATAGATTATTACAATAGCAATGCACTATGAACAAACAGTAACAGCTAAGCATTTAAAAAATTATATTTGCGTTCCACATATCACAAAATCATTGCCAGGTTTTTCTGCAGTAAAAACTGATGGACTACCTTCCAAAAACAATATACGCAGTGAAAAACATTAAGCAAGAGAAGAAGAGAGACTCAACTGTAGCATCCTGTTCTGCATATTCTACATTTTACTCTGAAAACCAATCCTTCTTGGTACAGCTTGGTACTTGACTTCAGAGTTAGCTGTAAAACACTGAAGTACTAAGTCTGAGATAGTTCAAAGCAGGCAAATTCAGCAGGGTGAAATTTCAGAGAGCTGAGAACAAGTTGTTCAGGAAAGCTAGGAAAGAACAGCTGAGACTATTTAAGAGGGAAGTGAATGAGCAGCTGAAAGTTTGTAGTTGAGTACTGGAAAATTATTTCATAAGATTTTGATGGAACAAGGACTAAGGACTCTGAATAGTCACATATGGATTTTGTTCGTTTGATTAAATATCTAAGACAAGATGATTTTAGCTTTGTTTCAGGAAGTTAACTTTCAGTTCTGCTATTTAATTTTGTGTATCTAAGACACCTAGACACTGCCCCCAAAATATGTTTATTATATATATATATTTTTATTTGCAGCCAAAGACATTACACAAGACTTGAACATTGAGGTTTTTTCATATAAGTCTGTTTCAACTCTAGGTAAAAAGTCCACATCATGTACACTTCTCTTTCTTTGCTGTTTTGCTGAATGTGATATATTTCTTAAAAGAAAACTAAGCAAAAAAACTAGCAAAAACTAGCAGCAACTAATAGCACTGCTGCTACACTTCAGGTTGTAGCCAGCAGACAGTAATTCTCTAAGTGACATTTAGCGAGGGTCTTCCAGTTTAGACCAGAAGTACTATTAAAAAAAATTGTTCCTTCAAAATAACAGTACATAAAATACTGTCTCATCCATATTCATCCTCCCATTTATCCACATATTTAGGTATTCCACATAAGAGAATATATTTTGAGACAATGTATGACAGATATAGTCAGCCACCCAGGAATCAGGCCATGGGCTGAGAGTTTTACACAGAACATTTACAAGCAGCAGTATATTGTAGCATTTTTAGTCATAATTGCACTCCTTTTCTTCATTTATAATTTAACTAGAAGCACATTTTCCAAGTTTCTTATTAATATTCCACAGTACCACGAATTATCTCATAATATTAGGAGTTAGGAACTGATTCTCTGGCACAAGCGCTTGACCTCAACTTACCTTCTACAATTATGCAAATGAAAACAGTTAGTGAAAATCAAATTAACCATCGGAAAAGGCAGCCTGCAGCTTACTTTTGTGCTTGAAATTGCCACCCACTTATTTGTTTATTAACATGGAGACCCAGTTGTGGAAAAAATAAAAAAGGAACTATGAAGGAATCTCAAAGTACTAGTATAGGGCAAAGACTGGCAACCTGCTGTTCATCTGCCATGCAGAGGCTAATTTAGTCTGAAGTAGCGTGAGTTAAGAGTATTATCCTAATAAATGACCGCAGTGCTTAAAGAAATGCTGGCCTTTTGTTTTCCACTGTGCATAAGCCAGTAGCAGAACCTTACAATAAAGCTTTATAACTGAAGACCTACCAAGTAGGGCAATCTGGGTGGAGGTTTAAGTACAAAGATGTCACTTCTGATCCAGGAAGTGGCTGAATTGCTAGATACGGGGAGATTGCCAGAAAAGGAGCTGCAATGTTCTTTCATTAGTATGCTCTTCCCTCACTATATGCTGTTAGTTACACGGAAGAAACGATATTGAGATAGACAGACCCTTGGTCTGACCCAGTAATGGCTGCTCATGTACTACTTAGGCTAAAGAGACCTACTTGCAATTACACATCTGCCAACAATTTCAACTGTAGGATCATGCTTTCTGTTACATACGATTTTGCCAAATATGGCTATCTGCTTCAGACTGAGCATTTTTTCCTGAAACTTTTCAGCTAAATTAATAAATAACTTCCAGCAGTTTTCAAGATTCAAATGAGGCAAAATAAAACACTGAGAAATCTCAGCAAATGAAGCTGCAACTCACTAGAACATTATGTAAAGGAGCCATACTAGAGAATGGGACTGGGATGCAATTAGTAATTGAGAGGAAATGGATGAGCACAAATGAGAATTAAGTGGAGCAAAGAAAAACTGGATCTCTGTTGGAACCTGGTAGTCCTTGAGGCATAGCTGAATTAGATTCATTGGAAACAGGATATAAGATGAACAGAAGGGAATGGATTCTGAAACAATGGGATGAAACACCAAGAGAGCAAAAGGTGAAGATGAAAAGATCTTTCTAGTTAAGCAGAATGATTTGAGGAAATACAATCCTGTTTGTATGCACATATTTAATGCTTGTGTAATATCCAAGTCTTACAAGAAATATCAAATATATGATGAAGATAAGGAAAATACAGCAGCTGTCATTCAAAACTGTCCAGATAGTTCTAAAAAATTATGGAACCACATTTTAGATAAGGAGTTAACTAGATACCAAACTGTTCTATTATTATTTGGATACCATCACTTAAAAGAGAGTTCTTTTTCTATGTTCAAAATCAGCATTCAAAGATGAAGAAACAGTAAAAGAAAAGTCACTTCTGAAAATGAAGTTTATGATTAACTAAATGTGAACAGAAGTCTTCCTCTTTCTTAAGAAAATAAGGACAGAGAGAAAGTTTGGTTTAGAAGACTGCAGTAAAACTATTTGTTTGCGTATTTCTTCACTATAAAAAGACACATAAACCTATTTACCTCACTGTGACACTGAGGGAAGTATTAATATTGGAAAATATGATAACTTACTCCACAGCATAAAAAAATGCAGTGCCAGTTCTGCTAATGTGAAATGCTATCGTTCTCAAGTCTCTCCTTGTAATACTAAGTCAATAAAAACGTAGCTGTTGGGAGTATTGAATCTACCGTTTCACTAGACATCACTTCAATATTGTTTTCATTGCTTTTGCTTTGAAAATTGTTAATAGAAAGCCAAAATGATTACTGATTTTTTTTTAGTTCTTATTCTCTCTTGGATTTTATTTCATTTTTAGAAGTAAAAATTCAAAAGTAAAAATTAAAATGTAAGTTTGTATGGGAACTGTTGAATCACAGCCTGAACCTCTGATTGATCACCTGAGGCAAGCAATGAATCAGCCATGGGAGCACAGGTGAAGGCAATTCACCTGCGTGATTGGAAGGGGTGGAGCCTGGCTGCACCTCTCCTAGACCTCATTTAAGGGCTGACTGCCACTGAAGAAAGGTTTCTCTCTAGAGATCACTTTTCTTAGAATTTTTTTTTTCTGCAAGCCCAGGACACAGGTAAGATTTTCCATTCATTTCCAATTATGCCTTTCCAATGTGGTAATCTTTCCAGTTATATGCTCTTTAAAGACCAGCCTAACTTCTCTGTATATTTGTCAATTATGCATCTGTACACTCATTGATTATACAAAGTTTAATAGTTAAAATCTGTTAGCATTCAGGAGTCTTATGCTTCTAACAAGTATTTTTGTCTTTTCATACCATGAAGATGCAAAAATTAGCATTATGATGAATGTACATATTACTAGACATCTAAGATGAAATTAAGCCTGCCATATAGTTCTTATACAAAAGCATCTTAGAAACATGTTTCATGTTTTTTTTTCCAACATATATCAATTATATAATTGTATGTGAATTGAACTGTAAGAATGTATTTTCTCAAAGCTGTAATTAGCACAGCTAGTCAGAGAGGTATTTAGTCACAGAAGTCAGAGAGGTATTTGAATCCAGATAATAAGTTTTACATAAAGAGGTTCCCAACAGGAAAAGTTGAGGACTTTTCTCCCCCTGTTCTGTGTTTGTAATCAATGCATTTTATAGCATGTGTCATAATTAGACAATGTTTATGAAACTTCAATTCTGTTATTGTTTTCCATGAGAAAAATTCAGTGTTTATAATAATGGCAGGTCAAACATAACTTCTACCTCAATGTACATGTACATTAGCGTATCCTGAAGTCTTTTATGATGAAAATTAAAAATCACATACACAATAACCACTGAGATAAAAAAGTACTCTTGATGTGAAATTAAAGTAACATGAGAAAAATGTTTAAGAATTAAATGCCTTAAGAAATAATTTAAGAACAGGAAGATGTGTTTCTCTAGGATTATTTCAGCTCCAGAATAACTCTCAATGAAGCTTAAATACACTTAGAGAATGACAATTTCTTAGCAGAAAGGCATCCTCCTAAAGATCAAATATTTCGTCAATACTTACTTGTGAATTATCTGTAGAATGGGACCTACATTTGTTCCTTTCCCATTTTCAAATAGTTTAGAATGTTTTCTATCTTTTTGACAGAGGTATAAACATTTTAATTGACATTCCTAATTCAGAGGTTTGAGTATGAGTAGAGAAGTATGCTTGTGGTAAAGAGAAAACCCACAAGAAGCAGTAATCTAAATTAACATCTGCATACATAAAATTGAATAATGAGTTTACTAAAACGCACAAGATAGAGCATTAATTACATGTGTTAAAGCCATATAAACCAGAGCCAATTGCATCACATAGTAGTGTTCTTTAGACTTTCTAAGTTAGGTAATACTATGGTAATACATAAGTAATACTATGAATTTTTATTTTACATTTCATCATCATCTTTACTTTCAAGATTCAAGTATTTACACATACAACAAATATTTGTGGTATTAAAGACTTAGGAATATATACATACATTCTTGTATGTTCATAAAACGTGTGCATACTCATATATAAACCAAATAACAACCAACTATCAATTTATTTTTGATTAAGCGATCAAGCAGAAAACCTTGATGACAAAGCAGAGTGGCCAACAACAATCTTCCGTGTATTTCATTTAGCTAACCGGTGCAATTTTCAATTTATCAACATGAGGACTATAATAACACCTTGCCCCTAATTAGAAAAGTAGAATACAGAGATGAGGGTGAGGAAAAGAAAAAACATTGATTTTTAAAATATTTGAAAAGAGTTACATCTCTTGAAAGAGAGATCTTTCAAGAATCACAGCATCAGCTAGAATAAAGACACTACAATATGCATGTCTTTCTGAAAGACAGGAAAAAGTAAAAGAAAGCTTCCCCGCAGATTTTGGACGACATTTTAGTTCTGATTATACCACTTCTATTATACCTGTTGTACATTTCTCCCCATTTTATGGCAGTTGAACAAAACTACTGATGTATAGTATATTTTGTTTCTTTATTAGAGTTACATCAGAATACAATAGATGAAACACTAAGAAACAAGAAAATAACCTCTTTCACCAAGAACGTAACAATTGGCCTTGATACTGACTGATATGCTTCTTAATTTTCTCCATTTTATCTACTTCCCTTTTTCAATTTGATTTATTCTATTTATTTACTTATATTTTAATTTGATTTGTTATTAATTTGAATTTCACTAGTTCTCATGAGATCATAAGTAAAGAATTTGCAAAGATGCTTAAGCAGTTGTGTTGCATGTAATTTTTTTAACTAGAATATATTCAGTATAGCATCAAGCGAGGGATTCATAGAAAAGCTAGATAGGAATAGAAATATCTGAGTTGGAAAGGACCTTTACAGGTCTAGTTTAACTCCCCTGTAGAGAATAGAGGATACCCACAGCTAGGTCAGGTTACTTCAACCCAGGTGTATGAACTTGCATTTGGTTATGTTGAACTTTTCACGAGGTTCACCTGGGCCCAAGCCAAGACTACTAAATCCTTCTGGATGGCATCTCATCACCTGAGTGTGTTGTCCATGCCCCACAAGTTGGTGTCATCAGCGAACTTGCTGAGGATACTCAACCCTATTACCAATGTCGTTGAGGAAGATATTAAAGAGTGTCATCCTCAGCACTGACCTCCTAAGACACCACTCATCACTAATCTCCATTCAGCTACTGAGCCATTGCCCACCACTCTCTGGACTTGATCCTGTAGCTAGTTCTTCATCCATTGAACAATCCACCCATTGAATCCACATCTATCCAATTTGGAGAGAAGGATGCTATGGGGTACTATGTCAAAGGTGTACTGAGGTCCAGATAGATGGTTCAGTAAGTAGAACAATGGCTCTTCCTTTGTCCATTGATGCAGTTAAACCACCATAAAAGGCCACTAGGTTGGTCAAACAGGATTTGCCCTTGGTAAGGCCATACTGGTTCCCCCATATTACCTCTGTATTCCATGTGCCCTAGTACAGCTCTGAGGAGGATCTGCTCCATTATCTTTCCTGGCATAGAGGTGAGACTAGCAGGTCAGTAGTTCCCAGGGTCAACTTTTTAACCCTTCTTAAGAATGCGTGTGGTGTTGCCATTTTTCCAGTTGCCACTAACCAAATAACCTTTGGTTTCTGCCCTGTTGGGTGTTACATGGGACAAGAGCGCACAAAAACTACCTTGAAATCCAATCAGCTTCAAAAAGGTTGCTCTAATGGATTTCCGTAAGTTTGATCTGTTCTATATATGTTTCTGTTTAAATTTTGACTTTTTCATTTTATTTTCAATATTTAGAAGAAATTAGGAGACAGCCACATCTGAACTCCCATTATCATACTTTCTCCATAAAATTATTTACATAGACCTGTATATTTAATTTAAAAATAATCCCCTGTTCTGATTCTGTAACGTGTCCAAATAAGGAAAGCCTTATGTTTGCAGAGAGCATGCACAGAACCAGCATAGCATCATAGTTAGGTGTAAATCTTAAACATTAAAAGGATTAGGGCAAGTGTATATGTTATGGATTTTGAAGGAAACAACCAGCCTTGCTGTTAGTGCAGTCTCATAGCACTATTTATAGTATAATCTACTCCCTAGTCAGGTTAGATAAGTCTTCTCATCCTTTTTGTGTGCAACTTAGCATATCCTTGAAATTTTCAAGAGGAATATTTTTTTTTCAGGATGGCTTTTGCTTTTACAGTAGTTTGAAGCTCACTACACAGATTGCATATCAGCATTTTCTGTCCCATGGAGAGCTGAAATTAAAGTATTAAAACATGCATAATACAGGCACTGTCCCAAGAAGACTAACAATTTTTTTAATATATATTCTCACGACAAATGAGGGCACAGAAACCCACAGGTATTTTCATAAGCATATTTGGGAGATTTTATAAGCCATTAAAAAGTTTTTGCTAAATTCTTCTAAAATTTACTTTCCAACAGCTATCATGTTACTTTCCTTCTTGAACCGAAAACCTGTTAGAGTTCTTTCAATGTGAAACAAATATAGGTTGTGACCAACAAATCTCTTAGCAGCTTCGTACTAGTGATTGAATAGCAGAGTTGAAAACATTCAATCTCTAGCATGATGTTGCGATCAAATAACATGGAATCAAATCCACAGTTAGCCAAAATCTGCAGCGTGAAGTTCCAGATTTGAAGATATAAGTTTCTCACATTTCAATATCTATTTTCTAGTGAAGATATCCTATGAGGTTAAACGTAGAAAACAAAAAGCTTGCAAAATTAAGGATCAGAACCTTGTGCAAGTAAACCAACATGTATATACACACATTCAAGTAAATCAACTTTATATGTATACACACTGAGTTACAAGCATGTGTTTTATATATCTCCAGTATCTGATCACCTGTCAGATGAGAAAGAACATTCACTGGTAAGAGCTAGATATTGGGAACTTCAGCACCTACCATATATTTCATCTGAAGGCAAATACACATTTGGACATGTAAATACAATTTACAGTATGTAGGCTTATCTGGAAATGATGTCTCCTACTTATTTTCATGGAAACTACAACAGATTGCTAATACAAAGAGCACAATAATACTATTTGATAGAGCATATTCTCAACTACAAAACAATTTTTCACCATCATTAGCTGTGCATTTTCACCAGCAGTGAACAAGAGCCTGCATGCCATGCTCATAGAAATCTGAACCAGTAGAGGTGACCCCCTGTTCAGCTGCTATGATGTCATCATAGATAGGAAATGGCCAGTTTGGTCTTTCATTTTCCCAAACAGATGGAAATCAGAAATCACCAGATCCAGACTATACTGTGATGTGGTATGACAGTGAAACCAAGATAGGCTTCATTGTCTTTAAACTGATATGGGGCATTATCATGTTGCAAGAGAACTCTGATCTGATGTTGGAAAAGAGGCTATCATGACATATAGATAAAATGTTACATCTTTGCTTTCAATGAAGGAGATATGCTACAATATCTGTAACTTTTATTTAATGCTGTCCTTTATAGTATTTATATATTTTCAAAGAACTTCATGACTAATAGGATAGAATTAATAGAAGGATTTAGATTTTTCCTTTTCCCTTTTTCACTGTTTATTGACTAAAGTAAATTGAAAAGGTGAGCTTCAGTCCAAACTTCAATTAAGTTTAGCTAAATATTCAATTCAAGGTAATAGCAGTTAAAATAAAAATAGTACTGTACTTAAGTCTACAAAGAATCTCAGGTGCTTAAAGATAATGACATGAAAGCTACAGGTTTTCCAAAAATATTTAACTAATTTGCATAATCTTTACTTCTCCAGCCCATTTAAAGAATCTGAAATTCAGCAGACAGTAGGAATGAGTCAAGGTAATAACCTATTCAGTTATTCAGTGGCAACAACTGGAAGAGGATGCAATCAGACTCCCAAATACTTTGGAAGCCTAAGTCTCATGTAACTGCAAGACTTTCATTGTACTAATACACTATTTTCATTACAATGATATCACTAAAATTCTAATCATCATAAGTAGCACATGAAGCATTTTTAATGAGAATTAGAGAGGAACATTAAATAAATTCCTGAAATAATTTAACGAATCAAATTCTGTGAATTATTAATTCTGTCAATCTGCCTCCTTAAGTGAAAATACAACCTAACAACTGGCTGATTTATATCAACTGCATCTTTCATATACTTCAATATTATGAAAACTTAGTACAATAATTTGTAAATACGTTCCACAGCAGGCTGCTCCATTTTCCTTATCTTAATTGAACAATGTGTTACTATGAATCTTACAGCTAGCAGAAATTTATTCAAATTAAAACTTTCACTGATTGCAGTTTTGAACTGCAGAAATGCTTGCATGTTCATGTTTTGGCCTCAACGCTTCCTAACACTGATATACATGACTGTTGAAAATATCTCAGTACAATTCAAAGCAAGCATACACTATTTTTTAAAAAAATAATAGCAACCTTAATATTTAAAAAATAATTAAATTGAAATCAGTTCTCTAGTCCTATAAGCATGAACTTATATTTACCAGAGCTGATTCAGCAAAACTCTGAAAACATACACTAATGCAAGACTGCTAATAGGCTTAGCATTAAGCTCTGATTTAGTGAAACTCTTACAGCACTTCCTCAAATGTATTTTGTTAGACAAGCATAATGAAGTATTAAATTCTCAGTGTACGTTTTTCCAGGACTGTGGTCAACGTTTGCCTCCAGCCATAGCATGACCTGGTTACTTATGTGTTTGAGAGCTCCTGAGTAGACAAAATGTCTTGCTCTTTATTGATGTAATTCTACTGGCTGTGCTGGAGTTAGAGCTGAACTTCCAGCCCCTGCTTTTAAGTATCATACAACATATACATTTGGTAAGTTCTCACTGATTCTGTGCACTTTTAATGCTACTGTAGGAGTTTGTCTGCTCTGAGTCTGCAACAAACCTTTAAGATATGTTTTTCTCCCCCCCCATACGATTTGTATTTTGTCTCATGATTATCTATTTTATATTTTCTTTCTTATTCCTACCATATTATCACCTAGGTATGTTGAAACTCCCATGTCCCAGTTCTAACTGTACTTTCTCTTATTTCCTAATTATATTGCCTACTGTAATTGAGTAAGGACTAAACATAAACAGGAAGGTATTATTTCATTTGAGGAGTGTTGTTTCAATTCACCAAACACTGCTTATAATATTAGCAAAGTTTCATCTGCAATACAGAACAGTATGTAATTTAGTGTTCATTATTGTAGTGATACTATAGTGTTCACTATTGAATGTAAAAGTGATGTATTTCTCTAAGGTGCAAGTAACAGAACAGAATGGAAAGATAAATGTACCCAAGATTCCCAGCTCAAAGACCTATAAACTTACAATAATACTTTCTTACAGAAACATAAACACTACAATAAACACATCATAAATTCTTTCATAACGTTCTCTCTCCATAGTCCAAATTCAGCTCATTACATTAGTACATACATCACACTGAGTGATTTATAAATAGTGTGCTTAAAACCATTCTAACATCACATGTTTAAACACAGTCTCCACATTTTCATCTAACGTTCAACAAAATTTGAATCTTTAGCCACCTCTTCAATCAGAACGGCTCTCCCACGCCAAATCTATACAATCAGCTGAAAGAAATGTGATTAGACAACAAATGATTTAATTTAAAATGGTTAAGGGCCTATGTGATTTTGAATATTTTAATAGCTGCCTATTAGCACCACAAGGGTCAGCTACACAAAGAATTTAAGCAGAGTACATCCTTTTCAGAATGATATAATTATTGTGTTAGAAAGAGAATGAGCAGCTGTTAAATCCTGGCACAAATCTATGCAAATAGATACTAAAATAGATGAAAGTAACACCTCAACATATTCACTTCATTGAGTTTCACATGTTACCAACTTGCAGACCCCCACTCAAATCTGAGTGAACAGTTGTATTTCAAAGAAAGATTTCTGAGCAATCTGAGCCAGAATTCTACTGACAAAGCATTATCATTATTATTATTATACAGTTTTGACCCTTTCCCTCTTAACTGTGAAAGAATGAGAAGATGAAAAAAACAACTGATAAAAGGCAAAAAAAAAAAAAAAAAGCAGTTAAGCAAGCTCTTTGAAGGATGCTCTTAAAAAAACCTTGAGGACCTTTGTTGAATCTAAAACAGATTGCTTATCTAAGTCAGTGAGATTCTGATAAAATACATTAAGATCTTGCAAGATCTTCAATTACTGATCTAGTTTGTCCATTATCCACTCCCAAAGCCTTGCACTATTCACACTTTCCTTCTCCATTATCATTGTGGACGATCATCAGTCTTATTTTTTCAAAAAATTCTTTTATTTTCTTTCCATTAAGCACTTCAGTTAAAGGCTGCCTAAGCAGGTAATGTTACACGTTGTTATAACAAATGATACGATTTAAGGACAGTGTATCAATATTAGCATTAAAAGTAGTAAAAGGAAATAAATTCGAAAACAACTTGAACAGCTTCTCAATCTAATTCACAGGATTAATTATTTTTGCTTCTCATTGAAACTGTAGACAGGACACAATTAGTATCACAGATCTTCAACTAATTCAGCTCCTAAAAGAAAAAATCCTTAATCTGATTTCTCTCAATGCTCTTTGCTTACGAAGGTCTATTCCTAGACTTTCAGGACAAACTCTAAACTCATTTCAATTAAATTAAATTTCAATTAAGACTTTTTGTGCATATCGCTTATCAAGATTTCTGTGTGTAATACATCAAATCTTGCACACATTCCTGTGTAAATTAAGAAAAACCAACATTACCACCACCAGAAGCATCTTCCCCTCAACAAACAAGCACAATCTGAGTAAGCAAACAAGTACTTGCTCAATGATACTGCATGTGTAAAAGTAGAAAAGAAATGCTGAGAACTTTCTAGACAAAGTGATATAACGCTCTAGCAGGACTACAGTTCAGAATACTGTTATGTTAGGGTGCCATCTGCTGTTTAATACTTCGAATTAAAAACAAGAAAAAAAATTTCTAACGAAATGGCTGAAAGGGCTTGTGACAGCTACCTTATTTTCTTTTTAATTTTAAACAGAAGATACATTTTATCAATTCAACCTTGGAAGTCTACTCTAAGCTTTAAAAGCTTGCTAGAAAAATGTTGCTTAATAGAAGCCTTTACAGTATTTATAACTGCACGGTATATAACTCTTTACTTTTCTCTCACTTATAAGCAGAGCAAAAAAAGCATGCAAAGACACCCTAAGTAGTTTCTGTCTTAGAGGTCCATCTCACCTCCCTGGAAAGAGGTCAGACTTCCTAGTTTTTCCAATAGAATCTGTTGAATGTCTGCTCTGGAAATCAGATCAGCAGATATATCTTGGTTCAGATACATTCAGAGAGCTTTTCCACAAGCATATTTATTGTCCCACCTGCTCCATGTTATATTGTAACCCTGCAAATATCCATGTCGATACAGAACAGAGGATTAAAAAAAAAAAAAAAAATCAGCAAGTAAATCAGGCTTCAATTTTTTCTAAATGGGTTTATGCTACATATGCAAGTCAGACAGCTTGTCTTATTTGAATCAGAAAGTCAACAAACAATGCACGCTGAAAAAACTGTATACATCTAGGCCTGCCACTGCATGAATCAATTCCTTTAAAAGCTGCAGCAGATTGGAATTTTATGAAACTTCACAGCTGGATTATAACATTTGTTTTAGATTATTAACCAAGATTTCAACAAGAGGAGGGCAAAGCCTCTCTTCTTTGAGGGAAGCAAGACACTATATTACAGTCCTATTGTAATACCAGGTGTATCCTAGCTGTTTGATACCTGAATTCATGAAAATCCAAGCAATGACTGTTCTTCCTACTTAATGTGTAATCAGTTTGAGTATACCACTATAATGCTGTAATGTGATGGAAAACATAGCGATGGCAGTAGGGTAGCAGAGTCCCAGACCGCAGCAAGTGAGCAGCAGCCATGGATGGAGAAACAAAGGAAAAAACCTGCTTACCTTCAAAAGGTCTCAGGTGGGCAGGAATCTCCGGTGAACTACCCTCACCTGCACTGCCAGCCCTTACATGAGGTGTGTGAAGAGGTAGATCCTGGCTCAACCCCTTCCAGTCACTCAGGTTCATTGTTTGCACCTGAGTTCCTTTGGGTTGGTCCTGCCTTCCACCAGGTGCCCAATCACTGTTTTAGGCCATGATTTAGCATTTCTGCTACAATCATGATGACCTTCCATCTCTCATACTGTTTAATTGTCAAGCTTCACTCATACAAATTACAGATGTGTGCAGCTAAATGTGTGAAGTACAACATGTAATGCAATACGTAAATTAAAAAAAAACGTATGATAGCTTCTAAACTCTCCAATAGCAAACACCATGACTTTCACAAATTATTAGTACACTAGTGAACAAAGTTGCCCTCGTTATAATCTGGTATCTGTTCACCTACTACACCAAATCCTCAATTCTTCAGCTCATTCAGAGACCAGATTACTTTTTGCTTCACTCACGTAATTGAAATAGTTAAATTTTGTATTCTAGAGCTTTGGTCTGAGGTGGTTATCTTCAGGAATGAAGTAGAAATACTTAAATAGTTGCATTGCTTAGTCTGGACTGCTCAGAGTTGTGTGTATGGGGTTGTTAATACAAGTTTCCCCAGAATCTACTCAAAATGGCACTTCTGATGATGATCCTGTAAGCCCTGTAAGCACATCCACAGAAATCCATATGCGATATATAGGAGAGCAATATGTGAAGCTAGTCAGTGAACTAGCCTTACTGCTCAGTCATATAAAAGCAAGGGTATTCTCAGCAAACAGTTTTATGAATAGTCTGAGAGTTCAAAAACAAGGTAATCCTTCTGTGCATTTATTTCATCCAATTTTATGGGTTGTTACATTAAGCCAAGGAGTAAGCTTTAGAGATAACTAGTGGAAGAATTTTGGAGCATTAATTGTCAGATTTAACAGGACAGGGTAGGTACTCATCAAAGGGCTTAATAACTTAATTACTGAAATCAATAGAAAAGTACATACAATGAACTCAAGTGTTTACGTACAGTAAGCATGAATTACAAAAGCATCCATCAGAGCCTTTTATTTATTGTTCTGGAATGTTGTCTTCTGAAAGGGATAAAAAAAAAAAAAAAAAAAACACCTAACAATTCTTAGTCTCTACCTCCTTACCTTGAAAACAATTTTGCTTGTTCCTTAAAATCTATTCTACTTCAGAAGTGATTTTTTTTTTTTCCTCTATGGCTGAATGGTTTCCCTTTTGAAAATGGTCAGTTTGAACACAAAAATCATTTTACGAAAAACTTTCTCAGGCTTAAAATGAGGGTTTTCAACATTATTGATTTTCAGAGACAAACTATTTCACTGGCATGTATACGTTGAAGGCTTCACTCTTAATCCCTTGAAGGAGATTGAAGGAGAGCTCACAGGAAAGTTCTTTCCAGATGGCCATTATTCTCTTCTACATCCACCATGCCCTTTATTTAGTAAAGACTTTCATGTGCACTGAAGACAGAAAGGATGACCCCAAAGCGAAAATTCACATCTAGACTTAACTAACTGAAAAGCATCCAAACACTCTAAAAATTATTTGGAGTAGGTTGAAGTATGTAAGATAGTGCTGAGTTAAACTTTTTCAATGTTAAAATGAAATGTTAATTTTTTTTTTTTTTGTCTCACATATCCTTTATGAGCCATCTGATCAAGTGTAAGCCTTATTTAAGAAACAAAGATCACAAAATAACTCTCATTTTGCACTCAAAATGCAGAAACAAGCCAGTAAAATAAACAAGCTGTTCAGCAGAGAATCAACAAGTGTAATGTATATGGAAGTCTTAGGAAACTTGCATTATGTATCAGAATGCCAAAATGATAAGCTTGCTATCATGCTGTCTAAAATCTTCTGAAAGAAAACAAAGGCAGTGAAAGATAAATTGTTGCAACACTTAGGAATTACAAAGAGTTAATGAAGATGAAGCAGCTACTTCCAGATTATCATTTATAACCTAGTTCTGAGTCTTCTTTGAGCCCAAACGAAGACTTCCTGTATCTTTTTTATACCGCTCAAATCTCTTTCTTGAATGAAATTTAAAGACTCCAAAGGTTTTCACCTGCTACGTCAGGGAGTCTTTCCCCCTGCCATGTCACCGGTGGGGCAAGATCCCCACCTAGCTGAGAGCATGCCGCACTGCAGCCTTCGTTTAATAAAAAAAAAAAAAAAAAAAAAAAAAAAAAAAAAAAAGCTGCAAAATCAGAGTAAAATTTTTCCTTGAAAACAATTTCTTGTAGCTCTGTTTCACTCTTAGACATGAAAATGAAGGAGTTCCATGAAAGGAAAAGGACTGATTTCAAGATACGCATAACAATGTTAATGAATCTCACCTTTTTCCAAAGATCTGGATTCTCAGAATAACAACAAAGACTCGTGCACAAGTCACCAGTTAAAAATGACAGGAATGATGATGCAAATGTATTAAAACAGCGAAGTGTGATAGTTCACACTAGCAAGTGCAGTCTGACTATACAGTACAACTATAGCTGAAGTATTTGTATGAATCATTATCATCACGGGCTTTCTTCTGTTCTCTAGGTGAGAAAACGTGTAAAATGCATGGTCCATGTTTCAGACAGATAAACACAGGAAAAAAAGCAGAAAAAAAGACATGGAAATAACCAACCAAAAGTCTTTCCTTTTTAGAGGAGGCTTATAAAATATGAGAAGAAAAAAAATTATATTGTGAATGTTGACAATTGGCATGTGCATCTGTGTGAATTTCAGATTCAGACATGAAATTGAACTTTTAAACATTCAGAAATAACCCTACTTCTTAGGATTGTAATGAACATTGGAGACCAACTGAGGACCAGTCACTGACAGCGTACTGTAGAAACAAATAGTGTGGCAAACACTCATCAGCTCCTTCATTAATGACATGGATAATAGGATACAACACACCATCAAAAGGTTTGTACACTATAAAAAGCTTGGAGGAGTGGCTGATACACCAGGTATTTGTGCTACAATTCAGGAGGACTTCAGCACAGTGGAGAAAAAAATATCTGACAGCAACATAATGAAATTCAACAAGGGAAATGACAAGATGTGAGGAGGAATAAACCCTAGGCACTGCCTATGCTGGGTGTGGGGTCCAGCTGGAAGGCAGCTTTTGAGAGATATCGCTGGGGTCCTGGTGGAAAACAAGCTGAACAGGAGCCAGCAATGTATCTTTGCAAAGTTGGCCAACAGTATCCAGGTCTATATTAGGAGCAGCATTGACAATGTAGCAAAGAAGAATGATTATTCCCACCTTTTCAGCATTGGTAGAGTCCAGTTGTATCTACAGTACTGGGTCCAGATCTGGACTCATCATTACAAGAAAAAGATGGAACAATTTCAGTAAAGAGCTACAAATGTGATTAAAACTGAAGTAACATGAAATGAGAGCAGAAGCTGGAACTATTCAGCACAGAGAAGGCTTAATAAGGGATCTTATTAATGAGTTCAAATACTTGATCCTGGCTGAGCCTGTGGTTTGGAATAAATGATCTCAAGAGATCCCCTCCAACTTAAATGATTCCAGGATACTTGCTAGTTGCAAATGGCACTGGTCACTTCTAAACTCTAAAAACATCTATATATGAAGGGGGAAAATGTGGCACATCCCGTATCCCCCAATTAAGAAAAAGATACAGAGCAGAAGCACCCATTAGAAGGCTGATCATAAATTCTACTTATGCACATAGATTATTTAGATTGAGAAAAAAAAAATCATGAACTTTGAGATCCCCAAGAAAAGGTAAGGAAGGTTTTTATTGCAGGACAGATCCTGGAGAATGATGATTGGTTAGAGAATACCCTCTGTAATCTTGCCTGTTAGCAACCAAATTGCCAGCAAACAACTGCACAGCACAAATCAATCTGACTTCCTACCTGATCCACCTAAACCTGCAGCTATCTCACCAATAGAAAGATGAAATCAAGATCTAACATGGGTTTGGGTAAAGTAAGTGAGTGTCTGAAATACTAAATAGAGTAACAACTTTAGTCTCATTGGTTTTTGAAATCAATCAATATCCATATCCCACAGGGGGATGTCATTTATCCTGTATTGTCCAAGACAAAGACCTAGTAAAAAGAACACCTTAAAAGAATCTAACTTGCTCGAAAAAAATACTATGCTCTTTCACAATTACACATATGAAGATCAAAAGTGAAGAAAGATATAAAAATCTAAGCTGTTTTCATATCTCTGCACCACTTAGAATCATGCAATGGTTTGGGTTCGAAGGGATTTTAAGATCATCTAGTTCCAAACACCCTGCTACAGGCAGGGACGTCTCCCTCTACACCAGGTTGCTCAAAGCTCCATCCAGCCTGGCCTTAAACACTTCCAGGGTGGGAGCATCCACAACCTTGCTGGGCAACCTGTTCTAGTTTCTCACCACCCTCACAGTAAAGAATTTCTTCCTGACATCTACTCTCTTCCAGTTTAGAACCATTTCCCCTCCTCCTGTCACTACACACCCTTGTAAAACATCCCTTCCCAGCTTTCCTGCAGATCCCCTTCAGAAACAAGAAGGCTGCTATAAGGTTTCCTCAGAGCTTGCTCTTCTCCACGCTGAAGAACTCCAGCTATCTCAGCCTGTCCTCATAGGGGAGGTGCTCCAGCCCTCTGATCATCTTTGTGGCCTTCCTCTGGACCTGTTCCAGCAATTCCATATCCTTCTTGTATTGGGGGCTCCAGAACTGGATGCAGTACTCCACATAGGGTCTCACGAGAGCAGAGTACAGGGCAGAATCCCTGACCTTGACCTGCTGGTCTCACTTCTCTTGATGCAATGCAAGTAGGACTCCTGGCCTGCAAGTGCATATTGCCAGTTTATGTTGAATCTTTCATCAGCCAGCATTCCCAAATCATTATCCTCAGGGCTGCTCTCAAGCCACTAAGATACTTGAGAAAGTTCAAGACTTAAAAAATGGCAGCATTATCTTGAAACAGCAATAGCATATCTAATAAAAAAAGACAGCATAGAAATCCTAATATTTCCTCTCCTGATTTGTCTAGATGCAGGACAGTTCTGTATTTCAACCTATGACATCTGCTTGATAACCCTAATTAAGTCAAATTTGGCCACATCTTCTTCATCCCATACGAGCTAGTATAACAAAGCTTTTGAAACATCCCGTCTCTGCACAGGACCTAACCAAGTCTATTTAATGCACAGTACTGGCTATAGTGTCATATGTGGGTGAGGAGTGGCTTATAACTACCTATCTCAACTGCTACTATATGGCAGGCAGTGTCTGCCTGGGACCTAGACAGGCCTCTGGCACCTTGTGGTCACGTTTACAATCTGATGCCTTCACTAAAATAGCAGAAGGATGCCTAGCACCTCCATGCCAGCACAGAACGGAGTTCCTTGTGCAAGAAGAGCACAAACATTTGCCCTCAGAATAATATAATTATCGCAGGATTGGCTTCAACTAACCAGTCTCCCACAGACAGTTTATAATTTTTGCTACGAGTCTACCTTAGAATTAGCATGCACAGAATGGGAAGCAAAGCATGTCGGATTTTTCCTCATATTTCTCATAGTCAAGTGGGGCCCAACACATTACTAAAGCCTTCATCTACTGCTTCTGCTTCCATTTTGAATTTAAATAAATTCTTCCTTCTATATCTCTCCTTTGCAACTTATTTCTTTTAAGTTTCTTAATCAGCCACAAAATTACTCCTTTGGAAATTCACTTGCTATTAAGAAGTATGGCAAAGCTAAGCCCAAAAGGCAAGACCAGTCAACTACAATTAACTTGTAGTACACATTCAGAAGTAACACATTTTATTTAACAATTAGTATCTGACAGTTTCAGAAATAAGCAATAATATGGTAGTAACACAGATAGCAGCAGGATCCCATATCTGTTATCTGAAGTTTCCTTTCTGTTCTCTTTTTTGTTCCTTTTAATTACTTGTGCTTTGTTCCAAATTAGACTGCTTTTCTTGGAGTGAGAGTCTTATTTATCTAAGTACTCATGAAACACTTGGACACTCAGATTAGAATCTTTATGTGTACATATAAAACAAACAGCAGATTATAATGAAAACAAGAGTTAACAAGTTCCTGACTTCCAGTGAATGAAAGTTTGTGGTTCATATCGACAGTTTCTCATTAATGAATCTTGTGAGGAGATACACATGCTTCTAATTAGGACTTTTTATTTGTTGGTTTGTTTGTTTTCCAGACTTCAAAGATACTTTTAAATGCTGATTCTCACTATTTCACTTGTGGATTTTTGTCTCCTATAAAATTAAATAGTCAGTCTTAAAGTGTAAAACTTCTAAGAAAAATCTACCTCAGGATGTGTACACACAAGTCTTAATAAAAGAAGATAATACCAAATGGTGCTTACATGTTGGGGCACACACTACTTCTTGCAAACAGGGCCATACTAGTTGAGTGGTTACCATGGCTGCTTCTGTATTGATTTTAAGCAGGAATCCAACCTTATGTCTAACCTCACACTCATCTCATATGAGTTACTTGGATAGAAGCCCAGACTGCAGTGAGGAACACATCCTGTTTCCATGGTACCCTGTAGCACAGGTACGAACATACTTTTATCTAAAGAGTGGCACGGGAACAGTAGTACTTTCTCAGTTCATGTCTCCCATGCTTCCTCCAAAAAAAGTCCAGTGGAAACAGCATGTGACTGAGGTAGTGGAAACAAGCTTGCCTTGTCTTCTTGCAAGACATGTGTGCCATCATATCTCTCCAAAACGACAGTGTTCAGTACATGTGCCACCAAGATCTGAATGCCTGTGGATTGCAGATCCCAGAGAATAGCACATTTCCCCTGTCACTGTGCTTTAGGAAATGGGCATACCGAGTTACCAAAATGGAGTTACACAATGGCTGCCTGAAAAGACTGAAATACTGAAGTATTTCTGGGATGTGTATGCACAGAAAGGGATGAAGTAAGGAAATATACTCAAATCCAAGGAAAATTCATTACATTTATGCAATACAAGTACTTATCAATAGACAAGTGGCAACTGCACACAATAGGATTTAGTGTTGGGAAGGGCAAGGAGAAACCTGTACATTTGCTGGAACGAATTCAAGACTGTGAAATGAGTTTATACAGGTCTAGCTCTGCTCTTATGTCTTCCTGTTTAAGGTTCACCATTCTTCTCCTATTAAATACAAGCAAGATAGTATTGGCATACTTAAGACTTTTTTTTTCCCCTGCATCTGTGTATAATTTTCATTCTACCAAGAATATTAATGACAAGTGGCCTGATAAGAATCATATTGTTCATTACTGGAAGATACTCAGAAACAGGTGCAGTGTGAAAATAAACATGCTATTTCCTCATTTCACAACTAACATAGAAGTTGTTTTTTTTTTTAATTTTAATTTCATCAGACAAAAATATTTTGTCAACTCCCACCTCTGCCAAACTTTCACATGAGAGAAATTCAAAATAAAAAATTAACATTACATAAAATGTATCTGAATAGCACCCTGTAAAGCTACAGAGAAAAATTCACCTATTTAGATCCTTCAGGAAAACCCCTGCCTTCCCAGATCTTAATCCTTCGGTACCTTGATGAGTTTCCAGTGACTTCTTTCAGTCACAGAATGTTTAATACATAGCACATTGATATGCAAAGATTTTGTTCCTGAGAAATCCTAAGATTTCTTACTAAAACATCATAATAGTGTTACATTAATTGAAAAGTTATTTCAGGACTAATATTCCTAAATATTCATACATTAATAAGATTTACCAAAAGAGCTTTCAGTGACTTAGAATTACACCATGCCAGTTTGCTATGTCACCTGCTTCTTCCCAACAGCTAGCTCAAGGAACTTAAAAGAACTGTTCTGATAATATTGGTATAATATAGGAGGAAGAGCACCACAGAGATGAATATGAATTGCACTAAACAAAAATTACTTTACAATCTGAATTCAATACTTTGTTCAAAGTGTTTCAGCCTAGCTTCTAGGTATGAAGGGGGAAGGGGTTAAAAATGATACTCACTAGAGATGATCTTGGGGAATGGTAACAGGGTTGGAGATGATGCAATTGGCTTAGCTGAAGTGCATCTACACCAAAGCCCACAGAAAGGGTAACAACAAAGAGGAGCTAGAAGCCATCCTGTGCTAGGCAAACTATGACTTGCCCTTGTTGAAATAGAATGGAATTGCTCCCACAAGAGCACTGCAATGGAGGACTGTAAGCTCTTCAGAAGGGATAGACAATGCAAGAGGGGCTGTGGTGTGGCTCTCTATATTAGAGTTTTGATGTTGTGCTCAGGGCTAGGAATGATAAGGTGCATTTCTCTATGAGCAAGGATCGGGGGAGCTGACATCCTGGTGGGGTTCTTTTGGAGACTGCCTAACAAGGAGGAAGAGACAGACCAGGCACTATTAAGAGCAGTTGGCAGAAGTTGCACAATCACCAGCCTTTGTTCTCATGAGTATCTTCAACAGCATAGGTTCACCAGACAGATCCTGCCTGACCAACCTTATATCCTTACAATCAAGTGACCTGCTTGGTGAATGAGGGAAAAGCTATGCCTAGACTTCAGCAAAATTTTTGACACTATCTCCCAGGTGCTGCCCTGGAGAAGCTATCAATCTGTGGCTTGGATAGCTACACTTTTTGCTGGGAAAAAAAGTAGATGGAGAACTGGGCACAGAATGTCAGTGAATGGAGTTAAATCCAGCTGGCAACCAGTCATGAACAGTGTTCCCTAGGGATCAGTATAAACATTCTATCCATTTAATATTTTTATTGATGACTTGGACAAGGGTATTCAGTGCACCCTCAATAAGTTTGCAGATGACACCAAGCTGGGAGGAATATCAATCTGCCTGGAGCAGTAAAGCCTTACAGAGGGATCTGGACAAGCTGGATTTTTGAACTGAAACCAATGGAATGAAATTCAACAAGACCAAGTGCCAGGTACAACACTTGAGCCACCACAACCCCAGGCAATACTACAGGCTTGGGCAGAGTGGCTGTAAGTCTATGTGGAAGAAGCAGACCTGGGGGTGTTGGTTAACACCTTGCTGAGCATGAGTCAGCATTGTGCCCAGTTAGCCAAGAAGGCCAACAGCATTCTAGCTTGTGTAAGACATTGATTCCAGCAGGAGCAGGGAGATAATCATACCCTTGTATTCAGCACTGGTGTGGTCACACCTTGAGTACCGTGTACAGTTTTGGGCTTCTCAACGCAAGAGAGACTTCAAGGCCCAGGAGTGCATTCAGAGAAGGGCAACAGAGCTGGCAAGGGGTCTGAAACACAAATCTTATGAGGAGCAGCTGAGAGAACCAGAATTATTTAGTCTGAAGTAGAGGGTGTTCAGGGGAGACCCTATTTACAACTGTTTGAAACGAGGTTGTGGCATGGTAATGGCTGGCCTCCTAGCCCACATGGCTAGCAATAGGACTAGAAGAAATGGCCTCAACTTGTATATGGGGAGGTTCAAGTTGGATATTAGGAAACATTTCTTCTCATAAGGAATGGTCAGGCACTGGAACAGGCTGTCCAGGGAGGTGGTTGAATCACAATAATACAGTGATATTTTTGATTTCTCTGAAATTAAGTATTAAAAAAAAATAGACCTTCAATATTTCAAATCTTTTCAAAATTGGCTTTTTCTTTACTCCTAAGACCTTTCCCAGAACAAGTGCAGCAATATCATTTAGGGTGAAGAAGCATAAAGAGTATGCTTGTTAATAGCAATTTTTAATATACATCTCGAATAACTTTCCATCTAGAACACTGATATTTTAAATATATTTTATATTACTTAATACATTTTTGAATGTCTCAACACAAACTATGTATGCAATCTTTAAATCTTGGGAAAAAAATTAGTGTTTTCCGCAGAGAAGAAATTGCTACTGCATGACTGAGAGACAGTCAATTTAAATGTCTGTCTGTATTTTTTTCTTTCATTAAGTGGTAATTCAGCTCTTCATCTCTTCAGATATTCTTTACTCACTTTCAGGCAATTACTGTTGGGGGCTCTGATGTTAATGAGTTATACATAGCATACTTAGAAATGAAATACGCTTTTAGAGCATGAAGTTAAGTTAATGGAAGCATCAACCTGAATAGATGCAAAAGCCAGACATCTTTGATATCAGAGCTTGATTGATTTTATGTCAGGTGTTCATATGAATAAGTAACCCTTACTTAGCTCAAGGAGCATTTTGACAAGAAATTTGCACTGATGAGCTGTAGAGGCAACCTTTTTATATAAGACTGTTCTGCATTGTCCTTTTTATCTTTAGTAATCGAAGTCTTTTTAGTAATCAAAATCCTTAGCAGCATGGTAGATCTACAGATTATCATAAAAGAATACAAAGGTACTTATAATGTCTTTACAAATTAAGAAAGATGAGGAACTCTGTGGAACTACTATCGAGAATTATGACCCTACTTGGTCAAAAAGTTTAAGAGTTTACATTTAAAGTCATCTCATTTCCAGATGTTAGTCAGTCCCATATTTATTTAAATGGACTAACACATTAGAAAGTACTATTTCAATAATAAATGTATTATAAGTAACATAACGCTTAAAAGCGTAAAGTTTTGACCTATCTTACTAAACATACAAGTTGTCTGACTTTTAACTACATCAAGAATAAATCAAGAATTTGCAAACTAATTCACTAATTCTGTTTTTGAGCTTTATTATTAAGATAAAGCCTTGATTGGAAGTGAATATTTTAGTTCAGAAAAAGATCAAAAATAAAGTGGATTTTTTTTTTTTTTTTTTTTTACTCTATTTCCAATTAATATCTATTTAGTACATGGAAGAGACATATAAGAATATAGCTTAGTTATACAACCACAGAAGTAACATGAACACAGAAGAGAGCTAGAATTCTTATTGTGAAGTCTTTGGTCCTTTTGCAAACAGGAGAAATTCTGGTGTTTGAAAGCAAGCAAATTTTCCCCTCTCTTTCTCTTTCCCTATCTCCAATGGTCCTTTTAGTGAAGTACTGTTATTTAGAAACAGAAACTGAACAGATAAAATACATACACATGTTTACAACTAAAATATATAAACACAAGAGCAACTTGGGAATTGGTGGACACTTTAGCCCTTAAGGTCTGTCATCCAAGCCTATCTCTAAACTAAAAGGGAAAAATTGTAGAAAATCAAATAGCCAAACAGACAACTGGTTGTAAGACAACATTATTTAAGCTTATATACTTTCAGAGAAAGTCTTTAACTTGCCAAATACTTCAGTGACTTTCCAGGTAATTACTGCCATTATTACACTAGAGGCATATTAGATAAGAATCACCTGATGAAATGCTAAGGCCTCTGTTAATGCACAGGTGGTTTGGATTAACAGAAGAGCCCCTCTTGTTTTGCCACTATGTATCTGTCATTGTGTTATCGAGACAATTTACAAAGCAGCCAACAGATGTCACTCTATGTAATCAAAGAAAATAAGTCTACATGAAATCTATTTCTCAGTCTTCGGCTTACTGAAGCTAAGGAGATTCCTAAACCATATATACATATTCTAGCTGTTCATGTTAAAAAACTGTGAAATTTAGTCTGCCAGACAGACTTGATCTCTAGACTAACTAGCACCAATCTACAGTGCTCCTATGTTATACTGAGTATGACTTTCCTGCTTCCTCACAACCAAAATTAACATTGGTTTACATAATCTAAGTGACATGGTCCTTTTTTTTTTCCTAGCTCAAGTATATACTGTGAGGTTACCCCACATTTCACAGACCCAAACTTTTTACTGTGCAACTACAGCTGTAAGACAAAGAGAAACAAAGTAAGGCAAACAGAAAAACAATGTTTAGTATAATTCAATAGCAGATCATCCAAGATTTTGCAGATAAACACCTGGGATTTCAGTTCTGTCTGCAGCTGTATCATAAAAGCAGACAATTGGCTTTAAATACTCATGCTATTTCAGTCCATTCAAGCTCCAGCTCATGAAACTAGCAGAGATTCAACTGCAAGGCACAAGTTGAAAATACTTTGGCTGTTATGCATTTGTAGCTTTTCAGGATGAAAAAGAGTTGTCCTCAGTGCTAGTTGTTGTCAACTCTCTGTCCAATAACAACCGCATTATACTTGTGTCCCTTTGATGCACATTCCAATAATTAATAACATTAAAGACTATATTTTTTGGCAGAAAAAAGGGCTTCAGGAAGGAGTAGGCATTCAGTTGCTATGCATAGGGAAGCCTGGATTCATACATAGCCCCTTACACAACAAAGTCTATCCAGTGTCTGTTCTGTAACCCCAACATGGGAGAACAAAAGGGTAGCTGAGCATTAGAAAATTACTTCTCCATCTGCACTGCCTAGCAGCAGCACCTGATGTAATCTCCGGAGAAGCAACATCACCACAATTCACCACAATAAACCAGGGTGAAATGTTGGCATCTAAGTCTAGTGAAGCTCTGACTCCAGCAAGTCAAGAATTCAGCCTAGGTTCTTGTTGCCTCAAGAGATATGAAAGTGTGCTCACAGATATGAAGTACAGACATTTATACTACCACAAGCTGTAGTTTGTATTTTTATTTTGAAGATAGGGTCTTATGGAAACCTATTGGATGCTCATGCATTATTAATTTTCTTCAGCTATAAAAATATAAAATGGAATGTACAATAACATGTTGTTTATTGCTTATGCCTGTGTGATGCTCAGAAACTCGGATCTCCTGCCAGACACTTATAAGCAGAACTGTTCCACTTCATGCTGATGACACAGCTCCATCAAACAGCACTAATCAAATTGCCCAGGGCCTTCCAAACAAAACGTTAAACTGCATCATCAAAAAAATAGTCAAATGGTACTGCCCATCTTAGTCTTATACTGACAGCATGAACTGGAAAGCCTCCAAATATATTATAAAAATATAATAGGTTCTGCAGATTTGCTTCTGAAATTCCAGCCATGTTACATCACTGTTCTTAAATGAACAGCAGCTGATAGCTATCACAATATTTAAATGTTTATAAGAAAAACATTTTACTTTAAAGGTAGCCATGTGTTAGCATTGGATTGTAACATGCTAAATGACAAAGACTGCTGCTAATACTAGCCTGTTGGTTACTCCAAACATTTTACAGTAGTCAAAAAGAAAAAAGCTAATTCCAAAGGAAAAAAAAAAAAAAAATTCTAATTTTTTGTTGTTCACTACAAGACAAATATTAGGACTTGAACTGACAGAAAATGACTTTCGTAATTTTTTAGCTTTTTTTTTCCCCCCATAGAAGTGATTGAATCAATTCCACTAATATGGAGAAGTACGGTTGCTCATAAGCATTTGTTTCTTTCATTAATGAAAAAGACAAGGTTTGTTTTTAGTTAGTTGAACTAACTAAAGTAAATTCCTCTCAGTAATTGCTAGTCTTTTGCTTTGCTCCACAGCTTTAACAGTGTTTTTGAGTAGATGAAAAAGCAGCTGGAAGGATGATGTCTTCAGAGACAAACATCATTCAGACAGAAGGAAGGCTCTGAAATTGCAAGGAGTATTTCAGAAAACCGGGAAGTGCCCAGATACAGTGTCCTTTCTCAAGGACATCCTGATTAACAGGAGATGATCGAGTGCCTTTCTGTAATACAGATTTTCCATTTGGATTAAGTTACAAGGTTTTGTGTGGAAAGTATTCTTATTGTGCACAGTGCACATACACAGTTTTTGGCAGATTCTCTGTGTTATAATGTTGGCCAAACTGATAGCACTGAACAATGTATATTAGGAGTGGATTCATGGAATAAAACACTAGATGCTGAACATCAATGCTTTATGTTAATGAGGGATTACTTGGACTAGGTTTGGACTGCACTGTGCCTGAAGACCTACTGAGATGTATGAGATTACATACAATTAACAAATGTACAGTTAGAAGAGAAGCATGGTTAGGATGGTATTTTACAGGTTTAGAAAGATTAACATGGTGGAAAGAGACAATCAAAAACAAAATGCTCACCCATGCACCAGGCTCACAGCAGAAAACTCCAAAAGAAGGGAACTCCAGAAAGAGATCTTTCCCCAGTGGCAGTCAGCCCTTAAATGGGGTCACACAGCTGAATTGCTTTCACCTGTGCTCCCATGGCTGACTCAGTGCTTGCCTCAGGTGGTCAATCAGTGGTTCAGACCAGGACTCCACAGTTTCCATAAAGTTGAGCATGAGGAAGTATAGCTTTTGGTTTAGTTCCCTCTGAAGGGTGAAACACTCTGAAATACAATAAAAAACTTAATTTGTTTGAATGTATCACTGCAATAGCATGCTTCCTATCTGAACAAAAATGTAGCATAGATGTATTCTGAAAGTCACTTCATGTTTTAACCTTCCTAGATCTGTAATCAATCAACAAAAGCGAAATTGATGTCTCAAAATTGCGATAAATGTATTTTGTCTTTCACATCCATCAACTGATAGTTGCCTTCAGACTCAGTACCGGAAAGGACTTCCCAAGTCTGGACATAGCCCTACTTAACACAGAGTTAAGAGTTTTGTTTGAAAGTAAGTAGTAAAGCAAATATACATACTAATATTTAGATAAAGGTATTTTTTAGTGCTGTAAAATAGTAGCAAATGCATCCATATTTTCACCACTGTCAATGTATTTTCTTCTCTGAAGTTGATGAATGAAACATCAGCAGCAGCAGCAGCAGCGGCAGAAAGCTTAAGTTAGATTCAGTCATACTGTGGGTATTTGTGTACATTTTTGTAGACTGTTTTGCCAGTGTAGCTTGACCCATTTTTAAAACTTCAGTTCTTCTAGGTTTGAACACTTCTTACCAAAGGCTGCCATCTTATCTAATGCACTGTCACAGTGCGTATACATACGGAATGATGAGAATCATGTTTCAGAAGCAGATACAGAGATGTTTTAACATATGCAGACTAGTCTTTTATCTATCTATCTATCTATCTATATCTATCTATCTATCTGTCTATCTTTCTTTCTATCTATCTATCTATCTATCTATCTACTTTAGGCACACTGGAAATAGATGCAATCATAAAAAAGGTGTATGTAGCAGCATAGTAGCCCATTGATAGGCACTTGCTTTCTGAATCACAAAAGATTGCACCTGGGCTAAGCTATAATGTGGAAACTCCCTCACACATTTTTAGTACTTTAGGCATCTTCAGTAAAGCATACATAATCAATGTATCATTGTATCATTGTATCATTGTATCATTGTATCATTGTATCATTGTATCATTGTATCATTGTAT
>NW_024884711.1:13171377-13196648 GCF_019232065.1 Centrocercus urophasianus
ATTGTATCATTGTATCATTGTATCATTGTATCATTGTATCATTGTATGCTGTCATTTTTTAAACTGCATTTAGAACTATGCTTTTAGAAAGACTTTTATTTGAATATAGAAATGTCAGACTCAGAGTTCTAAAAGGTTAAATAGAAAAGCTGTATTTTCCTTCAGTATCAATATATCAACATTTCAGCAGAATTGTTGGAAAGTGTGGAAGAAAAAAGTCTTAATAGCAGTATGTTTTAGAACGCATCACATTCTGAATTGCCTCCTTAAGTCTCCCTCAAGTTTTTTTTAGTATATCTGCAAATGCCATAGGATGACCAAACTCCCATAGAATGTGATGAGATTCCATGACTTTTAAGTGTGCAGGACAACAAGCTAGTATTAGTGCCTACAGATGTTCTTTTTTTTCACTATACTTAGGTATGAACTATGAAAATAAATAATAAGTACTTTTCTATTATGATGAAATAAATTTATTTAAAATAAATTTACCTAAAGGTTTTGAAAAATGAGGTTGTTTCCTCTATTCATTTGATAGACATAGGCAGGGCTGGGTAAGAATGTCCCACAGTTCTATTCTGTGAAGTTCTTCTGTTTAATTTTCACATAAATATGCTGTGTTACAGCCAAAGAACAAAGGTTTGTTACTGGACCACCACAATTCTCCAATACCATAGAATTACTGTGGAATTCCCACAGAATATTGTTGCAAAGATTTTACAATTTTAATGTCAGAGTTAGTATTACTTTTCTTGTTTTTTTCAATCACAGCCATTTTCTTCAGCAGCTGTACCACCGGGCAAAGTGAATTAGCTGATGTTAAGAAACCCAAATGATCAGAAAATAAATAACTAAAAAATCCCAAATACTCTCAAATCTGTTTAATATCTGTATTATATTTAATTATATTTACTAAACACTTATTTACTGATTATAGAATCATAGAATCACCAAGGTTGGAAAACATCTCTAAGATCATCCAGTCCAACCTTCTGCCTATCCCCAGTATTTCCCATTAAACCATGTCCCTCAGTACAACATCTAAACATTTCTTGAACACACTCTATGTAATGCACGTATGTATAATACAGATATATAAACTACTAGGAAGCAGAAGAAAAGTTGAATTAACAATTGATATAATTTTCAATTAATAATTAAACATCCAGTTTAATAGTATAAGTAATGATATGTAATAAGCATTATTTCAAAACAGTCAAACATAAATAATCCAAAAAGCCCCCTGTATTCATAGTGACAATTCTCTTACGACAACATCACGGGAAAAGGTTGTAATTAATGCAAAAGTAAAGCAGACCATCAATTAACATAATCTGAATAAAATCCTTCTGCAGTTAAATGCAGACACTAAGTGCTGGTATAATACTTTATTAATTAGCAAAGTATTTATCCACTGGGAAATGAGGATAAAAGACTGTACACTTTGTCAGGCTGCAGAAAAATGTGTTATCTCTTCATAAGAAATGCATAAAACTCAAACAAAAGAATGATTATCTCTTTAAATGAATTACATTTAATCTCAGAAGAAAGAATGAATAAATTGGTTCCTTCGTGTTACTGTGATACACCAGCAAAATTACTAAGATCACAGTCCTTTATAAATTTCAATGCTCATATCAAACTATTCTCTTGAACTGTTAAAAGTATTAGCATAGTAAGGATCTTTAAGTAGCAGAATTTTTTTAAGATGAGGAATAAGTAATGTATTTTCTAAATGCATTAATGGAAATGTAGACATTTTCTAGGAAAACAAAACAAAACAAAAATCACACACACAAAAAAAAAACCAACGCCAAAAAACAAACAAACAAACAAACAAAACAAGCTGCTTTCTAACAGTTTTCATCATGTAGCATAAACTCCCTGGCCAAATGCCTTTATCCAGAATGTCCTTATCCTAACCATGCTCTCAGAATTGTTTACTTTTGCCATTTGGTCTTAAAATCTTGTTTCTACATTTAAATTTTTTACAGGTTACATTTTTATATTTATTGTCATATTTTAAATATTTGCAAATAATTTCTCATCCATTGTCTATGAAAAAATAACCAACAAAAACAGAAAACAAAAACAACAAAGATTAAAAAAAAAACAAAAAACAAAAAATCTTTCAAACTATTAAGATTCATTGATGCTTGCTGAAATTTTATGGAGACCAACCATAGATGTGAGAACAGTAAGGCAATGAATGATGCATTTAAGCGATGGTTACAGCAATGTGATAGACTAGCTACATTCGGAATGGTTGTGAACAGCTGTCACACCACGAAATAAAGAGCACCTTGATCAATTCATCTGTGCAAATCGGCTAATGGCGTTGCCTATGTTGAGAAATACTGCTTTGTATCTAAGAATTAGCTTTATCAAACTGTGTTATTGTTTTCTTTGTGCCTGTTGTTGTTTCCATGGAAAAAAACAGGAGGCATTACTTTTGGAGCCAACTGCATAGTTTTAATCCTTCGCTCTTCCAGAACATTTGTGGGATGCATCTCTCTTAATGTAATGAAACATCACAGGATTGCTATGTAAACTGCAAAATCTGCTCACAGCATAAGTTCTTCAGGGCAAAACTTTATCACAGATTTATGAACTTTACGGTATGAAATGAGTCTTGGTATGTAGACATTCTACCCTGAATATTTTCTGTGAGAAGTCTCATTCCTCTTGAAGACATTTTCTCCTACTTGGTGAGGCACTCTGAATACCACCTACTGTGATAAGATACAGTGTTGATAGTCAGTTGAAGTGAAGTGTTAAGTGAGAACTAAACTAAAAAAGAAAAAAAAAAAAAAATAATGGTGTAACCATCCATTGCCCAGAGTGCAGTAAGTGACACAGTGATCTGACCTCATAAACCTGTAAAACTAATTTACAGTTTTCCATGAGAAGGAAGAAGAGACATTCATACAATTGAGGACGATAATAATAATAATTAAAAAAAAAAGATGACAGTAGTTACTCTGTTGTCCTAAGCCTTATATGAGGAGGAAGGTGCTGTTATGGTTGGAAAACTGTGAAGAGAATTGGAATTGGAATTTGAAGAGGATCTCGTCTGAAAAACGGGGTGTTCAAAGCACAAGGTCAGTGGTACAAATACGACTTTTAGCCAACAGTCAACAAGCAGCTAGGATTTTCCTTTTTACATCAGATTTTAATTCTGTTTTTGAACAATTCTAAAGTCTCTGATAAAGCATTTCTTCAAATGTGGTTAAAATGAATCACAGGCAGAGTTCACACGGCATCTTTCTAGCATAAGTCCCATTTGTCTCCCTAAGAGACTTATAGAGATTGTTCCCACTCACTTTGAACATAATTGGAAAATCAAGTTTTTCCCTTATTGCATATTCCCAAGAAAACTATGCAGCTGGGGCAATCAGAAAAGTTTTCAGAGCTTCTAGACTCCCAGCTCACCACCAGTGCACTAGAGAACTACATACTGGAAGATTAATCTCATTCTGAATTTTTCTCAAGTAAAAACTCAGATATTAAAATGCAATTTTGATTATCTGCTATGAAATGTGGTAATTTTCCAAAACAATGCTTGGATTCTTCTTGAATTGGAATGTTTAACTTGTTTATTATCTATGAGTAAGTATTGTTTCCATTTTATTATCTTTTCACTTTATGGCATAACTTCCCAGAAATAAAAGCAGGGAGATAAGAGACATTAAAGCAAGAAAGATAAAAATTTCATTGCAATGAACAAATGCTGATTTTTTCACTAATTTTCAAATAAACCACTGAGAATTATTTCCACGTGGAAGTATTGAAAATCCAACCTGTAATGCAGAGAATAATTCAAGTAACTTCAGTTTTCTCAAAAAGGATGTCTTTATGAAATTCAACATTGATTATTCCACTTGTATTCACAAAAATGCATATACTTGACATAATCAACTGAGAAAACAATTTGAATTCTTTACTTTTTGTTCAGCTCATGTTACTAATATTGTTTCATTTTACAGAATAAGGAATAGAGGGTTTCCCAAAGTTGCAGAACATCTCTTGCTCAGAACCAGAGCTGAAAGCCAAAAGGCCATAGTAAGTTTCAGTATTTCACTTGCTAATATTTCTGTAACAGCATTAACATCTTACAAAAGTGGTTCTTGGAAGTTCAGATCTTTATGAAAGGTATGAAAAGAGTGGCTTCCTTAGCATGAAGGCTTAATACCAAATGAAAAGCTCTGCCCATCATTGCCTGTTTTGTATCAAGCACTGCTACAGGAATGTACTACTATATTTCTCCTAACATCTTTGCATTTTCAGTATCCTTTTGATGCACTTTTATTACATACTTAATGTTGCTACAGGTGCAAAACTGTAATTTCAATTTTGAATGCAGTTGCACATGTGCCTCAAAAACACTGAAGGCCAAAACTCTGTGCTGCTAACACAGATTGTATGTCAACAACATTTTCCTTTGCTTGCTAATGCTTTATTGTTTCTTAGTATACATTGAAATAATAATGGTAATTTATGCAGATATTTTGTATGCATAGCAAATAATGAGAAACACCTGCAGAAATTTCCCTCCTTCTCTGAGTTCAGCAACTAATTATATTTTTAAATAATGGCTACCATTGAACACAATTATCCAAATCACTTTAAGTAATGGAATCTTTTAAAGGTGTTTTTGAAATTTTTTCACAGTTTCTAAACAGTCTTTTTATGTGCCGGATAGGAGACAAAGAATGTAGTAAGCAGCTTAGTAACCCAAAAATGTTTTGGCAGCTACAAATCATGCTGTGATTTCTTTCAGTCTTCTGCAGCTAATGCTTCTTTGCTGATTTAAAAAGAGACCAGGATTTCCCCAATACTTTCTCATTCTGATTAGTATTCATGGCTGGTATACATTTAAAATAAAAAGCAGGAAAGTAAAACACCCAATCACTCCTAGTTCAAGCGCTTGACTCAGCAAATCTTGCCTTTCCAAAGAAGAGATTTGAAAGCAAAAGTGGTGATGGAGAATAGTAGTCTCATGAATAAGGAACGAGGGTCTAATTTAAGGAGCAGAGTAGACCAAAGGTCTCTGAAGACTAAAATAACTGCCATTCAACAAGGAGATACTCATATCTTCATAGCTTGTATTTTTCCCTGGGTTTTAAGTAAATGGAACAGAAGTAATGGATGTTCTTTGCTACACTCTCCAAATAAATAACTGAAAAAGACCAATCACACAACTGCAGCAATTAACTGAGGTCCTGGGTTTGACTTTTTGCATCTGCTTGTAAACTAGAGAAATGGGGCACTTTCAATTCAGTACATCTTTCTCATTCCAAGATTTCAAGAATGATATAACAAAACAAAAACAGTTTTGAATATATTATAAACCAACAAAGCAACCCAACAAAACAAGTAAAATAAACACAAATCGCAATAAATCAAACAAACTATCATCCAAAATCTCTGTAGTGTTTTCTGACAGTCTTTCTGAAGTTTAAACAGAAGTTTCCTTTATTTCTCAGCATTTGGATAAGCTTACAACTGTAACTGTCAAATTACTCATAACAGGCCATCCCCCTTTTTCCCCCCATTAGCCATCTTGGCAGTGAGTTTTGCAACCCCAAAGATCATAGATCGAGGTTAAATCTAGGCAGGATACCCTGCTGCATAAATAAGGACTATGGGGTAGAGGATATTATTGCCTGTAGGAAGTCCATTCTACTATGCTGTACTCAACATCTCATACATCCTAATCTAATTCACAGTGGTAGCAGAAATCCAGTTCTGTTTTCTACAGCTCTGACACATATTACAGATACTGCTTTGGCTTATACTCTCGATCTGCTCTGCTTCACAGAGTAGCAGCGTGGTTTTTTTTGTTTTGTTTTGTTTTTGTTTTTTGTTTTGTTTGTTTTCTTTCTGACTGTATCACACAGTTTACTCTTTTGTTTGAGATTTATGGATTTATATTTTTCTGCTGTAAATATAGCTTATGCTTCAATAATATTGTAATGCCATAAGAAATCTCATGGAATCTGACATACAACATGCAAAACTTTTGGAACACAGAAGCACCCTAACATTGGGACATACCAGACGGGTTCTGAATTTTAAATCTCACCAGGGACTCCCCATCTTGATCACAGACCAAGTCTACATAAAATATGGCTGACCCAGGTTTGCAATTCATCTCACCCATTTTCTCCTGCTAGTGGAATCAGACGCAGTATTCCTGTAAGTGGATGTGATTGACAAAAATTACTAGTGCAGGCTTAAAGAAAACTATTTTCTCTAATAAAGTGATTCAGAAATGTGACAATGTTAAAAAGGAGGGAAATTAGGATTAACAATATTTATGATACATATATGTGAAATGAATTGTTATTCTAACTCATTTCCTTGAAGCTAGACACCCACATCATATAAATGAGGAAACTGATTCTTCTAATTCACTCTCTGAAAAGAACAAACTTCTATGTGGGTCAATTAAAAAGTAATGCCTCCTATTTTTCCCACAGAAACTACAACATATAGAATAGAGTACAATAACACTATTTGACAGAGCAAATTCTCAGCCACAAAAATCTGCTTTTCAACATAATCACCACCATTAGCTGATTTGCACAGATCAAGACACTGTTCATTTTGTGATGTGACAGCTGTGTACGGCTATCCAGAATGTAGCTTCTCTTTCATGTTTTTGTCACCTCCATTGAAAGACACCACCCACCCTTCACTGTACTGATATCTACTGTTTAATCTCCATAAACATTCAGCAATGAATGTCAGTGGGTGCCATTTTTCCACATGGAAGAATTCAGTGACACACCTTTGCTTCATCCTCACTTCCATGTCAGCTGCCATTCTGTCTGACTGCCCGCTGCTGCCATCTGTCACACGGCAACAAAATGGATCCAAATATTGTTGGGAAGGTTCAACCTCTACTGCCGTATCACCAACATCTGCCTCTGATGTCATGAGCCAACATAGTAAAATAGGTCACATTACTTACAGAGCATATCCCATAGTTTAGAGTTAATAAGAACAAAGATAAGGCAGTTTAAAGATGCACTCACACACCTTCTTCCACTCGTTGCATACAAATATTAGAAGTAATTTTTCAAGCCTTTTAATTGGTAATTCATACCTGTACATATCTTCAAGGGATGATGTTTCGAAACATGGCAATAATATTATTTTTATATTCTTGCATGCAACATATTTTTACAAGAATCAAGTGAATTCAATTATAAGGCATACTAAATAAATAATTATAGGACGTACTAAAAAATTGAAAAGCATCAATAGTGACTAATTTTAAAATTATGCCCATTATCTGAATTATATCACTCATGATTTTTTTTTTTTGCAACTTTCTTACAGTTAACAACATATTTCATAATATGCCAATCAAATTCCCCCTTTAAAACATTTTAACATAAATTTTAATAGCTATTTTAGATCTTAATCTGCTTGAAACTTTGAGAAATTGGGAGTTCTTCATTTCTGGAATTTTACTCATTTTTCTTTCATTAACTTTTAAAGCCTGGTTGTTGTACATCAGACTGAAAGAATATTTAGGATTTTGTTTCTAAAACAAGGAATCAGAAAACAAGGATATCTGAAAGGGTAAAAAAGTAAACTACTGTAGCAGATAATTCATTTTTCTAGGAATATTTGTTCTGTTTTCTATTTCTTAATTTTTTCAAATTATTTTTATTTAGTATAGATATTTCATTAACATTTCCCTAGTTTTCTATTCACAGGATCTCTACAAAATATTTAAAGATACCAAGACAATGCAAAGATCATTAAATATTTTATGTATCAAACACAGTTCTAAAAATTATGTCCTGTGTTCTTCTGAAATCGAGATTGATTTTTGGTTGAAATATGTGCAAGAAGGATTCCACTATAAATAAAAAATGCAAGGAATAACACATATCCTGATTGTCTTGATGTACATTCAAATCCTGGAAATCATATCCAGAAAAAACAGATTTCGTCTTCTGGGTCTCAGCCTTTTATACATGCTCTTACTGACTAGCTGATTAAACCTACAGTTTATAAAACAAAGCTTTTGAAAAACATCCGTTCAAAAGTGCAATTCCAGCCTAGTCTTGATTTCCAAAACAAAGGAGAATACTAACACAGAAGATCCAAATAGATTTGTCAAAAATTAAAGGAATTTACTTACAGCAAGCAGGTGCAGAAAATATATTGACAAGTTCACTTCTAAATTGCACAGATTTTGATGTGCCATTGTTCTGGCTGGAGAGAGAGGAAGTAACAGTTTTACAGACGTAAGCAGCTTAAGAAATAAAGAACTTCACATTAAGTAGTAGATGGTAGTAGAAGATTAAAAGTAGATAGACTTCTTCCTGAAATACAGCAATCGGCATTCAAAGGAGAATGAAGATGCTGAGGGAATAGAAATCCCACATCCAGTACAGGGAATGGGAATTAATTTTCAAAAACTATATATTACTGCACAATTCCAAAACTGGAGAGAGGGTTTTCTATCTTGCAGGACCAAGCACGATCTTAAGATGACAGAGGCCAATGCTAAGTTTAACTGCAAAAGATATGATCGATCATAACACCATTTGACCAAGAAACTTACACTAACTGCTACTTCACTGTGATGAAATGATAGATTTTTCAGTTGGGATCAGGGCTGAATATTTCATACCATGCATAATATCAAAATCTTCCTGATAAGTAGACAATCATGTAGTTTAAATACTACAGAAAAATTGTGTCTTCTTGCCAAGTTTGGGAGAAAAATTCTTGTACTTCCGGTTACACTTGCAGCAGATTTTGCTAAGGGTGAGTTCTGTAAGGATCATTATTTCTCCTTCCTACAAACAAATATATTGCACTTGACACGTGAAATGACTATCACGTATTTTGTAAAAAGTGCTCCGACTCTCACGATGCATTACAAAGCTGCTGTAGCTCACGATGCCCATGAGAGGGAACTATTGTTTAACTGTTGGAGACGGGGTTCTGCACTTCAGTTCCTTTAGTGCAATTTCCCTCTGCTTATCTGAACACTGCCAAATGGGATGTTCAGAAAGTAAAAGGACAATCTCTATCCTCATTAGAATTCTATTTCTGAAAGCTAAACTGTTTTAAATTTTAACAAGAAGATACTCAGGTTAGTGCTACTAATGGGATTTGGTGTGCTGTACAGATGGAACCAAGTGACAGGTGCCTGATACCAAACCAGAGGCACGATATCAGAGACGTCACAGCAAGAGCACACTTTCTGTGTTTGGTGCTTTCTAAGGGGAAAATAAGCTTTTCTCAGTGAGTTTTAAAATCTCACTGTAAAATAAATAAAGAAATAGAATATATAAATATTCATAAGATCAGATTGCTGTCTCACAAGTAAAAATAATGATCTGCAACTAGTACCAGGGCAAACATACGCTGTGAAAGATTGTTTTACACAATCTCCCAGACCACTGCAACTGGTAAAACAGATACACAGAATGGACTTTTGATGTTGCATGGTCTTCTGCTGGATTCTGTCCAGTCCTTACAGTGACAGTACAAAACAAACTGGAAAAAATATATGCCTCTCTAGGGTTGCTGTTTGTTTGTTTGTTTTTTGTTTTGATTTTTTTTTTTTTGAGTGAAAATGAATAAATTCATTCCTCTTGACAGTCTCCTGATTTTATTAGAGTGTTGACATCCCTTCCTTTTGTACAATTTGGCAAGTGATCAATAGAATTATCCTTCATGCAGGCAGTCTCAGATTGACCGTGGCAGCAGGTATAAAAGACACAATACTAGATTAGGGTTTGGGATATATTAATAGCATAAAGGGACTTCAAATTTCACAAACAGGATTGAAAAGCAAAAACTGGTGGCTGATATGACTGCAATTCATGGAAGAAAAATATTTTAATGGGAAATTAGAACTGATGATAATTTTTTTTCTGATTAAATAAACTACGTAGACGCTTTTAAAGTACAAATATGATTTTTTAACTAACATCTGCAAGAAAATCAGTAGGCAAAAATGGTTATGCAGACTGTTCTTTCCAATCTGTATAACTTCACAAATGAGAGGACTTCAGTGAGAGTAACACATAGCATTACACTGACAGTAAAATTGAATCTCTAAAGCTTTTCTGAAGTTAAAGTTTTGTGTATTTCTATTTTAAAGCTATTTTGCTGGTTTTATAAAATGACTCTGAAATAGACACAATACCACTAGAATAATTCAAATATATGTTGATTTAGAATGCCACACATTTCCTGGCCTTAATTTTGCCCTTTGTCTGAAATTAATAGTCATCAAAATTGCAGTTGCTTAACCACTGTCTCTAAACAAGAAAACATTCCGCATTTGATTAACAGAGAAACCTCCTCATCAAGATTTTTTTCTTTTTGTATTCTATTTTTTATTCCTTCATTAAAATACATAATGTTTTACTTATAAGTAAAAAAAAAACTACTACATTTGAGCAAATTCTGAAATTAATTAAATAGCACTGTCCTCCAAACATTTTGTTCAAAAATGTAAAATCTCTGAACTTAAAATGCTGTGAATTAACATTTATCTTTTTGTATTAAAAAGGCACAGCTTCTCTCTGTGCTTCAAAACTGACATATTGTGCAATAAACAGCAATCAGCCTAAAGATGCTATATTAAACAAACCAAGTTTTGTTTTGCTAAACTAAGCAAAATTAGTTGAATGCCCTAAGTAATAGTTGCTGGTATTTTTTTGTAAATTATTTCTCCACTTGTTTTTGTGTCTATGCATAAATTAAAAATCTGCTGAAATTTATTATTCATCTGAGATGTAATTAATATGCAAAATTATGCAAATTAAGATGCAATTAGGCTTCAATTCTCTAGTGGAATTTTCCATTATAATTTAATACAAAGTAATAGAGTAATTGGTGTCACGTGTAATTACGGTTACTCACGTGTACTTGCAGACGTGAAAATGGTGTGGTATATATTAGTTATCCTATGCAAATGTATGATACAGGCCCTTAACACTTGGGAACTAGGTAAACAAAGATTGTCTTAAAAAAGAAGTGAGCAATAGTGACCCTTCTTTCTTGTCATGTACCATCATTTTCAAGAGCATGAATAATTGTAATTTTTGCTGTATTTTTTGTTTAGAATTTATGAATAGGTAACATAATGCAGTAGGAGGCTTTTCTTTAATAACTTCTTTAGGAAACTGTCTCTAGTTAAAATGAAAATGATAATCGAAATGACAGTGGTTTGGACTATGGTTTGTTTATTATACACATAAGACTAGTTTGACAAATTTTTAATACAAAATGTATTTCCTGTCTTAATGTGATATTCAATGACTTTCAGAAGCTTTATGATTTGCTAGTTCTTAGAACACAGTCTTGCAATACAACCTATAATACAAAATCAGATAAATATATTTTAGCTGGTGCTAGAACATGCAAAAAGTTGTAGATTGAGTACGTACAGTGAGTGAATGAATCACACTGAATTCAAGTTTTCTGAAGTGTTAACATCTGCAGGATCAGGCTCTAAGCTCAAATGAATTGTCTATATAATTGTCTATCTGTGTTATTGCAAAATAATTTACAATGTTTTTAAGTCATTTTCTTCTCCTGAAGTTTAATTTTTGCCTTGCACTTAATTTCAGATATATCAATAAAGTGCTCAAATCACCCAAGTAATCCAAATTTCATAATTTGTTTGAAAACTACACATCCAGCTGTATCAAATGGACAGATTACCATGCACTTGAATTCACAAAAATGATAAAGAGATAAGGGGGATGGGGGAGGGTGGGATGGTAGTGATATTTTTGAATGTATGGTAACAAAAGAAGAAAGCAAACAAATACAACATGAAATTGTTTTTAGCTCTGAGTCCTAACTCATCATTTCCTCATGGGAGAAATCACACTTTGCAACATCCTAACTGCATCACGTATAAACCAGTAACCTGTGTGCAAAATAAAAAGAATGATTTTTTTTTTTTTTCTTTCTGAGTGCTAAAACATTTTGGTTTTGTTTCAGTGTTCCCATATTCTCTAAACGTTCCCCCACTCCCATACCCCCTCAGGCTGGAACTTCTGTTATAAGTTTAATGGGGGTGGATCGATAGGTAGATACACCTATAGGGTGTATAGATAGGGTGAAAAGAGCAAAATTGGAATGATTTAATATAATGAGTATAGAGCTTCATTGTGCCAAACTGGTCTCCTTCTCCTTCTTTTCATTTGCTTCTACTGCTGCTGGCTAATTATTTAAAGGGAAAGGTATCTATGTGAGAAAATAAAACCTACCATTAGTCTCTTGTGCTGCACCCTTCCCTAGCCCCACCCATTCATCCATATGTAGCTTTTCCATTCACTCCCATAATACCACCAATTACTGTGCAGTCAGGACCATTCATATTCATATTCACATCTCACTGTGGACATTTAAGCTACACTCTGAGCAACACTCATACCTTAAACTACACCTATTATACAGCTGTTGTACAATTACTGTAAATGAAGTATACAATATGGGGCTCAGCTTGTATAATAATTTGTAATCAGTGATAGGGGAAGAGGGTTTTGAGTACTTCTGCCATGTGTATCTTCTGGTCTCCTTATTTCCATCATTCTTCTCTCCTTTCCATCCCTTGGGCTTGGTTCTATAAAGGCTTATTCTGAGAGACACAATAAAGAGATTCTCATCTGGAGTAAAATGACTTTACTCTCCTACAACTGAACCAGTTTATGCCAGCTGAGGCATTGAGCTTGTCTGTTTCAGCACATAACACTGTTTTCCTTTGTATTGTTCTTTTCTGAAATGGACTTCAGTTTACACCAGACTTCAGAATAAAATGTGTAACCTATGTATGATAAGAGGTGATGATCAGAGCAAAGTTCAGAACAGAATTACTACAGGGATCACTGCTAACTAGATTAATGGCATATTTTTTTTGTCTAGTTTTAACTATTTGTCGGGTATTAGCTGCTCTCAGAAGTGAAACATAGATTTGATGGACCAAAGTACTATCCTGTGGAAAATCTCTAGTTCAAAACAAAGGAGAGGAAATGTAATATCAGATATGTATATCAGCTATCTCACTGGTGGGGTAAAGTTTACAGAATCTTTTCTTTGCACTATTTCCATACATGTTATTTTTGTCACTTGAACTTACAGTGGATTTATAACTTAAAAAAAATAACGAAGCAAAGCCATGTGCAGAATATATTAAAACAGCTGTCCACTTCTATTTGGAGTGTGGTCAACATCAAGAATATTTGACAAAGAGCATAATGCAAGAATCATTATGAATATCCTAATGATTTACTCTGGCTACTTTCTGTGCCTATGTAAAAATATGCTACTGTAAGACCAAACAAGTTCCACAGTTTTGAACTCTGGACCAATTCCAGAAATGTTCTTCAACATAGAAAATCATTTTAATAGATAATTTAAATGCTTTTAGAGTTATTTGTTCATTGTCTTACGTACAGTGTAACCATCAGAACCTATGAAATATGTTCTCTAATACCATATTCTCTACATGTACTCCTTCTACATTTACCATTATATTTTTGTGTCCTTCTATCTTATTTTTCTGACCTACTAACCTTATGCCTATGCATATGTTACTCTTGTGATTGACTTTACAATTCTGAGTTGACTGCATGTAGACTAGTCAGATATATTCTTAGTAACTGTTATGTACTGCAGTACTCTAGCATTAACAGAGTATCCCTGAGAGGCTGTATATCCTAATGTTCCCACAGTTCTTTCATCTAATATGCTGTTGTTAGATATAATAGCAATGGTAACAACTTTTATAACATTTTAATAGAAATTACTGTTCCAATCAGAGCAGGCTTTCTATCTTTATCCCTCAAAGCAGAATATCACAGTCAATATTTTGTGGTGCCATGATCTAATCATGAACTGAGTCCTTGTTAAAGATTTTCAGCTAAATAATTGTTACTTTTCATGCAACTGCTTCTCTTATAAGTGGATTTAATGATGCACATGTCCTGCATGTCCTTCCAATTTCATGTGCAATATTTCATGGAGAAACTGAATCATTGTTCCTTCATCAGCATTTTGTTTATGCAAAACTTCATCTCCTCTCCTTTTCCTCGAAATACTCTTTCGTATTCTTCTGTGTTATAGGACAGACCAACTGTTTTCCATCAGAAATTAGCAAAAAGCTCAGCTTTCTATTTGTTTCTGTCACTTAAGATTTTTATTGTATTTCTTCAGGAAGGTGGTTTCCAACATAAGATGAAGGACAAAGTAGAGATTGTTTGTTGTTATGATACTTCTTCCCTTATGCGCTTGCATGTAGCGACTCTCATTCTTGTATTCACACACAGACACCATCCACTCTGCACATTTCTTACAAGCTTGCATGTTTCTGCACACAAGCACATAGGAAAGAAAAAGGTGGTGGGTTAATTGTCAGCAAGAGAGAATACATTGTCACTTGTGGGAAACAAGTACACAAACCATTCAAGCTGTTGATGATATAGAGTTGTTGCATCTGTCAGACATATCAAAAGATACAGTATGAAAAAGGAAAAAAAAGCTCATTCTTATATGACCTTGTAGATGACAGGTGTTCCAAACGTGGTGTGTGCCATCATATCTGCTTCAATTCAGCCATCTCGGGTAATCAGAACCTCAAATGTGGGTAGACAACAAACTACCTTCTCTGTGTCAAGTAGGGTCTCTCTAGCTCAGGTTCAAGATAAAGTTATTTAGAAGCATTTCTTGTTCTTCAGATTATGAAATGGGTTCAGATAAAATCAGTGCTATTAAAGATGTCTCCTTTCACAAGAACCAAGAAAATTACTGAAATATTCTCCGTATTAAGAGATTTTCATGAGGTTTCAAAGACTTATGGTTAACCATTTAAAAAGTGTTGGTACTTGGAGATACATTTTGAATCCAGAGTTCTCAATTAGATGATTTATCCACTTTAAATTGATCTTCTGTCTCTCTGTGTAGTTATGGGGAAGGAATTATTTTTAGCCGTTTGATCACAGACAGACATGTGGACCACATCTTGGCACTTATAAAAGCCATAGTCTTATTAACAACTCCCTTGATAGCAGCACCATTTTAAACAGATTGACCCTTTTCTCTCATCCTTCTGGTCCTGGGACCCTGCAATATTTGTACCCTTCAGTGGTCTACCTGGTAGAAAAGTGTTGAGATGAACTGACAAGGATTGAAAATGGACAGTTATAAAATGTTTTCTCTAATCTGACCTTGTTAGTAACACCGATGATAAAAAGAATATCTCAAATGTTATTCTTGCTTCTCCTTGCTCTGTTCCTTTATAACTGTGTTCCCTACAGAAACTCGACAGTTAGTCATTTCCACGGAATCGAGAAAATAATCCAGATGACAACTGTTTCCTTCCACTTTTCTCAGCAGCACTTCATTTTGCTACTCCTGTCTTCCATTCACATTAACCAAGAGAAGATAATGAACGTTAAAACGTGTCATCTGGAACATTTAATCTTTTTCTTTAATGATCTACTATACTACTCTTATTTCTGTCTAAGGAAGTACTGTTTATTTGGTTAATCTTTCATTGATATAAAATCCCACTTTCACTCCTTTTTGCACTTTACTAAAGAAGGCTGCAGTAGTCTACAGTAGTCATAACCCTGCTTCAAAAAACTATGGAGTTTTGTGTTATCACTTCACTGTTTTGCTCTACGTTGCCTCATTTTTTAAATTGCTCTGATCTCCTATGAATTGCCTGAAGTTCAGAACTAGGGTTCAGTGGGACTCCAACTCTGTAAGATCACAAATTAAAATTTCCTGGAAATTTCTGTGCATTTCTAGTGTGGGAAATACAGCAAGAGAGAGAAAGACAAACTCAAGCTACCACTGGAAGGATGAGTGATTTGTGTTTGTAGTGCTGAAAAAGAATGTGAGGAACTGAAACTTCAAGTACAGCTGCAGTCAATATTTCACTACTGATATACTGATACACAATAGAATATGATTCAATGGAAAATGCAAACAACAACAACAACAAAAGCTGCCATTTAGATTGACTGGAATGGTGGAACTGGCATGGAGGTGGGAAGACAGAAGTTCAAGCTTAGGTAGTCAGCCCTTGGAGGACCTGACTCTTATTGACTGGATGACTTGCCTGTTATATTTTGCTATATTAAGTTGCAGAGGGGAGATATGCAGCAAAACCTCTTGCTATGAGAAATGGCCATCCATCCCCAAACTGAAATTTCCATTTCAAATAAAGAAGGAAAACTTAGTAAGCAAAAGGCAAACATGCAAAAAATCAAGACAAAAAAAAAAAAAAAAAAAAGACACACAAAACACTTTCCATTTCCAGAACTAAATATGCAACTTCCGTCCAAGGCCCTTTTTTCTCATTTAGTCTGCTGAAAATCTTTAGTTTACCACAAGCTCAAGACTATCTCCTCCTCCCCAACTGCTGATCACCACTACAACTCTAACAAAGATGCCATGTAACAATTAATTGCCTTGCTTTGTATTATAGCTCATCAACTTGTTGGGAACTAGGAAAAATGAAATAATGGGGGTCACTTCTGGAAAAATGAGTTTATTTTCATGCCAGCTGCAGAAAATGATCAAGGCTGGCTTCATGCCAGTTAAAGGGATGCTGTAAGAGATTTCCTTCTGTTTCCTTGCAGCAAAACTGTCCATCTAAAGAGTAACACATGCACAAACACACGTCTGTATATGCAATCTAAATAACTTATTATTTGGTAAAATAGGAAAGATTTAATACATCTTGCTCTCTTTTGCCCTCATTTTCCCTCTATTATTTTTTTTCACATTATGCTAAAGCCTCCTTTTCTCATATATCCATGTTTTTGAAAATGGATTATTAATTTAACATAAATTGCCTTACAAAGTACAAAACAGCCAAAGTGGATTTTAGAGCTACAAGAAATGGAAACAGATTAGTTTAGAGGTAGTTTAGAGCTTACTTAAAGTTTTTAGTCTCTTGAAATCAAAGCTTACCACCTGCTTTGTCTATTTGTGAAACATTAAATGATTAAAAGTTTCTCTGAAATGGAAGGAGCAGCATAAATATTTTCAAGCACTCAGCACCTATATACTGGTATTTTCACTATGTGCCTTAAATTCTCGAGGAAGCTGAGCTCTATAGTCTTAGCAGACTACTTAATGGCACTATGTGATAAGGCACTGCTGTAAATCAGTTTCAAAGTAACTGATGACTGGACTCATTGCTTTCTTGCAACAATAGTAACTTGAAAATAATTTCTTCTTTGAGAAACAAATATCAGTGCAGCACTTCCTCAGACACTGAATATGGCAATGCCCTCCACTTACAGATTTCTGCCAAACATGAAATGCCTATTTCATATTGTAATCTTAGGAAATCAAAATCAAAACTATAAGAAAAGAAGGAAAATCTTTATCACATTGTAATTTGTGAGCTTCAATAACAAAAACAAACAAACAAAACCAATGATAATAATAATAGAAAAGAAAAAACACAAAAAATGAAGGGCAACTGATAAATAAATGAAACAAGGTGTAAAGAAGTATTAATGTTTTCATTATTTCATACTATTTCTATTCTTTTGAAACTGATTTTCATAGTAATACAGTTAGCTCAAAATCTGTCTTTGCATATAAGGTCTCCATAGAAAAAGCAAATGTGAAAATGGCAATATTTTCAACACTTCTTTTCTTTAATAAAAATAGCATGTTCAAATCTGCTTTTATTAAAACATAATAAATACCATCAATTTTTGACATGAAATCTCATTATACACTGTAAATATTTATCACTTTGCAGAAAGAAGATTATACATTAGTTCTATTCATTCAATTCAAATGTGTGTAAGAATGAATTCATGTTTTATTTTACTTCATCTATTTTAAAAGGCCCCATTGCTAGAAGAAAATGAAAGAAATACTTTTGTTGCTGCTAACAGATAGGCGTGGAGAAATATCTCAGAGGTAAGTGCTTTGACATACTGTTACTTGACCCTGCAATTACTCCCTGCAAGTACAGTTTATGATTCTCATGAAGTCCCATTGATTTCAAAGGGAGTTAGTCCATGAAGATCTCCTGGGCAGACAAAGATAAAAACATTTCAGTATCTGGAATTTGACTTCAAACATGGACTGTGGTTACAAGAGAAAAATAAAATCATATGATTTTATTCTCCTTTTACTTTTGTAGCAGAATCACTGTTAAATTATCTGGTGGAGTTCAGAGCACAGACAAGGTTCTGTTCAAGAAGCTCAAAGTTGGAATAGCAGTAGTATAAGACAACAGAATGAGGTGAACACACGTAAAAATTGTGTAACAATGCTGTCCGTCTGTACTAACCTACACTAGGACTTTTTATTACTTCTTCCATAAAACCTAGCCACAAACATTTAAATCAATGCTTGAGCTTCAAATTTTTAACTCATGTGAATAGTATGTGTTCTGAAAAATCCATTTTTTCAGGTTGCTGCTCTCTGAGTTTAAGGTTTTATGTAATAACAATATAGACCATATCCTGTTCCACAGCCTCTGATTCTGCAAGTAACATAATTTAGTTGCACATGTCCCACTAGTCTCACTCATATCCTTTGAAGAATGCTTTTGCTAACCTACACACATTGAAGAACAAAGCAAGTGGGCTTCCTCTCGTTTTCAGGGGCACAGTCATTGCAGAGCAAAATGATTTAATTGTATACGTGGAGCACTTGAAACAGCACAAACAATTTGAATTTCTGCAAAAGCCATTCAATCATTCTAATATTAAACAAACAAGTGAAACAAACAAAGGAAATTGAGGATCTTTCAATTGCTTGGTAGTTTGATAACAAGTTGTCTATTATCAAAATACAAATGTCAAAAATGAATACAATTCTGAATGAAGTCTTGAAATAAAACGAAATAGTACTAAGTAAAATTTATTTACTTGAGAATTATGTGAGAATCAAAAAGAACTGTGCATGAATTTAGTCAGGAAAATACCAAAATCTTTTAGCCCATGGCTTCATGACTATGGATTTTCTTTAGTGAAATGATGCACTCCTTCAACAGGGATAAGAAGAGAAAAGAACTTTTTTTTTTAGTAATTAACTTCAGTTCTCTGCCTGGATATTTAATCTTATAACTCTGTCTGGGTCTGTCTCTAATTTGTTTATTTTTTTTTGGTTTTTTTTTTCCATTGACAAAAGTTGTCATTGGAAGACATACAAACATGAGGTCTATTCTTTTCTTTCAAGAATAAGTTACAATGAGAAAAGGAAGAGCAAAGGATAATTCAAAGCTTAATGGAGTGAGGACTGCAATACTCCCAAACTCCACTTTCAGGTTAATGAGAAAGTGAAAAAATATCATCACAGTTTCACCTCCGTTGTCCTTTATTGTGTAACTTTATGCCAGCCATACAAAAATTTACTGTAGTTTCCCACACCCCACAAAATTTTAAGAATTTGTATGTTGCCTTTTGTCAAATAAGAAATAAATGCTAAATTCTTAATTTATGATTTAACTACACAAAAATTTCCCTTAAGCATTTTCCTTTTGTAGTTCTGCCATTGATCCAACAAGATATGCAGGGTCTTACTACTTCTGTGACTTCTGATGTCTTCAGTGAAGTTGTGAATGCACTGTATGAAAGGATGAATTTTACAACATACCTATTAAACAGTATGTTCTCTGAGATAATCTCTTTGAAAGATACATAAAGTATGTAAATTCAAGAGAATTTTTATCTTCTGATGGGAATTCCAATGTCTAAAGATAATTTTACTGAATAAATAACCTATTGGAATATTGTGGTCTACTTAAAAAAAATAATATCTAATGTTTTAGGATGCTTAAAAAGTATACTTACCTAGATAAACCAAATTTGCCATTAGCCTTTGAATATTTATTTAAAGAAGTAATTATTTTCATGGAATCATGACTTCCATTTACAATCAAATCTTAGCAATTCAGGAATAATTTTTTTATTATTATTTTTAAAATGAACCAAGGTTGGAATACTAGAAACTTGCAAACTAAGTGCAATTTTTTTTAAAATGGATGAATATTTACAGATAGCTTTACTTTTATCTGAAGCACTATGTCTATACCTAATTCTTACAAGCTCAGAGAAAACTCACCTTCATTATTCATATACCTAAACAACTCTGTTAACAAGTACTTGTAATTGCCATATGGAACGAAAGCTTTGAGAGAGATATTTATGTGAAAGAGAAACTGTAGAAAAGGATATTCTCTCCTTTATTAATCTGATGCCAACATTTTGCTAATTAAACCACTACATTTCTCATGTCACTTCCTACGTAGGTCACTGGAAGAAGAGATACATTTGGGCAACCTTAAGGATGAATCCCAGGGGAGCATCCCACAAACGCATGGTATTTAAGCTTGCAAGTTTATTAAACAAATCACAGAATATATTCCAGTCTAAATCACAGACGTGGCATGACACAATTAGAAGATTTATTGATTCTTTGGTCTACAGATCTCACAGCTTGCTCTGGGGGCTCTACACCCACCAGAACCAACAGATTTGCTTCATCACAACTAATCTTTCTAAACTAGAGCAATGAAGTTTATAAAGTTGAAAATGCCTGACTTCAACTTTGCTTGCTTTCAACTTTGCTTCTATTTTAACCTAACTATAAACTGAACACATTTTGTATTAGTCCCATGTGTCACCACCCTGAATTATTGGCACCCAGCCTCCAATAGCAGAATCACTGTATTAAGCAAAGAAAAAAAATAAAATAAACAGTATTTTCTTTAGACTATCTACCATCTGCCTGCATAAGCAGTTCTTACCTCTTTATGTAGTCTTTCTCTTCTGGCTGGGCAAGTGATGAGAATTATAGGATCTGGCCACAGATACAAGGTTTTATAGAAAAGTTTGGCTTTGTACTTCACTTTATATTTCCAACACAATATGGTTATGAATGAATTATAGATTCCTTAGATTCTACCTTTGGGTAAAGAGGTGTCTGATAGTTGTTTATATGAAAATGTTATAATTAATTTGTCAATTGAATTACATAGATCTCTTCAAAAGTAATGTATCTTACTTATTTCCATGGAAACATGGATACAAAAAGCACAATAACATTCTTTGATAGAGCAAATTCTCAGCTACAAAACACTATTTTTTTTTTAATAAAGTCACCACCATTAGCTATGCATTTTTGCCAGCAATAAAGAAGAGCTTACATGCAGCAATCGTAAAAATTTGTACCACTGGAGATGACCCCCAGTCACTGTTGACACAGCTGAAATGCACCTTCTACTCCTTCACTGTGCTCACACCCACATCTCCATAAGCATTCAGCAAGTGCCAATGAATGTCAATTTTTTCCACATGGAGGAATTCAATTCCACACCTTTTCTTCATCCACATTTCCGTGTCAGATATCTTTTGTCAGTCTGTCCCTCTGCTGCCATCTGTTTCAAGTCAACAAAAAGTAATGGAATATTGGTTGAAAAGTTCAATCTCTACAGATTTTTCCATCTTCCTTCTCTGAGGCAAAGGATGTTTAGGCAGTTCACCACGAAAAACTAAGTGAACTGATTCACTCAAATGATAGATCTTTGTGGCTTAATACTGATTCCTGCCAAATACCTTTGTGATGGTAACTGACATCACATATATCTGGATTGTTTGTGTTGTGATTCTATTCTTTTTCTATGGAGTTTTGTGTTGTGAAAAATGTTCCTAGCAAAGACAAATCAGAAATTCAAAGGAAATTAAGAACAAAGAAAAAACATATTTACTTGTGCTTTCATAGAATCATAGAATCATGTAATCACAGTATGGCTTGGGTTGGAAGAGACTTCAAAGACCATCTAATTCCAAATCCCTTGTTGTGGACAGTGTAGCCATCCACTAAATCAGACTGCTCAGGAACCCGTCAAGCCTGGCCTTCAATGCCTCCAGGGATGGGGCATCCACAGTTTCTCTGGGCAGCCTGTTCCAGTGTTTCATTACCCTCTGAGTGAATAATTTATTCCTAACATCTAACCTAAACGTCCCCTCTTTCAGTTTAAATCAATTTCCCCTTGTCCTATTACTATTTACCAGAATACGAAGTTGGCCTTTCTCCTGCTTATAAGCTCCTTTCAAGTTTTGGAAGATGACAGCGAGGTATCCCCTGAGCCTTCTCTTCTCCAAGCTAAACAATCGTAGCTCCCTCGACCTTTAATCATAGGCTCCAGTCCTCTGATCATCTTTGTTGTCCTGGAGTATGGACCTGCCCCAACAGCTCCACAACCTTCTTGTACTAGGAACCCCAGGCCTGGACACAATACAGGAATCACAGGAATGGTGACTCATAAGGGCTGAGTAGAGGGGGAGAATCAAATCTCTCTCCCTGCTAGCTACCCCTCTTTTGATGAAGCCCAGGATACTATTGGTCTTTTGGGCTGCAAGAGCACACTGCTGACTTGTGTTCAGCTTTTTGCCCTTCAGGACCGCAAGTGTTCTCCACAGGGCTGCTCTCAATGAGATCTTCTCCCAGTCTGTATTTCTATCTAGGATTGCAAGACTGAAATATCTTGCACTTGGCCTTACAGGATCCCACTAGGTTCTCAGAGGCACCTTTCAACCCTGACCAGGTTCTTCTGGATGGCATCCCTTCCCTCTACTGTACTGACTGCACCATTCAACTTAATGTCATCAGCTAACTTGCTGAGGGTACTGAATCCCATAGTCTAAGTCACTGATAAAGGTGATAAAGAGTGCCAGCCCCAAGACAGACCTCTGCAGGACTCCATTCGTGGCCTCCATCTGGATGTAGAGTCATTGACAACAACTCTCTGACTACAACCATCCAGCCAATTCTTTATTCACTGTACAGTCCAAACTTCAAAACCATATCTATCCAATTTAGAGATACGGGTATGTTTCAAGACCATGTCAAAGGCCTTACACAAATCCAGGCAGATGACATCAGTCGCCTTTCCTTGATCCACTGATGCCATCACTTCATCATAGAAGGCCACTGGATTGGTGACGCAAGAACTGCTCTTGGTGAAGCCATGCTGACTGTCTCAGATCACCCCCTCATCTTGTAAGTGCTTTAGCATCCTTTCCAGGAGAATCTGCTCCTGTCTGCCTTAAAAACAGAAGTGATCTTTCCCTTTTTCCAGTGACTGGGAAACCTCATCTGATAGTCATGACTTTTCAAATATGATGGAGAGCATCTGAGCAACCATATCAACCAGATCCTTCAGGACCATAGGGTGCATATCATCCAGCTCTGTAGAACTGAACACATTCAGTCTCATTAGATAGTGTTGGACTATCTCTGCTCTTTCATTGTGAGGGATTTTGCTCCTTTGACCCCTGCTTGGAAGTTCAGGGGCATGAGAAACTTGGGAAGCCTGAGTGACAGTGGAGACCGAGGCAAAGATCTCATTAAGTACCTCAGCCTTTTACATTTCTAAGGAGGCTAGTTTTCCCTTTTCATTCATATATCAGAGAGGGTACACTCTCCTTTGCCTGTCTCTTGTGGTCAATGTACCTAAATAAACTCTTCCTGTTGTTTTTTACGTTCCTTGCCAAGCTTTATTTCATATGCTTTCATATGTTAATTTCATGTTTTCCTGTTCTCATCCCTACATATCTTGACAGCATTCCCATATTCCTCCCAGGCTACCCATCCCTGCTTCCACTGCTTATACATTTACTTCTTTTCCCTCAGCTTCACCATCAGGTCCTTGCTCAGCCATCCTAGTTTCTTGTCTCCTCTGCTTGACACTGGAATCAGGGGTAACTCTAGGAAATTTGGAGTATCTGACTGTCAGATGCATTTGCATCAGTTTCTGACCTCATCCTCTACAAGATATAAATACAAGGAAAAAGCAGCTTCTTTTTAGGCAAAAGACACTCTTGAATTCCTAAGGAATTAAGAGATGCTGCTCTGGATGAAGTAAGTATTTAACTTTAAACATACAAGTAATTCCATTGCTTTGTTGGTGTTCAAAATCAAGAATTTCTTTGATCACTTTAATAAACTGGATATCAACAGAGAATATACAGCAATTCCCCAAAGCCATAATAAATGGAAATTCTCAAAGGATAAGGATAAGGACAGAAGATTATCAGTTTTATTATTGTTTAACTTGATCTTTACTTTGCTTAAATTACTCTCTGAAATAGTTGTTGAACTAGGTTTCTTTTGTTGTTGTTTTCTATTTTGTTTTGTTTTGTTTTCTTTTTAAATTTTATGTGCTTTGGGGGGAAATTATTTTGCTTTGCTTTTGTTATAAGAAATACAGAACATCTGCAACTGAGCAGATGTGTTTATTTACAACATCAAACCAAAAATTTTACATATGTTTGGAAGGAAAGCCTTAAAGGCTTTCTTAAAATCTTCTTTTTTTTTTCATTGCATTTCTCCTTTTGATAGCACCAATCTTCTGAAAATGTGAAATGACCATCTTCTCAAAATTCATTTGAGCCGTTCGCTTTCAAACTGTTCAATCTATGCAACAAATATCTTACTTTCTCCTGGGAAGCTTTTCCTTTTAAGATGTCAAATTACATGTGAAGGGCTAATTTCCATCTGGAGACCTTATCAGCGAGGATCTTTCTTCTTCACAACCTTGGGAGTGAAATGTTTTTCTCTTGTATAACTTTTTTTTTTCTTTTTTTCTAGGACTGTAAGGAACTGTCTGATACAAGCTGCAATAGCATTTGCACTCATCCTAAGTTCAGCTTTAAAACAAATCTGCAGAAGTTGTTTGTTCATGTTCTCTGTATATTTGAGAATTACAACAAGGCTTTTTTAGAGTTTTCACAACACACTATTATGTGGGAAAATTATCATCCCATTTTTTATGGTACATTTTATATGTAGTATATGGTATATATGTGTCCCAAAACATTAGTTGAGCCTTTTGGCAGAAGTTATGCAGTATTTCTTCTTTGCTCTCCAATACTTATAAGAATATGATGCATCAGCCTGTCTTTTTTTCTTTTTTTCTTTTTTTTTTTTTTTAAGGTTCATCATAAACAGAAACTGTCCTTTACTGTCATTCTCCAGTTTGAGCTTGTATAAATCACAAAGCATAACTAATTTTAGCCCCTATACCAAGCTCATTGCACCAAGTTTTTTGTTGTTAATATGCATCCCAGAATAGTTTAAGTACCTTAACTAGTTGTATTGCTGATTGGATTGACAACTGTGATATGTCCTCTTTTAGAAATCAGCTTCTCCTCTCCTCTCCTCTCCTCTTTCCCTTTTCTTTTCTTTTCTTTTCTTTTCTTTTCTTTTCTTTTCTTTTCTTTTCTTTTCTT
>NW_024884711.1:13242625-13374581 GCF_019232065.1 Centrocercus urophasianus
AAAAAAAAAAAAAAAAAAAAAAAAAAAAAAGGAACAAAACCTGCAAATGAACAACAACAAAATCGTGCACACACACACAAAAGAAAAAAAAGAAAGAAGAAAAAGAAAAAAGAAAAAAAGGCTCTGATTACAGCACAAGTTTTTATAAAACTAAAAAGTACAGGACTGGTCCCTACTCTACTCTACGTGTTTGATGTCAAAAATTGCTGAGAATATGGATTCCATTAACAAAAATATTTATACTAAGGTTAATACTGTATGAATAGTACAGTCTGTATAATGCCACTGTGAAATAATATATTGAAGATAATTATGTTACAATGAAAATGGGTATTGATAAATTACTGAAAATAACTGAGATTATATCTATTTTCTTCAAGAGTAATTCATGTTCTAGAGTGGTTAAGCTCTTGTTCTTTAGGAAAACTGGGTATGTGCTCTGGATCAAAGCACTGGCTCTCCATAAGATATCTTCTGGACTCTGTAGCTCAAATTCAAACATTGGACGTGGCATGATCACTTGAAAGTAAATTACATAAATAACTCCTGTAATTTGCTTCCTCCCTAGTATTGACAAAATTCCCTTTCAAGGAAAGATCTGAAAGCATTTTGTCAGTAATGCATGTAATGAGTTTACTGCATCTGAAGTAGATCCTTAGCATCAGAATCATCTCCCACAAAAATCTGGATACTTGATCCCACTGTTCCGGCTTCGTTAAAGGCATATGTAAAAAACCAGCCATGATGAACAAGAATATATTTGCAAATATAAGGGCGCGTCACAAGCAAGACAGAAATCTATCTCCTGAGCTCTACAATCCATCTTTTCAATGGTACAGGTTAGAATGACAAATTTCCGAGATGCAGAGAAGGTCTGCTTTCTCATGACCTTCAGGAAAAATAATTATTTACAAGCTAGACCAAAGGTTTCAAAATGGAGAATTCAAAATAAAAGATTACACTTTTTTCTGTGACAAATATCTTGCCAAAGAATTAGATCTTGAAATTTAATTCCTTTAGTAACATTCTTGCTTACAGACTGAACAGGTTCTTCATTTAACACAAATCCTTCTACAGATCCCATTATCTTCCTTCTATGGAGGAACTTACAGGTATAAACCAGGTGGAAAGGGATCTCAAGTTTAGGCACAATGATGAGAATCACTCTGAGGCTGAAATCTTTCAGTAGTATCTTACCCTGAAACTGGTTAATGCAAACAAACAAACAAAATAGACTAATTTTAATGCCATTTTTATAACAAAATTGTCTCGCTATGAAAAGATATTATAGTAGAACATTCTTTGAAGCAAGTGAAGGTATAGTGGCTTTTTAATCCAACAAAAACAACAGTTTACGTGACTGTGTTCTCAGCCACAAACCATGGGAATGCTTCCCTACAGCTTGGCAGGTGTGATTTAGAGGTAATTGCAGCAAAAGGAGGGGGCCATCACAGACTTGTAATTCTCCTAGAGAGACCACGGGTCTTTTTTTCTTCTGTGTAATCCTGTACGATAATTAGCCCCATTCCACCTGTCTGCTAAAGTAGCTCTTACGGTTGGGTGTCTGTGGTTAATTGATACTGTTCTGGGTTAGTGCAGGTTCTGTACTAGTTACCCAGAACAGAAATAAGTTTTGATTTTGAAAATTAAGTCTGGTTTGACTACAATATTTGCTAAATGGCAAATCTTTTTGCAGGAGTAGATTGAGATAGGACAAGGGAGAATGAATTTAAACTAAAAGTGGGGTGATTTAGATTAGATGTCAGGGGAAAAATGTTCAGTGAGAGGGCAGTGAGCTGTTGGAACAGGCTGTGCAGAGAGTGAGTGCCCCATTCCCAGAGGCGCTCAAGGCCAGGTTGGGCAACCTGATCCATTGCCTTATCTAGCGACTGGCAACCCTGCCCACAGCAGGGGTTCAGAACCAGATAATTTTTGAGGTCCCTTCCAACCCAAGCCACTTGACATACTTCCTGATTTTGGCATAATTGTGAAATAACTGAAATAGATTTTCCAGTAAAGTCTGCACTGTGTAAAAACACAATAAAATAGTCAGGGTGATCCCAGTGTTCTAGTGCAAAAACTTCTTCCCAATGTTCATTACATGAACATGAGAACAAAGTTTTATAATAAATGGCTTTGAATGCATTCATAGATTGAGAATGAAGTTGAATCTTAGATCCTGTATCTAAGCATATGGATCTTAGTTCCCCAGTTTTGTAAGAAACTTTAGTAGGTGCCTAGGCCTGTATTTTAAGTATTTGTGGAAAAAATGTTGAGAATGTTTACAGAAACCTTGTGAACCTTTGATGATCTGCTGGTTGTATATGAAGACAAAAAATCTATTTATAGACGCATACATATATAGGCCATATGACACAAACAATCCATATTGTATATGCTAACTCAGCTGAAGGCTTCTCAGAGGTGCAGGCAGAAACAGTTTTAATGGAAGTAGAAATATGGGTCACAGCAGATGGGAGAAAGAGGCTAAAAAGATTCAGCGGAGGTTTCAGCAGACAGAACAGATGGGTTGTGAGGGGAAAGAATAGGTTTTCAGGAGTAGGGCTGGTGCTAGTAACATAGAGATCAATGAAGGTTCATGATATTCTGGTTTCAAAATGATCACGCAGGTTAAAAGAACAGAGAAGATTGCTTTGGCGGGAATATAGTAGAGACAGTTCTTTTTCCACTTTTCCAGAAGCTTGCCACTTTTCCTGAGTAACCTCCTCTTCCATTTTCCCAAAACATATTACCTCCAACTTATACCCCCTGCTTGTCACATGGATTTTTCTTGATCTACTACCCTTTCTTTTGTAGGAAGGCCTGTAAAACTCAAAGAGGCAGAGTCCACTTCTACTGGAATAAGACCCAGCAGAACATTTAAAAGTGTGGGTGTCTCAGTGGCTTTTTCTCCTCTGCTCACAAAGAAAGAAATAATAAGAATCCGCACATCCCTATGGCAAACAAAGAAGAAGAAAATCATCAGACTCACTAAGAGGATATAATACTTAACTAACACAACAAACTTCTATAATTAAATGACCAGTGTTATGGGTGAGGTGAAAGTATGGACACCGTCTTCCTGGACTTCACTATTCTCCATAAAATTCCAATAAAGAAGCTGTTTAAGCAAGAGCTGGATGTGCAGACAGTGAGGTAGACTAAAGAAAGGCTGAACCGTTTGGCCCAGAAGATCGTGATCAATGGTGCAAAGTCTAGTTGGAGTTCAGCAGTGAGTAGAGTACCCCAGAGAGCAGTACTGATTCCAGTCCTGTTCAGCATTCTCATTAACAATCTGGATTCTGGGGTAGAGTATACCCTCAGTAAATTTTCAGATGACAAAAGACTAGGGTGACTAACTGATTCATCAGGGTAATGCAGAGATATCCAGAGAGACCTGAACAGGCTGGACAGGTGTGTTGACAAAAGCCTCTTGAAGGAGACAAGGAAAAGTGCAGAACCCTGCATCTGGGGAGGAACAACCTCAAGCATAAACACATGCTGGGGAACACTCAATTCAAAAGTAGCTCCGCAGATAAGGACTTATTAGATATGGTGGACACCAAGCTGGACATGAGTCAGCAATGTGCCCTTGATGTTAAGAAGGCTAAAAAAATTCTTGGCTGAAATAAGCAAAGTATCATCAGGAGATCACAAAAGGTGAGTCTTCAGATCTGCTCAGCACTGGGGAGGCTACATCTGGAGTCCTGCATCCAGTTACTGGCACTCCAGTATAAAAGAAGCATGGATATACTGGAGAGTCAAACATAGGGCTACTATTATAAGTGAGGAAATAGAGGACCTCTCCTATGACAAGCTAAGAGAGCTGCAAATGTTGAGCAGAAAAAGAAAGCTCAGGGTGGTCTTACCAGCTTGTATTTGAAGAAACCCTGCAAAGACAGCCAGGTTCATTTAAGTGGTGTCTACTGCCAGAACAACAAGCACTGAACACAAACTGGAACACGGGAGGTTCTGTCTAAACATCAAGAAGCACCTATATATAGTTCAGGGCACTGGCACATGTTGCCCAGAGAGGTTGTGGAGTCTCCCTCTTTGAAGATCTTCAAAAGCTGCCTGGACATTGGCTTGGGCAGCCTACTCTGGATGTCCCTCCTTGAGCAGGGCTTTAGATTAGTTGACCTCCAGAAGTCCCAGCCAAACTCAACCATTCTGTAATTCCATGATTCTGTGAAGTTATATACTATTTGTTCATTCAGTGTTAGCAACAGCAGGAGAGGAAGATGACTGCATAAAGCGGGAAACAAAGACCTGCTGTTCAGCCTAGAAAGCCAGGCTCCATCTTTGGCAAAGATGAAGGATACAGTCTGCTGCCATAAGCTGCTGCCTACCTTGTCTTTTGGCTTAATGAAACTCCGTATGTGAGTGTGTGTGTTGTGTATATATGCATATGTGTGTATGTATATAGTTTAATCCAAGAAATAATGATAAAAACACAATAATGAGCTTCCAAGTATTATCAAGCCTATTAAGCTCCAAATAGTTCATTGAGGACCAATTTCTAAGTACTAAATAGTACAGCTAGATTTTGCTTTTATGCAAAAATCAATGCAAACACATGAATCATTGAAAAGCGTGCTGCAGCCTTCCAAAGTCAGTTTCTAATTAGCAACCCAGTGGTGCAAATAGATAGAACTACAACTAATACAAGAAGAAAAGTGTTCTATCAAAAGCATGGGAAAAAAAAGTCGTTTTTGCCCTTCACAATTAATTTTAATTCTTTCCAGAACTGAGAAATGTACAACAGGTTTACATTATTTACAGTACTTTGTGTTCAGCAATATTCCTCCTTTCACCCAATCCCATCAGCTGGAAAACTTATACAGGTTGTGCGTAAAAATAACATAAAGATAAATGATTAAAGATATGATGATTATTATGATTTATTTATTTATTACTTATTATGATGATTATTGTGATTTATTAAATGATAAAGATTAATGATAAAGAAAATAAAGGAGGGAAATCCAGACTTTCCAGGAGAATTTTTCTCGCTACAAGAATTATCTTTCTTCAACCAATCACCTGCTGACCTAGCATGTATTATCCCACTACAATAACATAGCTTTGTGCCGTAGTTTTGATAGATATTTATGATGTTGAAAAACTGACATCAAACTGGAATCAAAACTGACAAAGGCTTAGATTTTAAAAGATTTTATTCATTTTGTGAAAAGAATAAAGATATTAATATGTATAAATCCTTTCTTATGACTGCCAGAATCTTGCAGAAATTTCCTATAGGAAATTTGTGTCCACTGAAGAAAAAAGTGCCTGCATTTGGCACTGTGAATCTGATATTATTCAATATTCAATTATCAATATTTGATTATCAAAAATCAATTATTCGATATATGACCTTTATTAACCTTAAAATTCCAAATTGTGTCGAGGTTTAAAATTAATTGGGCTACTTTGTAAAAAATGCAGTCTATGTCCTGTAAAAAATAGCTAGTATGATGCCATCATTTTAATTTCCTACTTGCAGCCTTATTTGACCCTGATTGAAAGAGCTGCAATGGACAGTTATTATCAGGCCTTATCATACCCAGCATCCTTTTTCTGATGTCACGAATGCAGGCCCATGACAGAAAGCAAACCTCTCTAGAGAGGCTATCTCTGCAGCAAATGCATTTTAGTTGCAGAACTCCCAATAACTATGATCCTTTGTCTTTCTTAGCTGCACTGGTTCTAACCTGGGGTTTGGTTGGACCATCTTCAAGCAGTTGCCTCTTTCTGGTTCTGATATGCTACCCATACCTTCTTCAGTTTCCTCGCCCAGTGCTTCATATTTATTGTTTAGAAGGACTTAGGGGGAAGAGAAAGGCTTCTCCTGTCCCAAGATGAGATGAAGGTCCAGACTCTCTTATCATGTATATGTTTACCATCTATTAGGTAGGAAGCCTGCTTCTTTTTTACCCATTGCTGGAACTTCAGGCAGGGATATCAATGTTCCTGTGCCACTGCATGATATTAGTTGTTAATCCCTCTCTGAATGCTGAATACATCTCAGCCTTGGGATTTCCTCTCACAGTATGACCACCAGATTAAAAAGATCACCAAATGCCTGGGGCCCCAAGCACAAGAAATACATAGAACTGTTGGAACAGGTCCAGAGGAGGGCCACAGAGATTATCAGATGGATAGAGCATCTCTCCTGTGAAGAAAGGTTGAGGGAGCAATTCTTGTTCAGCTTGGAGAATCTCTGGAGAGAGGGTCTCTGGGGAGACCTCATTGTGGTTCTCCAATACTTGAGGAGAGCTTATAAGCAGGAAGTGAAGTGACTTTTTATGTGGTCTGATAGTGATTGGACAAGGGGAATGGCTTTAAACTAAAAAGTGAAATTTAAGTTAGATGTTAGGAAAAAAAATATTTTCTCAGAGAGCATCAAGGCCCTGGTACAAGTTGCGCAGAGAAGCTGTGGGTGCCCCATCCCTGAAGGAGTTAAAGGCCAGGTTGGATGGGGTCATGAGTAGCCTGATCTAGTGGGTGGCAAGCCTGCCCATGACAGGGGGGTTGGAGCTCGCTGATGTTTAAGGTCCTTTCCAATCTAATCCATTCTATGATTCCATGATTCTATCTGAGCAGCAGTATTAGTATCAAAACTCCGGTAAAAATACCATTTAATTGAAAATTACAAGTATTTATTTAATCGTTGACTTTAAATATACATGGGGGAAACCTGAATTTGCCTCCTCTCTACAGTATTTCACACCATGCTAAGAAAGAAAAGGTTTGTTAGAGAACCTAGCGGAGGATCTCAAATTTCCATCAAGATACTGATTGTACTAAAATCCAAATCTTTATAATCAAACAACCTTTTCAACACCTCAAATTATGATTTCTCAAGGAAAAAGAGCAGAACTAATTCTGAAAAATTATTTTTAAAATATGTTTTAACTTTTACATCTCTCTCATTTACCACATGTCTCTAGAAGTCTTGGAGAAACATTATTTTCTATTAAGCGCTATGATATTCAACATAATTTCAGGACAGTTGCTCTATACAACTTTCGAATAACAAACTAATGCTTATGAAAATTTTTTATGCAAATGGTGAAAAAATGCAAATATCATTATTGTGTTTCATAACATATTTTTGTTATAGTATTATTGTTATGAAAAAATATTATATACATCCTAGAAAATAAAGAAAAAATAGGTTTTTCTCTCTATTATCACTTCAACTTATAAATTCTCAGACACAGAAAACAGAGGTTCAAAGAAAGAGAAAGAGTAGCTTCACTAGCTCAAGAATAAGTGGTACACCAGAGAGATAATTAGTATGTAGTCACTGAAATGTTCTAGGAGGCTGATCTCAACAGTGATGAAAACACAGCCTGCTTCTGTATTTAGGGATCACCAGAAAAATCATCAGACTTATTAATATATAAGTTAAAATAATACATGTGAATTTTCTATGTACTACTATTGCATTACCTGGGTATACATTTCTTTTTGTATTCATTTCCCACTTAAATGACAATGCTGCAAAGTTTTCTGTGGATCCTTTTTTTTTTTTTTTTTTTTTTTTTTTTTTTTTTTTTTTTTTTTTTTCTATAAAATAATATGCATAATCCTTCAGTTGACTTTCCTCAGTTGTTCTGATGTACCATTGCCTAACCTCCTGAACAGAACTCAAGTAAACTTTCAGATATACATGGGAAGGCAAAACAGAAGCTGTTTTAGGAAGCAACCCATTGTTCTAATGAAAATTTAGTAGCAGGATGCTTCTATGCCAAACACTGGGATAGATTTTTCTATTGAAACTAGTACTTTCTATTTGGTTTCAACTATAAATATTGAAGTACAAATACAATTAATCTCCCTAATCTGCCTAGAGAGTAGCATTCCTAATCTCTAGGAACCAGTGGGCAAAATCATTTTTTTCTAAAAATAAAATTACAGTAGACACTTTTCAAAGCTTGGTATTTGTCAAAAACTGCTGAGCAGCTGTTAGCAAATGAGCACTGAAAACTACAGAAATATGTGTAGCATTTCTCAAAATGTAAAGGAAATTATTTGACATCTTTCAGTAAATGGCTATTCTTTGCTTTAAACAAAGAAAGTGTAACTGTTTCAACTGCTGTAGAACTTGTCATTGTAATTATGTACAACATTGTGTGAAAAGATGTTTAATTCCATAGTGTTCATTGTGCCTCTGTGAATCTCACCACTGCCAAGTCACCAAAGTACCTGATATTAGGCCAGACTTTGACCCTGAGCTTTGGAGGTGGCTGCCGGAAGCCATTGACAGATGATCCGCATGAAGTCAAGGACTGAATTTGCTGTGTGTCTTCTATGTTATTTTAGCAATTATACAAAAAAGCAGTTGTAATTTTTTCAGCTACATCTAAAACACATATCTCCATTCTGAAGTAAACTCTGGTTCCTAGAGTACTGTACAAAATGGGAGTAACTAATATTGCAGTCTTTGAAAAGATGTAGAACCACAAGGAAATGATGCTGTTCTTTAATAGATGCATTAGCCAAAAATTCTCGATGTGTCAAAATGCCACTAATGACAGCATACTCTGCAAAGTATTATCTATTATCTACGTATTGTTGGTGTAGCCAGATGAACTATTTCTGTGCTTCTGATAAGAATTTGCATGTTCTAAAATATCCCATTGGGATGATTCATTTGATTAATAATACTCCACAAGAGTACACTGAAAAGATCATAGATCCAAGAATTTTTCGTTATTTAGTTCAACCCAGATGCAAATTAAAACTGAGTTCTTCAGATGTTTAAATGGCTTGAGGCCATTATGTCATATTTGTATGAGGCTTCCCAGAAAGACTGACATTTAATCCAGGACTGGCAGCACAATTTTGGCGCTTTTTTTCCCCTTGAAATTTCAATGGCCAAAACCTCTAGGACTCTGAATTATATGTGTTTTCTCACCTAATTTCTTCTGGCACTTGACTAAACAATTATCAGTGTATTACACACTCTACAGCATGTTTGTTCTTATAGCTACTATCTAGAAGATTTTATTCACAGTCATAAGGGTAGAAGTATTTATCTGAAAGTGCAATTTCTATACAAGTTGATAACATGGTAGCAACAGTTGTCCTCAGTCCTCAGATCTGTTAGTATCATCATTGCCACCAGCTGCCATAGAAACATAGTATCATAGAATCATAGAATCGTAGAAGCTGTGTCTAAACTGAGCTCAGACTGGATACTCATTTGGTCATAATAGAAGAGAGGCCAGGACCCTGTGGTATACTGCCAGGAATGAGTGCTCTGAAGTTAATGTACAGCTGCTGTAGTGCAGCCAAGAATATCCAAATATAAAGCTGAGGTGTTCTCAGAAGATATAGTGATTACACAGTGTTAAGACCTTATCTGGAATACTATATATTATGCCTACTAAAATAAAGAAGAAGGAACTCAAACTACAAAAGATACAGCAAGCAGTTATATAATAAGCAAGAGACATGCAAGAATGCTAAAGAGAATTGCCCTGCTTATCCTAATAAAACAAAGGTTAACAAAGGATACATATTGCAGTCAGTAAATGCTGTTAGCAGTGGTGAACACTGAGTATTAGACTGATGTCAGAATAAATTGGTACATGCTGACTACAGGTAAAATTCTTCTGATAAAGATATTTCACAGGTTTACAGCAACGAGTTTTTGGAACTATTCTTCATTTAGGGTACTGAGGGTAAAAATAGCCTTTTATGATGGAACTATATGATGCGTTCTCTTTGATAGCAAGGGAATAGTCTCAGTGCATCATTCTTTCTTCCTTTCTGCCTATGCCTTTCCTTCTTAATACTATTCAACTCACATGTATACCAACAGGCCAAATAACAGCTGAACAGCTGAATTTGCCACTGCCATTACCTCTTCAGCATTATCTCATGCATACAGCAAAACAGAAATAGTGAAGACAACAATGCAAGACAATAATTAAACTAAATGTAGTATGGTTCTGCAATTAAAAATCCTAACTAAGGAAAAAGTGCAGCAAATGAAGGTCAGGTGGCAGTTGACCTTTGTGCAATTATATTTTTTAAAGTGCATATATACATATATATATGCACACAAACTTTTAGTCAACATCACTTGTCAAATCTATTTAGCTATTCAAATAGATTTAATGTTGATTTCTCACATTTATTTCTACTCACTGCTTAGAATTGACTGCATTATGCCAATCTTTGCCTATGCTAACTGTTTTTAAAGGTTACCAAATACGTAATCATATATGACATGAAAAAGTACTTGCATTTCACCTCCCCAAGAAATTGAGTTCTGAGTCATTGGTACTTTATGGTGTTGTAAACTGTAAGTGAAAAACACACCCCAAATGTATATGTTATAGAAAAAAAAAAAAAAAAATCAGCTAAATTTGCCATTTTTCTTTATTCATATATCAAAGTGCTGTGAAGATGTTGCAAGACGTTGCTCATACGCCCTTCTGCCAGAACTTCGCAGATACAACCTGACCTCTTCAGATGCTTTTTGTTTAAATGTTTGCAGCTGAATAATGAAAGCCAAAGTCTTATGATGCATCTCCTAATTAAGACAAACAGCATTCATTTCCATTTTCAAATACTATGTATTACTTTGCCACCATTTTTCTTCTTCTTTGCTTTTCGCTGTATCCCAACCATCAAATGTAAGACTTCTGATTCTCCAGAAAACAAAGGCCTGCACAGCTGTTACTTTGCAACAAGCATATTATGAGCCCCATCCGAAGCTCATTGAAGTTACCGTCTTTCAATTGCCTTCAAAAGGCTTTGGACAGACTCCTTTTTTTAAGTTATATCTTAATCTGTGATGCATTTTTAAAGCTGAAAAGCCCTTGAAGTAGTGATGCTTCTGCAGTCTATTACAAGAGATACTGGAAAGATGTGCAAACAGAAAATGAATAGAGTTAACTCTGCATAAAGTGATAAACACAAAATGTACTCTTATGATACCATTGTCATCTACTTTTAATATCCTAATAACGTATTGTTACCCTATGAAAATACCAAATAATCTTAAATTCCCATTCATAAGGACTCAATTATAATCCAATTCAGTTCAGATTAACCATGATTTGATGGCAATTTCCTTATATTAAAAAAAATAGCCTAAGATACTATGATGCAAGTATAGTTTCAATGCCAGTAAGAAGCAGTTTCACAGCCTAGAGAAGTTCATTCTGTGTTTTCAATGATGAACAGAACATAAAACACTTCAATTACATATTTAATATAAAAAAATGACGCTGAACCATACAATTTAGTCAAAACAGTGTTAATTTCACTTCAGGTGTCCCCCTCTTTTAATAAGCAGAAATGTAATTCTGCTAGGATTACACAACCGTGGCAGAGTTGAAATCACTGTTAGCAGTGTCACTACAGATACATCTGTTTTGTATCTTAATGTCATAGCTATGAGAAACTACAGTAGCTTTCATTGTTTAAATCTCCAGCAGCACTAAATCGGACGTTTTAGTTCATTACCACTTCAGCTGAGATTTGTACTGAGAATTACTCAGTAAACTTTCATTACAGCTTTTGATTTTCACTATGTCTTACAGCACTTTTATTGCAATAAATTGTTTTTTGCAATAAATGTAAAATTGTACAAAGCTACATTTCTTATGCCAGCTGGGATCTGATCCAGAAAGTGATTCTGGCATCAAGGCCTGGCACATAAATAAATCAGAAGAATATAAGAAAAATCAACATTAAGATTTCTGCCTTAGATTTTAAACTCAATGAGATCACTAATAGTCATTCACATTCACTACAGAACAAGCATTACCATACCTAGAATCTTTACTATTAATTCCTAGTTAACATACTTGCCATACATCTGAAAAATAGTATACTAACATTTCTGTAGTTTTATGGCTCTTTTTTAACTACTATACAAGAGGAACTCACGAATGAATGAAATCTTCTGATTGATACATAGCAATAACAGTAAGAATCCCATTTCATAAAAAACTCAGATTGGATTTTATATTACACAGATATAAAAAAGGGTTAAAAGGGAATTTCTGCCAAATACTGTCAATAAGAGTGATTGAAAAGTATCATAATTGTGACTGACAGCTGTGATGAAAGGGATGGACATGGAATTTTCATCTGTTCTATATGAAACAGAAATAAAAGCAGTGGTTTCCTTTATCCCTAGATTGTACAGATAACTAACTACAGGGATAAAATCTCCTCTATGAAGTTGTTCTGTTTTTCAGAAAGAAACCAGATTAAACCAGGTTAACTCTGTGTTATTACAAAACGTTTCTGAAAGTTGCTCAAGACCTGAGTTCCCATTCACAATCAGAAGTATTAAGCAGGAATTTCAACTTATATCTTCTTCCCTAACAAACATCTTAACCATACCCATTTTTCAGTGTGAATGAAGGAGAGTAATACAACTGGGTTTTCTATGAAATAAAAAATTCTCTCATTGACTGAGAAAATCTAAGCAGACGTAGTTAAATCTAAAACTTTTTTTCTCTTGAGCTAAACTAATGGAAAGACAAGCCACATTGTTTCAGAAGAAAGACTTGCAGCAGTTGTCTCTTAGAACATGCCCTTGCTATGGTGAAGATACATTTACAGATCTTTTCTTATTTGTAGCTCTACCTAGTGTCTTAATTAACAAAAATATCTCTGATGAAATTAGCACATTGGGGTAAATATTTGATTTGCCTAATCTTCCTGAATTGTTGACTATCACTCATAGCTTTTGAACACTTTGTCTTCTTAACGATTTTACTGAAATAAAATTCTGCAATTTTCTCCATTTTTGAATCCATTTGACTTCCATTATTTTTTCCCAGTGGCATAAATCTAATCCATTTTGAAGGGAAAATGGGGACACAAACAAACTATATTTTAAAAGAATATTAGGAAAGATTTTACTCATTCTGTAAACTATGTCCGTTTGCTTACAGTCATTTTAAAAGTTCTTCTAGTATCGGGAATAGCATATTTCAAATTAAAAGCCCTTTAAGGACAAAAGAGAGATCAAAAGCCACCTTTGCTCCTGGAAGGCAGAGGGTTATACCACTGACCAGCAGATGGAGACACAGGATACTTCTTGGAAGATGAGCTACAGCTCGAGATCCAGGCTGTCTTAAAGTTCTACTGATTGTGACTTTGCAATTAATAAATTAAACAGGTTAGCTCAATCTAAACTGAAATCTATTTTGTTTCCTCAATCATACATTTTTTCTGGATTATAACCAACACCACTCTAAACACTCTAATTGCTTTGACAGAGGTAGTTTTATTTGCAAGCATAGTTCTACTGGTATATTTGTATAGCAATAATCTGGATAAACGTTTAACTACTTTATAATTTCACTATGAGCAACAGATTATCAAAAATGACAGGGTTTGTTGGTGGTGGTGTTTTTTGTTGTTTTTGATTTTTGTTTTTTGTTTATTTGTTTGGTTTAGAAATCTATTCATTTGGATGTGTTACATAAAAATGGAGTCACGTTTTCTAGACTATAACTTGCTCATGTTTTTGAGTATAAGTTTTATATATTCAAGCACTTGGATTTTTTTCTCAACTGAGCACTTTCAAGTAGGTTTGTTTGTATATCCCAAATGAATACTTGGAGCTACATTTGTTGTGATAAAACCCACTCATACCAATTTTAAATTGTAAACTTCTCTCAAGACTCCTTAACTTCAAAATGTTGTTCTACAAATATCTCCTTCCATGAATTCAACAATTTGAATGTTCACTAAGAGTTTAAAAATTGATTAAACATTATTTTAATAAGAAAAACAGATTTTTCATGGTACAACCATGAAGAATCTTGAAATGATTCATCAACAAGCTCTGAACCCTGTCCCTCCAGATTTTAATCAACTGTATCAAATAGCATCAGCATTGTTTCTGATTCTTCTCTTGGCTCCTGAGAAACAGACTGGTAATTCTCTCAAAGGTAGAAAACAGACAAATATTTGCACGTTCATTCTAAAGTTAAGCTGTAAGTGGTGTGATTATTATTTTAGGTACTTGGATCTTTTTCTTATACTTCTTACTATCAGAGTTGCCCTATATAAATTCTGAATTAAGTTATATGACAAATTATGGAGAATAGCAACACTATTCTCATGCACAAAATGAAGCCAGAGTAAATAACCTAGATAGGAATGAAGAGAAATAAAGCAGTTTAGTGCTATGCAATAAATCTGCTGCAACTGTTCTTCTAATGACTGCATCAAAATGATTCAGCCAGGAGGAAGTTTGACAGCAGTCAGAAAAAAAGCTAGAAACCTGCAAGATCAATAACAAGAAGGCCTTTTCAAGGTGGAAGAACTGAAATTCTTGAGTTCTGTGTTCACAGCAGCACAAATCAGCTTAAGGGCACTAGAACTCAAACTGTTCATCACAAAATAGATCATACTGGTAGGAAGTAACAAATGTGGGACAGTAGGGCTTATGTATAGACACAAAAGAGGAAAAGAACAAAGCATGCTTCTGAGTATGAAAGTGGAAGTCTTCATGCAAGTCCCTTTTCTACAAAACAATGATTAATTTTATAGTATAATAGGAAAGGGATCAAAAACCAAATAGGAAATACTTTTTTCCAAAATTGGCTTCCATCAAGAAGTGACTTGTGGGATCTGTTTGGGGAAGATTTTCCTAGAGAAGTACATGTTATGCATCACATTTCCACAAGCCAATATAGTGTTGAGCGAATTTAATGCTGTTTCAATTCAACTTATCTTTTGAAGAGTCCTCCTCTAACACACTGAGTAGAATCACAAAATACAGTCTCCCTGAGTCTATTTTGACTTCAGAAAGGCTTTTGGTATTGTCTCCTATTATATCTTCGTAGGTAAGCTTAGGAAGTATGGTACAGATGAATGGACAGTGAGGTAGACTGAGAACTGACTGGCTGACTGGCAGAGATCAGAAGGTTGTTATCAGCAGCGCAGAGTCTAGTTGAAGGCCTGTAGTTAGCAGTGTTCAACAGGGGTTGGTGCTGGATCTGGTCTTGTTCAATATCTTTGTCAGTGACCTGGATGAAAGGATAGAATGCACCCTCAGAAAGTTTGCTGAGGACTCACAACTGGGAGGAGTGTTTAACACACCAAAAGACTGATGCCATTCAGCAAGATCTGACTAGCTGGAGAAGGGTGAAGAGGAACCTAGTGAAGTTCAACAAAGGCAAGCGTTGAGTCCTACATCCAGGAAGGAATAACTACATGCATCAGTGCCAGTTAGTAATGCAAAGGAGCTCTGCAGAGAAGGATCCAGGTGTCCTGGTGGAGAACTGGTTGGCCATGAACCAGCAGTGTGCCTGTGTGTCTAAGAAGTCTAGTGGCATCCTAGGGTGCATTAAAAAGAGTGTGGCCAGCAGGTCAAGGGAGGTTACTGTCCTTCTCTACTCTGCCACATCTGGAGTGCTGTGTCCAGCTCCAGGCTCCCCAGTTCAAGAAAGACAAGGAACCACTGGAGCAAGGCCAGCAGAGGGCTGCGAAGGTGATGAGAAACCTGAAGCATCTCCCTTATGAGGAAAGGCTGAGAGACCTGGGAAAACCTGGAAAAGAGAAGACAGATGGGATCCTACAAATGTATATAAATATCAAAAAAGGGTAAAAGCAATATTCATTAGCAGATTCATCCATTCACAGATGGAATAGAAAAAGAATTTCTTCTATTTATGTTGAAAACATGATTTCATTCAATACATTATCAGTCACTGAGTGATCATACAGTATGAAATGGAAGATAGTAATAACAGACAATCCACTTTTACTGCCATCATACTCTAAGATACTATTATTGTTATCATCAATATCCTAATTGGAAAAAGAAAAAAAAGAATAACATTACCAACTATCAGATTTTTTTGTCTCTTCAACATATTCCAAAGTCTACCAAAGTGTACTAGGAACTGTAGTTTTTGTATAGTGCAAATTTTCATTTTAACTTCTGTCCTACAGATTGTTTTGCTTTCTGACTTCAAATATCTGTTATAATTGTTTTTCCATTTAATTCTCTTAACTTAAGAGGAGGAAAAGGTGATATAAAAACTATGATGCAGAGTCTATGTCATCCATGAATTGTAAAATGGTAAGGATATTTTTAAGAAAATAGCTGTTGATCAAATGGAACAAATAAAACTTAAAGAGCTAGCGTGTCTTATTTCTACTGAAATTTGCCTTGTGCAAATACCACTGAAAAAATCCTTTTTTTCCCCCAAAGGGGATAGCTAGAGTTGAATTTGGTTTGAATCTATGTCAACATTTTTATTTCAGACGAATAAGAATGATTGATGCGGTTTGAATATGTTTGTCAATCTTAAGTAACAAAATAAATTCTTCGTTATTCAAGCAAACACATGAATATATAGACAGCACTAACTATTCCCATTCTCAACATTTTAAATATCTTTTTGGTTTTTTGAAAAAGGTAAATGAGCTTTGCTGCAGCAGCTTCAACATGCAATAAAAATGTATTTATGACTACATTTTAACTCTTTAGAAATGGTTAATTGTGAACATTACGAGCAGTGATGTTTAAGAAAGAGGTGTAAGTTGTTAACCTTTACGTCTGTCAACACAGTCATTCCTTGTTCTGTGGTCACACTTTAGTTACAATAAAACGCTCTTATGGAACACATAGTCAAAACTTGTTGTCAATTATTTAGTATTCCCATAAACCATTAGATGGTCAAAAATATCTTTAATTGATTCCATCTCTACCTACACTACTTATTATTTATTAGTATAACAAACTTCTCCATGGGAACAGCTAATTGTACCTCCCTAGTGGCCACTTCAAGTGGAATAAGCATTGCACAGTGCTGCCTAAGATACTGCTGAAAGGTCTTCAGCATTTGGGATTTGATTAAAACTGTATTACATGTACACATCAGCAACCATTGCTAAAACAAAACACTAATTTAAAAAATTCTTCTGCTATAGTGCTTAACACAATTGAAAAGCATTACATTCATGGAAAGAGGAGGGTGGGGAAGTCTGATATCTCTTTTTTCACCCTCAGACAATCATTTTGTGATAGAAATAATATAGCATTCTCTTGTACAATGAGAAGGAAAGTATGAACTCTACCAGCTGCACTGTGGGAAAGACCTTTTCCTCTGACATACATGTAGCACAGCTAACTACTGCTGTCTAAGCTGCGTTTTGGGGGTTTTTTTCCTTTTCTTTTTTCCTTTTTTTTTTTTTTTAAAGACGTAATTGTTAGTCTGTTCTATAGTAGAAAAGACAGATGTTATGGAAATAGTAAGCCACACTCTGCTTAGATTGTTCTGTGACAACACATTCTGTAGGAAATGTTTCACAAAGGAAGATTTGGACAATAAAGCATCCATTTTGAGACATGCAGGTGAGTTATAAATACTACTAAAAATATCAATACAATAGTTCAGTGAGCATTTTATAATACTTAATTAAGTGCTCAAAATATATTAGGCTGATCATTGTGTTAAAATTTAACTCCATATTGAAAAACTATTCATTTGACATGTTCTTCAGTCACATTCAGAAACCACCTCCTGAAATGAACGACCCATGAAAATTTCCAACAGTGCAATTCAATATAAAGCTGGCTGATTCAGGCTACTCTTACTCAGTTGTGTTTTTTTGCTTTAAAGCAAATGGTATCTCTGGAAATGATCTTCAGGCAATTGCTAAAAGATTTCAAAATTTCATTTCAAAAAATGGATTCTAACCCCAAAGAAAAGAAACCCGTATTCCTTTCTACTGCCCAGACCACATTACATAAGAGTAGAGGTAGGCTTAGGCCATAAGTAGAGCAAAATAAGGTAACTGCCTTAGCCAAAACAGCATCATGAATTTGGTTAGAGTGATCATGGACAGTATCTGAGCACAGTATGCTCAGATGACCTCAAAGACATAAGTGGAATGTTAGTATTATGAATGATGAAAGTAAATTATTATAAAATATTGATGAACCTCTGAGCAAAACCTCCATCTTTATTTGTTGTTGGAGATACCATATCCTAAGACACATGCTGGACTTTGACCAAAGTAATCTCTGTACAGTCATCTAATCCAAATTGCCTTCCATTTCAAATTTTCTACTTAATATTCTAAAAAAATGAGAAAAATTTTTTAATTTTCTTCTCTGCTTCCAGTGTTTAGAAGAAAAACATAAAACAATGATATATTTTACTAAACTTAAAAAATAAAAACATTCATGAAAACCAATACTTTTATTAAATATTTTTGTTATGAAATTACGGATTTCTCAAAAAAGTCTATCTTCTATAAGCAGACTAGAATTCAATCTGCTAGCATCTAGTAGACATCAGAGGTAAGTTATGGGAGGCAAAAAAGAGATTTTTAAGGGAACAAAGATTCAAGCGAGAGGCACTAGAAACCAAAGCATTGAAGTTACTAGACATCGTGGACAAACTTTACTGAAACAGAAATTTAAAGCAGAACATTAAATTTTAGGCAGCAGGAAGAGGAAAATTAACACTATTTAACTGTCATCAGCAAGAAGTGAGAGCTATAGCAGTTTTAATTTTGAGAAAGAAATATTTTACTTCGTGAATATGCATCAAAATTTAGGTTTGGGCTGCAAATATTTGCTTTGCATATTAGGTTAATGGCACTTGTTCCAAATACAAGTAAATAATCAAGTCCTGTAAAATTGGAGACTTGATTTCTCATCTCTTGTAAACCAACACAGCTTCACTGGGTGGTGGAGATTCTCTATTGGAGGGTGTGGCTCTTATTATTCGTGATACAATGTCTCTCGCTGAGATTGTATCAGTGTGTAAATCACTCAGCTGTGATTGCATTAATATACTTTCTTCTAAGGACCATTGAGTGGCAAATGCTGAGACTGTAATGGTTAGTGCAATAGAAGAGTTAAAATCTAATTCACGTGGAATCATTACTAACACCAGTGTGATAAATCTGAAATTAAACATGGTACTAACAATCGTTTTTGCTGCTTCTCTCTCTGAAAGAGGAAACTGGTGTACCCTGGAGTTGACAATGGGTATCCTATATAACACTCAGATAGAGTTTCTCCTTACGTGCAGCCAGTCTAACTGAACACCACTGAGTGATCTGCATAATGCTCTTGTTGCACTGCACTGGAGTTTTCTGCATAATGCTACCACACAGAACATTCAGAGTAGGGCTGCCCACATATATTCTCAAACTTTCTGCACTGGCTGTGGAATATCCTTCGTATTGGGTGCCTATCACAGAAATCAGGGGGCACTACAAAGGGAAAATGACCTGATGCTAGTATTTCTAGTACAGTCTTAAATGTAATTTCAGGTCTGTTATTCCACTTTATGTTTGTAACCATTTTTAAAAGAATAGCAGGCATTCAGATAATATCATTAGCTCATATTCTGCAAAATCTTCCAGTGTAATTTTAAACTAAATTATTTTCCTATATGTGAGAGGCACCAGTGAATAACACATACATCTATGCCCTAGTGTCTTTACTTGTTGCAACCACTGCTTCTGATTTCTCCTATGAGCACAGTGGAAGCATGTATAAAACAAAACTTAATTTATTTTTATCCACTATAATGTGGGGATAGGTTGCATCAATATAAATCTGAAATAACTTCCAAATGCCTTTTGTAGTCACTAAGAACTTAGAATCATCACTGCTCCTCAATTCTTGGTCTTTCTGGCAGGAAAGTTCAACCTCTGCTGCCATACCATCAACATCTGCCTCTGATTTTGTGTGCCAACATAACAAAATAGTAGGTGCTTCTGTAGCAGCTCTCCTAAATACTTAAAATTATCTGAAAGACTCCATAAAATTCAAGCAAAACACTTGATATTGTACAAATTAACATATATAGCTTGATCACAATGGTAGAAATATGGAAAACCGATGGGAATTGGTCTACTGTTATTAGGATTTGCTATAAATAAAATATGAAGCATATACTCAGAACAAATCTCCATTATGATTACTTACATGAAGAGAGAATTCTCTTGCTTACAGAGTATACTGAAGCACAAAAATATTGTAAATAAAATGCTTTACCAATACAACTTTTCCTGAAAATGTAATCAATTTTACAATAGAATACTGCTTTCTGTCCTGAACATCCCCAGTTGATGCTCTAGATATTCTCAGTATTAATTTACCCTAAGTATGTGTTTTAAAAATAAACAAAATACATAAAGAATGAAAGAATCACTGAATAAAAAGCAAACACAACAAAAGCTTTCAAGACTTACTGTCAGAAAAACAGGGAAATGCAGATTTTCAAAGTGCACAAAAATTCTGTTTAAAAGCTGTATCTGAAAGTCCATAGATTTAGTTGACTAGCTACTATACTGAAAAAATCTAGAAAAAGCAGTATGTTTACTTCCCAAAGATTTAGTAGGGGTTATGAATTTTAATAAAGAACCTTAAAAATGTGAAACACTGAGAAACAAATTATTGGAGGTAAATTTATAAAAATTAAAGATTTTCCATACTTCAGAGTATTTCTATCTCTATTACATCATACAATTAATATCGTTAACTAACTTGAAAACAATCTTCTTTATATAACTTTTTAGTCACCTCTTAGTAATAACTACAGAAATTAAAAATGTATGTATTAGTAAAACTGCTTAAAAAAAGAAACCAGATAATACACATCACTTTCTGAGACACTTTTCAACTGTCTCCTCCCAGCTGTCTGTAATGTCTCAGCATTAAATATTGTGCTTATCAAATTATAGTTCTATTTGTTACCAGGACAAATCAGATAACCCTGCATACAAAGCCTCTTGACACAACAGTAGTTGTTTCTGCTATCCCTGCCTCTCAGTGGCAGCAAAGTCCCCAAGAATCTACAACTCCCTACCAACATCATTTCTTTTCTCTGGGCAACTTTAAATCAGCAAACACATTCTTCTCTGTATTCTGAAAAGCTTGAGAAGGTGATGAATTTCCATTTTTTTCCCAATTTGAAATTTCTCATTTAATTAATTTTGTGTCTCTGAGCCTAGCCTTGGGTCAGATTATGCATCCAGATAATCCCTGAATCAGTTTTCATTTGCCAATTATTTATTTTTCACTTCTCCCTCATCTTACCAGTGCATCTCCATAGCTTCTTTTATCACCTGAAAAATGGATACTGTGGGGCTTAAAATCTTCTCATTAACATGATATTAGAAATCAACAGTTTTTTCACACAAGTACTCTCTCCTTAATAACTCATCAAAATCCTCTTCAAAAAGAAAAAATATAGATGAGGTGGCCTTACATGAAGAATTCCACAAGTAAGAAAGAAGCTGTATATCTTTTTCTAAATAGGACACAGCACAGGCACATACATTCTAAGGGGTTTGTTGAATACTATCATCCCAAACACAGAACAATAACAATTGCTGAGAGTAATTAACATAAGGAAGATAATGTGTGAGCTAGGAAGAAAAGTGCTCACAAAAATTACTGCTAGTATGTTTTTTTTCTATACGTTAAATATAGAAATAAATAAGTCAGTAAAGATGTAATGGCTACTGTAATTTTTTTTTCTTTTTTTGTTGGCCTCAGAGTTCTGTTATTGTGCTTGAAAGTTTAATGGAGAGTTTACTGCTACTCAATTCTTAATCACTCTAAAATATTACTTTCCCTTCTTTAAGGAAAAAAAAGTATGAGAGATGACCTCTTCTTATTTAATTGCACAACTTCTCTAAATTATCTTGCGTTTGGGCTTTAATGTCTATAAAGAAGTCTATAAAGTCTATAGAGAAAAAAAATAATCTATAACTCAAGTTTTGCTTATGTTTATCTTTCTGTTGTTTTGGGAAGAAGTTATTACTAGGTAGTAAGATGATATAATTTTCATCAAAGTTTTTGATAGGAAAAAGTTACAAAAAATGGCCATCAGAAAGAACTTAATATTTTTTAGCCTTTAATTCTAAAAGAAAACATCTTAATAGATTTTACTTATATATCGCATATTTGCCCTGAGGCATCAATTTCTATTTCATAATTTATTTTAGATAATTCAATTATCCCACTCTTGTACAGAATATAAAAAGGAACACACAGAATTTTCCATTTTGAGAAATCTTACTCCTATAAATTGGTGTACAATTTCATAATAATAATATAATATAAATAATAAATACAATAAAAGTACATTAGATAATTTTTTTCCACAAATGTTTGTATACACATATAGATATATATGTGTATATAGATAATATACACATATAGTATAGATAATTTTTTTCCACAAATGTTTGTATACACATATAAGCATGCATTCACAAGCTCACAAATGCATTCCTCTCAAACACTTCAGTCCACATGTTCACCATAACTGTGAACTACAGTGAAAATTTTTTCACTCTGGAGAAGACATCTGGAGATGATTGTCTCATTTCATTGACTTACAGTCACCTCAGATAGCTCAATAGCTGCAAAAAGGCAAAGTGACATTTCATTGACCATTACTTCTTTGCAAAGTAGCTGTGAGGAATACTAGGAAAAAAATTCTTCCATAGAAAGGAAGCCATCTATCTGTTGATGTCTGGTCTAAATGATGGCTTCAAGAGAACATAAAAAGTGCAATAACCACGACCAAATTAAACTACAGAGAACAATAAGGACACTAGGAAATACTTCCAAAGAGAGGCCAGATGCTAGAATGGGCTGCTCAGGGAGGTGCTGGAGTCACCAACCCTCGAGATAGGTGTTCAAGAAACGTTTAGATGTTCTACTGGGGGGACATGGTTTAGTGGAAAATATTGGTGAAAGGTGAAGTATTGGACTGGATGACCTTGAAGGTCTTTTCCAAGCTCAGTTATTCAATGATTCTATGATGCTGTGATTCTGACCTCACTGACCTTTTACTAAGGTTGTACTCGCTGTCAGTAAAGGCAGCAGAAGCTGGTCCAAAGAGTTTTAAGTAACCTTGTTATAAAAGATTGTGGTTTTTTTATTGTTTAAATCATATTTTTACTGCTTTCCCTTTTAACCCTAGGTTTAAATTCAAGTGTCGTTTCCGAAGAAATAGCTATGATAATCTGTGGTGAGCTGATTAATAGCAATTACGCAAATTTCAATGACCACAAAGTTATGAATGTGTCTGCGTGAGTGATCTACTTCTTATAAAGTAAATGAGTGTTCTTTCACATGTTTAATAATACTCAGAATTCTCTTCTCCTCCTTCCATCTGCATTCATTCTAAAGACCTCTCCTTCTCTCATTTGTTGTTATTGTGGCAAAGTTATATTTTTCTTCACTATTTCCACTCACCCCCAGTTAATCATTTATGGACTTTTCCACTGCAAACATGTAGAAAACACGTAAAAAGGAAGCCTGTTATCATACAATCAGCAACTCCGATTACAGCTTGATCAGAACTGACATCACTGTGGTTTCATTAGTGATATTAGATAAGTGCAATCTATTTTCAATCTGTCTCAGTTTTTTTTCTTTTGCAATGTCAAAAAAGACATTTGCCCTGCTCCAACTGGTTTTATTCAGTAGTGACAGGACTGCATACAGCATTCCTTTCACTTATCATCTCAAGAACATTTTACATTTTACAAATAAAATCAACACATCTCTCACCATCTTTATCAACCTGCCCAGACAAAGGGTTGGAAGCATTACAACCTTTGACTTGTTAACTTATTTTTCTCACTCTACAGCCTAAAGCAACTCTTGAAATGTAGAGGATGTACTTGCAAACAAGTAAGATTTGCAGTTTGGGTGCAGGGGCAGAGAAACGCTCCCACCAACAAGATTTGCCAATGCAGATAATGCTCCTTGCTTTGTATTTCATATTACACAATCTATCCTCAGTTTTGCAGATCAGATAAAAACAGTACTTATCCCAGTAAAATTTAATTTTATTATTAATTTTATTTTATTAATTTATTTTTTTTATCTCTGCAGTTCCAATAGGGGAATGAGTCAAAATGCTCTGAAATGGGGCATGTGGGATCCTTTAGCATCCTAGTGAAAAGTTATTAATACTAGTTACCTAGTACTAGTTAGTAATACTAAGTTACCTATTTTTCATTATGTATTTTTCTACAGCACTGTTAAAAAGAAATGGACCAGATCTTGGCCATTAATTTAATTTTTCAGACTTGCCTTTTTCATAAGATTTTTTTTTTTCTTTTTTGACACTCATGAAAAATAATGCCATGGTGAGTTGCACTAACAGTCTGGCTTTTTCTTCTCAGGTGTTTTTAGCCAGACTGAATCAGGAACACACATTCACAGGGTGTGCTTCTTGAGAAGTACCTGACAAAGTCCAGAGATCCTGGGAAAGCCAAGGGAGATGAAACTTCATGATTCTCCTAGGGCAGCACCTGAGGGAAGTTTTTTTAATGCTCTGTGGATACTTAAGAATGTACTCACTGAAATGGTTGGATAGCAAACACTGTAATTCAATATTTGGTGGTTAAATCAAGCCATTGTTTGCTGTAAGCCAGGAATATAAATAAGAAGAATGAATATTCTTTGCTTTTACTGGTTTCACATCTCTCTCCCTATGTAATTTCTACTGGTCTTTCAGAGACAAGATATAATATTAGACAGAGCCAGGCACAAGGTAGTGCATAGCTCTTCTGGGCTTACTACTCTTGGTCTCCAAAATTCAACAGCATGATGTTAATATTCATAGCTGCTGCAAGAGTTTAGCTTGAATTTATAGCATAGACACCAAGAATTAAAAGAAGTAATAGATGTTTATGTACCAAACTGGATGGGAATTGAGTGGGTTCCAAAGACAAATACTATTTAAATATACAAGTGGTCATGCATTAAGCCACATCTATACAACTTTTATCAATAATAATTATACAGTTAATTGAAAATACTTTGGATAAGAAGACAGACTGGATGTAAGGTAACATGTTTTCATATGTATTATTCGGTATGATATTCAGTGAATTGTATACATTCCATCTTTCATAGAAAGCTGTACTCTTTCTGTAAAGATAGAGAGGGAAAGTTCCTTCTTAACATGAAAGGAAGGAAAGGAAACTGGAGAAGATGCTATAATTCTGGAAGAATATAGAATTCAGAAATGCACGCAAATCATTAATACTGTGGAACATTCAGTTTGGGTAGGTAGCATCAGTCTGAACAGCAGTCTGCCACCACAATTCTAAAGAAAAACAGTAAAACACAGTCCAGCTCTTCCTGCCCCGACAAGGAGAAAGGACATCTGTAAATTTACCATAGCTACAACTACTTTTTCAAATTGAGAGATTTGAAATATCAGGAGAGATCAACAAAGGAAGTCAAGAGTTCAAAACACAGTGAAATCTAGTAATGACGAACACTGTGGCCCCAAATGAGTACTGATCAAAGTCAAGATAGTATGACTGACTCCGCTGCATAGAGGCAAATTGATGGTCCCTCTGTAGCCTGATCAAATTTAAAGCCTCAGCAGGATATATCACCTGCACAGACATTACATCTTTCTTTTACTCATATATTTATTTTTCCATAATCACCTTCTTTCATTTACCTATAACCTCTATTCTCATACAGACACACCTATTCTTTGATCTTCATTCAGGTCTTTCCCCCACTTACATACACTTCTCATTACCCCAGACAAGATACATCTGACTAGAGGGAGGGTTTCTACCTGAAATAGGAGTTCAGCTATGTGAAGGAAGTGTCTGGGATTTGGAGAGAGGAGATTAACATTTTTAACAATACAGCAGCTTTGGAAAGCAAATACATGTCTGAGTGGGGGAGGAGGTGGGAACAGTTAAGTGGGGAGAGCTACAAAGATATTTTCATACATGTGAAGATAAACACAGTAAAACTATTAAAGTCTAATTTTGGAAAAACTTCTTAGAAGCCATTCCTGGCTAATTATTCACCAGTAATAAATGAATAGAATAGTAAATGTTATTAGAATAATTTACTATTCGTCAAGAATAATAAATTAGGAGAATTATTCATTATTCCCACATCCTTGTTATTTGCAAGCTCTTGCAAGCCAAACTAGAGCTCCAGAAGGAGTGTCCCAGGAAGAACAGGGAAACAATGTGCACAAAACTTGGAAAAGAATTTTTAGTTTTAGGTGAAAAGTTCATGTGTCCAACAGCATTTTTTAACTGTGTTACAGACATGAACTACCATTTGAGCCATGTATATTTTATTGTATTATTGTATTATCCGTTAGACTTGTTATTGAGTAGAGATCCAAAACCATGGAAAAGAGCTATGATTTTTTTCATACAGGTAGTATTTTTTTCAAAATAATTTCGATATTTCCTGTTTATAATTTTGTTAGCATAAACAATTAAAGCAAATTGATAATTTATTGGTAGCATGAAATCAGAATTAATATAATCTACATCCAAATCTCTTGTCTGGTTTCATGGTTTCCCGGTTTCCCATATTTTACACAAATACATATATATATAAAATAGTTGTTTCTGCTAAAGAACATACAAACTCCTTGTTCTCTCACATGCTCCCCAACAAGCTTTCTTTGTTTCACAAACATAGTCACCTCCACAGGCTACCCATGTGTTTTCTTTCACAGAGCTCTCTATACTTCATGTTCCATTTGCAACTCTCCACCAGCAGCCAAAAGTCATAGTATAAACACATTCAGTGAACTTGGCTAGAGCACAACTCATTGTCTGAATGAATGACTGCTTCTCATACATCTAGAACTTATCTAGATGTAATGTGTATTCATAACATCAAGTATAATTTTCTAGATCTGTCCATTCAGACATAGTTTACTGGTAAGGACAGACAATTTTCTTACAAATCTTATTACAAATTATGTCCTATATTTTGTTTTTGGTGGACACTGTGGCTTCTGTAACAGCAGCTGCTTCTTTAATCAGATCAGGGTTAGATCAGCTCTAAATAACTAGGATTTTATTCAGGTGTCATCACAAATCCATTAACAGTAAAAAACAAAACCAAAATCAACAACAAAAACCAAACACATAAATCTATAAACATACAGTGAAAGGATTTCTTTTTTTTTTTTTTTCTCTCTGGTACAGAAACACTATCTTCCATTTAGTGACTGTCTTCTATTTATTAACAGGTATCTTGAAAATGGACACAGTCACCAGAGTTCTGCAATGAGTATAACATACCACTCTCCCAGGAAGTGTCTATGTTTTGCAATTTGTTTTACATAGCAGGTAAGCATCAACTATGCTCCATTCTCACACCTCTCTAGACTATGGAAAAAGATAAACCAGACAAAGATCATCCATATGCATGAAGAGCTTTAAAAGAAGATTATTAACTCATGTTTGCAATATACATTGATCACTTAAAAGAAAAAAATAAAGAAATGTCAGGGACTTAGAGAGCAAACTTCAATCATAATCCCACAGTGGCCATGTATGTTAGATGGCACTGCAGTGTCATAAGGCCCAATCTCATTTTTTTCTGCACATAGGTTCTTGTAACCCTGACGAAGGTGTGAAATCAGGGAAAATTTAATATAGAAAGTAAATCTTTGAAATGCTGAAGTACAACCGCAAACTTTTTTACTATTGTTGCCAAATCAGGCATAGCTAGCCTATTACGATTGAACAATGATGATAGGACTCCCTTTACAGAGAGTCTTACATTGTGACTGAGAATTTCTAAAGAAATTCTTAACGTGTAGATGAGAAGAAACAGTATTTTTCTGGTGATTGTGAGGTGAGAATGTATTCAAGTGATTGAGGTGAGAATGTATTCAAGTGATTTAGCTACATGCAAAGGAATGTTTCTTACAAATGTTACAAGAAATTCTGAAATTTGGATAAATGTTCGCAAAACGTCTTAAAATATTTCCCAGCTATAAAAGTTGGGGATTTTTTTTTAGAGCAAGGTTAATATTTTTAGCAGGATTTGCAATGACTATGAAACATATCCTACAGGAATTTTCCAGTTTTGATAAATGTACATATCCTAAGCTAGAACCAATAAGAAAGTCTGTTCATTAGTATGTTAATGACTTCAGACGATAAAATCATTTTATATTAGTCAAAACCTCTCCTCTTCCAAAAAAACTTCATATGCTTTATGCTCAATAAATTCATGTTTTCAAAACATAAGCATGAGATTTTTGAACAAATGTTCAATATTATATTCTTTAAAGTTTTTTAATCTGGAAAGAGTCTATTTTGTAGTTTGTTTTCATGAATCACCATTTTTAGTAGAAACAAAGTTGATAAAAAATTTTCTACTACTTGTACTGTTTAGCCAACTTCCTTTATCTTTTCTGAGCAATCTGACCTATATTTTTTATTCTGTGCTTCTCAGAACTTTTTGCTTAAGGGTAGACTGACAATCTTCTTGATGCCATCCCTGATTTTTGGATTACAGGGATCTAAAATTTGATGATGCTTCCTTTTGCTTTAATAGTAGTTAACTCCTGAAAAATGAGGGAGGGCGTAGAGAGGTTTAGGACATGCTTCTTGTAGCTCCTTAGTCTTCACGTAAGCTAGAAATTCCATAATGCTTTTATTCCATAATATTTTATATTTTCATACTTTAAACTTCAATACTTTAAAAAAGCAAGGAATATAAAATAAGAGAAAAAACTGAGGAACAGCTCATGTATTTAAGTTGATATCATCTTGATCAAGATTTCCTCTAGCAAAAGAAAATTGCTGATGTGAGCTTTATAATTAACCAGCCCAGAAAATATGAGAAAATGAAAGTCTCTCATACTATCAGCAGGAGGCAAACTTAGAGGACAAAAAGAGGCTGGATATGAAGGATGCCATAAGTGTGGTTTGCTTCCAACTACATTCCACATAGAAGTTAAACCTGAGAATGGGATTCTCAACATTTCCTTTCTGGAGTTATTCTCAACAAAATTTTAAAAAGTAAAGATTTAAACCCACATGATGCTAGTGAGAATGGTAATTCCAGCTGCAGCAGCTGAAGATCAGTTGTTTCAAACTCAGTACATCACACAGAAGTTTTTTTTCATTGATAAGTATCTGAAATTTGAATAAGGAAATTGATACTTGGGACTCATTCACTGTTTGTGTTCTAGCATCAAAAATAACACCACTAACTTGTATGAATTTGATTCTGAAGATGCAAGAATTAAGATAATGTTTTTTTAATATCATCTTGGTTAAAAATATATATATATATATATATATATATTACTTTTCTTTCTACTCTTCTTTCCTTTAGGTAGGGATATATGTTATAGTCTTCAGGTCTATAAGCAGTAAAAAACAAACACCGTACCATTTCTTTTTATCACAGTTATCAGTGCACTTGTTTTTGAGAGATTTCCTGTGTTAACAGAAAGGAAACATACTAATAATAGATAGCAAATACATGTTTTTTGAATTTGTGCAACTGGGCTTACTATTTATATTTGGTATAAATTAAGTAACTGTGTGCATGGAAAGAAAACACTGAGAAATCCAAATCTAAAGTGAAACAATGTGCCTGTCAATAAAGACAGCTTTTCACCAACAACTAAATTTAATTAAGGACAAAGAAAACACATTTAGACACCTGCAACTACAAGATAAAAACCATTAGTTTTCAGTAGTGTCATAGATGTTTTTCAAAAACTTCAGACAAAAATGTCTTAAAATAAACTCTCCACTTAGTAACAACAACAAAAAAATCAAGTGAACTACCTTTGGGAATTATTTCAAGCTGCTGATTGGCAAGAAGTTACGGTCTTCTTTTTTTTCCTAATATTCTGTACATGCCCCAACAAAAATAGCTAATTTCCCAAATACATGTACATTCTACTACTAAGTGGTCAGAATAAATATTTATTTCTCGTTATAGATTTATTTTAAAGTGTTTATATACAATTTTCAAGCAACTGTTTGATGGAAATTCTCTAGTCTAACAATTTGTGCGAGGTTCTATTTCAACACTTAGACTTAAATCTGGCTGGTTTATCATCACATATATTTTGCTAGCAGAAGGACACTGATCTCTTCTAATGGAATATTTCCTAAGCTAAATCATTGTTAACTAATTAAAAAGTCATTGTAAGATTATATGCTGATCTTCTGCAAAATAAATAAATAAATAAACAAAACTTTCTCAGACTGGAAAAATACCTTCAGACAGATTTTCTATTTTAGACATGAATGTCTCATACATTCTTGCAAATATATGATATATGCATGCAAATCAGATATTTACATCTTCCTACTTGAAGGTGTAGATATTCGTCTAGATATGTGCAAATAAGCAAGTATCCATGACTAGCACTCAAAAACAGGAAAATTAAAAAGATATCCTTGTCCTCAAATCTGAAATGAATTATTTTATATATATGCACCTCCTGTATTTGGGACAATATGAAGAGCAGATTTGCAGATTTTAACCAGGAACTCTTGATGAATTGTGGGAAATACATAAGAAGATTTGCTTTGTTGATACTCTAGATCATGTGAACAAGTTGACTCTTGACTGCCTCATGCAAGAGAGAATTCAAATCTATAAGTCCAGAATAAAACAAACAAACACAAATAAAAGCAGCCTCACTCTCCACGATGTAATGTATTCTTTTCTGGCTGAAATGATCATCTGAAAAGCCAGAGGACATGTATTCAGATGTTACACAAATATTCAACTAGAATGGTCAATACGTAAATCTCAATTTTTCATAAATATTTGAATTTTTGAGGGCAGAGAAGTCTTATTGTAAAGTGTTAATGAAAATCCTGAGAAAAATTCCATCTAAAGCTGCCACAAACAGATACTAGAAGTGTCTGTACATTACTGATGGACAGAGCTCCACACAATGCTATGGAATCAATCTTCCATTTTCCTCAATAATTCTTTATATTGTGTATACCACTTGTTTATACTAAGTAGATCTTCTGTTCTTACTAAATAAATCAATACTCAGCAAAAAGTTTGCAAGGTATTTTCAAGGGAGCATTTAATGCTTTTTAATCCAGCTGAAACACCTCTAAAGAGAATTAAGTCATTCTGGTATTTACTGAGGAAAAATGCCATTTTTCCTCTTTAAAAGTGAGATCTGGACAGTGGAAATAACAAAGATTGTTTTTTGATAACTCAGTAGATTTGTTAGCCTTAAATACCAGGTAGTCTTATCCTAGTGCATTCTGTTTCTACTCTCCTTCCAGTAGTCCCTTGGCCCATAAGAAATGACAGTGAAAAGGTAATAGAAATTAAAATCAATTCTCAAAACATTTGAATAGTAAAAATGGCATTTGAACAGCAATACAGATAGAAAGAATGCTATTGAGATCTATCTAATTGTTGTAAAGGCTTTTTAATGAGGAATGGTATGTCTCTGTGCTACTTCATAATTCACTGTACCATTCTAGATGCCTCCATAGCTTAAACATAATAAAATTTTAGTAGGATTTTGAACACTCCCTAACTTAACAGGTAAGTCAATTTAATGTCATAAAAGGAGATGTAACTCCAGAGATTTTAAATAATTTAATCAGGTGTAACCATTTCTTCTAAAGATTTTTGGTATTTTCTATCAAGCTAAAAAGCAAAACAGCATATCCTAATACATGGCTACAGGCAGCAGCAGTGACTGATTCCATTTCATGTGTCTGTTGCTGAGCAGAAAAGTCGTTCTGTACAAACCAATGCAGGCTTGGGAAATTCTCCAGAAGCCTCCTCACTTAACAAAAACTGCTTAATTTCTGCGCACTTTCTACTGTAACAAAACCCCTAATTTTGATGGGAAAGGGAAAAGACTTTTTATTTTTAAAGTAAGTTTTTAGATTTCTCCTAGGCCAAAGTAGTAATTTGCTTACACTCTCCTGTCTACAGCTGAAAAGTTGATTTTAACTTGATATCACACTTTTCTTTTCTTTTTTTCTTTTTGCGGTCTCCAATGGGTACTCAGGGATCAACTTGAAAATCCAGAAAGAAAAAAAAAAAACAACAACAAAAAAAAACCATCTCCATAAATCCTTTGATCTTGTGGAAAAAAAAACCATGAGATCCACCCAGCCTCCTCTGACAGCACTGCTGTAAGTTATTAAGCAGTTGATTGCCCTCAGTGGTGGACAATAAACAGAACTGTGAGACACTTTTCATGCAATATCCTTTGCAGTAGGCAACATTTTTCAGCAGTTCTGCTGTAGTCTTTAGACCATACTCATTCAAGGCTCACAAAATACAAATTAGTTTATTTTGTACTCTACTGTGCACTCTCCTATACACTTACTCACTAACTACCCCATGCAGTAACACATCAGAAGAACAAATTTTGCTGTTGTCCTGGGAGGACTTTTTTATGTTATCGCTAGTTTGCATTTTATTCACTGGGCCTCAGGGGAGACATGACACTGTCAGTATTTGTTATTTTGTTGAAATTTTCCTCGATACTTAACCTTCTTTATTTGTGAGGGCAAAAAAAGGGAGTTGGGAATGCTAAAATCTCAAATGTAGAAAGATTAATCTAAAAGACTACACATGCAAAGACATGCACTTTTAAAAATTATGCCGCTTTTTAGCTGATCTCATTCTTTAGAAACCTGATTTGTGATTTTGAGCACTTGTAGTTGGCAATATGCTACAGTTGGTTAGAAACTGCACAGTTTTTATTTCCTTCCATTGGGGATAAAATACAGGAAAAGGAAACGTAATTTACATAAAATGAGAACATGTTGTAAAGTTAATCTAAATCCTCTTAGAAATCTCTCTTTTTTTTTTTTTTTTTCCTTATTTTTCCTATTATTCCTTCTTTATCTCTGTACTAATTGATTCTTGCCTTTTATTTGCAGCCTAAATGAAGGCAGGAAATTCAAGTACTCCCAAAAACCCAATACTTGAAAAAAATTGTACTTCTTTCTTTGAGCTCATTGTTGCTCTGACTTTCCTGTTCTTTTTTAAGCTGGGCAAGCTACATCGTCTTCCATGTTTATTAAACTATTAAAAACCCATTATTTACCCTGAATTACAGTTAACCATATCTTTTAAAATGTTACTATACAATGAACAGAACAGCGGATTACCATATTTTACTCATACTGTTACCCTTTCAGTTTAATATTCAGAGTTTTCTACCTTTACTTCAACGTTACCTTAATTACTTCTGATGAAACAAAAAATACAGCTGCAGTTGTTTTGCTTCTTTAAAGAAAGGGGCTTTGATTGGCACTTATAAAGGAAGACGGATTTCAAATAATATTTAAAGAGAGAAAATGTCTGTTATGTAACTTGAAGTCTAAAAATGGAAACAGTTTTTAGTTATTAATATGGAATTTTTAGAGCATGAAACAAATGGATCCTATCATGCATGAATCAGAATGAACTACTGAACATACCTTTTTATTCATTGCTGCATAAATATTCTGTGACTGATTATGATTTGTAGTGAATTACAGAAAATATAAAATGGCTGCAGAAAAAATATGTAATGTTTCTTTGACCTAATGGTTAGTGTTATGTATGTTCTCATGATACATGCTAGCAGGAATGAAATGAGAGAAAAGGACACTGATACTGAGTTAGTGCTACTGTGGGTGGCGTGGTGAAAAACAGCATTATCGACAGAACATCTAGAAAGCACCATTAATACCATCTAAAAGATTTTTTTGTGTTTGTTTGAATTCTGCTTACACATACCTCCATTTGTAAATTTTGAATTGATCAGCGAGTAATGATAAAGTAAATCTGTAAGAATGGGCCCAATGCACTCAATACCGGGTGCACAAAGCATTAGCATAACACATCCACTGAGTGATTTATAAGCCCTGTTCTGACAGGTTGCTTTTGAGGGCCATGCTCTAGGCACAAGCAAAACACAAGAGACTGAAGCTGAAGGATCTTGTCTACATCTAGTATGCATGACCTAGGCACAAGTACCTTCAAACATGCTGATTATTCCATAAAACTTTATAGCACCCTTGAGAAATTTCAGTTAGTTCTTGTGTTGTACCCGACTTGTGATCCCTCAGGCTGTCTGCCGTAAGGAATTCTGTCTGCCTCTCACCATTATCTACCAGCTTTTCTGATTACATGAAAAATGTGGGAAGAAGGGAGAGAACACGAATCCAGACCTTCAAGCTATTAGTCTTCTCCAGTTTCCACTGAGTAGTCTGTACCTGCATATGGCAGCGAACAATATAACAGCGTAACAAATACCTGCTTCACAGGCTTAGACTGCCTGAAACCCTCGTAGAACGCAATGGTCTTTCCCACTAGAGATCAGAATAGCAACATATCCCACAGTCACCCTCCATCACCCCTTACCTGAACATCTTCTTGAAAAAAGCGCTTCAGCTATCAGACTCTACAAGAGTCCTTAGCAGAACTGGGAGAAATGTAGAACCCTTGTAGCATTTTTTTTCTGCAGGGAAAAAGAAAGTAAACATTAGAATCAATACATCTCCAAGGGTACAATATCAGATAATTAGTTTTGGTTCATGGGAAATTAGGCCAGCACGGCAAGTGGGAACTAAACAAGAGGAAATACTGGGTTGGATGACGGGAAAGAAAGGGACGAGTAGGGACCATGCAGCACTCTGTTCTAACTATAAATAACTGCTTTCTCTATAAGTGCATCCCTGGGTTTGGAGTCTGGCTGCAGACAGACCTCTTCCCAGTTAAGAATTTATGCTTTTGAGCATGACTGCTGGGATTTGGGACAGGTTTGGTGTCAGACCCAGGCCTACCCACCACACATCTGCATTTAGCTTCCGTCTGCAGACAAAATGGCTGCTGGTCTGCGTCAGGGCACAATGATGAATTGCAGACACCTCCCATTGGCTGACGGCAGGCCCCGCTACAGGAATGTGCTATCAGGCGGAAGGTCAACAGGGCAGGAAGCCTAAGGATATGAGGATGAAGAGGGCAAAGAGGCCTCACCAGCCCTCAGTGCTAAAGGAAAAGTGGTGGCTGTGCCGCACTGGGGTCATCCCCCAAGCTCTGTCTACAGTCAGTCCCAGTGACTGTCCCCACAAACTGTCAGGGAAAATTCTTTGGCAGCATTTGTGGAGAACATTCTGTCTGGCATCAGAGTGGCAGCATGAGCAGCCAAATATATTCCAATTGTAGGCATTTTTTCCAAGGCATTACGTGCTTCCAGGGCTGCTAGGCCATGTAGTAATCCCCACTGCTCTTCAGGGCAGGTGGCAGCAGCTGCAGGCAGTTGTCTCACCCAAGAAAATGTGAGGGTAGTATTCCCTTCCCACAAAACCTTGGCCATGTGGCTCTGAAAATTTCCCTGAGACCCACTCAGAACCAAGGGAATGTGGACAGTCAGGTAGTCTGGCAACAAGGGGCCAGCTGCAGGGTGCTCTTACAAGAAAATGCAGAAGAAAATGTGGAAATGGGGCTCCTACAACAAGCAATCTGAGAATGTTCAGTTTGTGCATGCATATGCAGATATATTGTGAAGAAAATGTTTCCTCTTTCCATTGCATGTAAACAGCAATATAGCAGGTATGTGAAACTTTCAGTAAAGCAGTTTCCTTATTCTTTTACCCACCAAAAACTTTACATATGTAACACAGTAGAGTATATGTGTTTGCAAAATATACATTAGTCATTCACAGAATAATGAATTAATTAAAAACAGAATATTTCTGATTTCAAGCTGAAGCAGTCCTATTCATGTTGTTGTTGTTGTTTGTTTGAAGGGAAATGCATAGATTGGATATTACATCTGGGATTACCATTAATCTCTTAATTTCACACAGATTAAAATTTTAATATTTTTTGGCTAAATCTCACTGCTTCAAAAATCCCCTTTATCTAGTCTCCTTTGTCCTTTACTGCTTTGGATAAATATCCTCAAGTCATCTGCAGAACACCTAAAACTACCAACAAAATTCAGACCTGGGACTTCCTAATATTTTACTTGTGTTACAAAATATAAAATTCAAATGGAAGGGAAAAAAAAATGCTGAGGAGAAGCAAAGTTAAGCTTTCTGCTAATTGTTCCATGAAACACTCCTATGAAAAGGTATGCTGGGCTAGGAAACAGATGTTAACATTTTTCTACCACCTGAAGAGAAATGTTTGTATTTCTGTAGTGAGAGATGAGTGAAAAACTCCATGTTGCTGCATGCAAAGCGCTGTCAACCACTATACCAGTGACACCATGCCACTTGTTTTTTTCAAACCTTCCATATAGAAATTTAGTTTTCTCTAGTGTAGCATATCAGTGTGGATACAGTAGCCATTAGTTCTTCCTTATAGGCTGAACAGTTGCTGTAAAATAAAACCCCATCAAATAAAGAAATGCATTCATTCTAAATGAAATGCAGTACAACTTTTCTGTAATGCAAAGAAATGCAATTGTAGGAAGGTTATCCTAGCTCTAGGAAAGCCAATTCTAGAGAAGAAAAAATCACAGAATCATGGAATGGTTTAGGTTGGAAGGAATCTTAAAGAGCATCTAGTCCCAACCCTGCTGTGGGCAGGGTTACCACCCACTAGATCAGGCTGCCTAGGGCCCCATTCAACCTGGCCTGATAGGAAATGAGTTTTGGCTTATGATCTGAATACTTCTCTTTTCAGTCAAAGGGGAGAGAAATATAGAGGCATGCTATAGCCCATTCAGACAAGGCTTTTATACTTCCTTTGGTCTGAAATCACATGAGACATTAGGTTGTTACCATTTAAAAATAGCTAGAGGAACCTAAAACGTTTTTTTCCTCTACCTAATGGTTACCTCAGCTGGATACCCTAGAATAAAATATCTTTCCTCCTGTATAATTTTGCTTTGAGATAACCAATGTATTGTTACCACATCTTTTCTGGTAAAAGTTATAGCTGAGTATTTTATGTGTAAGTGGCACAAGTCTTAATATCTTTGTCCAGATGTACTTAACACACTGGATAAGGAATTAGTAGGTCAGGAAAAAATAAGAAGAATTTAATTTCCAAAACACATGCTTAATCATCTATTTCTAAAACTAACTTGATTTTTTTTTTTAAACTGATTTAAATAAAATCAAGGTTTTAAAATCTCATTAGGAATTAAGTGTTAAAGACTTTTCAAAATTGAATTACTTTAAGTATTCATACATTGGAAAACTTCAGGAGAGTAATATTGTATTATATATTTTTCCTCTCAAGTCTGTTATCCAATGAAAAACACATATTCTTATCCAGCATGAAAGATAATGCTGTCTTATGCTGTGTTTTACTTTGGCCTCCATGTGTTTATCTTTTTCTTCAGATTCCAATCTGAATTCTCTAATACAATCGAGGAAAAACTGACTGCCTTTCTTAGTTCTACTGATCAGCTTTTTCACAATTCTAAAATATGAATATTGCATTTTAATCATCTTAATTTATTACTGCTAGCTTGATTATATTTACTACAGATCTTTGTTATCATGCCTATAATTGTACAGGTTTGTTTTTTTCACATTCGAGTGATAGATACCACATAATTCATTCAACCTGAGTTCAGTAATATCCTGAGCTTCCAAGTTCTGATTTCCCTATCTTTGTTATAACTGTTAATCTTGCCTTGAGTTCGGAGGATTAAAGTCACCATCCTAACTCAAAATGACACACATCTTGCACTAATGGTACCAAATCTAAATGGCATATTGTCTTTAGCCCCATTAATGATCTTTTAGCTCACCTCTACTTTTTGTGCTCTCACTTGCTTTGTACAAACTGAAGAATTTTTTTGCCAGAAGATTCTGCCTTTGAGACAGATAAAGATCCAAACCACTGCAGAAAGCTTTGTAATGAATGCCAACACCTTGAACTACACTCAGGAACTAATTAGCAGTTGATGTAGTAACAAGTCAAGAAGCTGTTAATTCACACTGCAAAAAGAAAATCAAGTCTACCTGAGTAATTCATTGTCAACATACTCATTCAGTTGGATATTTACAAGCAGCACACAACATAGAACACTTATGTATACATGCTGCATTGATTGTATATATATATAGCATACGTTTTACAGGTAATACTATCTCACTGAAGTACAATAAAGTATAATTTCTTCAGTAGAACTTGGCCTAGTTAAAGAAAACAGCATTTTTCATACAGGAAGCATAAATAAACAATGAACCCAATCATTATTAGGATCCCACAGGGATGACTACATGTCTCCAAGTAACATAGCAACTACTGTAGATCACATATCAAATTAATACCTTTATTTCCAACAACCAAAAGGAGTCAGTCTTTCCTCATTTCCTTTTGAGAGGAAATCCTTTCCATTAACACTTGCCAAATGATATAGAGATCCTTCATAACAGGATTTGTTGCATTAGTACAAAGAATTGAGAGTGGTCATTTCTTCTCATGACACTCCCAGCAAGTTATGCACATTCACTTATGCTGTGGAATCTCACAGTGCTGTAGTTGCTCACAATTTCAGATGGAGCAGCAATATCTCGCAGTAGGTCCTTCACGCTGCGGTCAGGCACCTCAAGGTACATTCTTCTGCTGCCATGCTCCCTGTTGCTCCACGGCCCCTGGAAGTGCTCTGTACTCCTAATTCCTTTCAGAAACTAACACCATTGCAAGGCTTAGGATAGATAGAGATATTCCCCATGATTCCTTTTGTTTCATCTATGTTACCTGCTTTTTCAAAGAGTGGCTAAACAGCATGGAGAGAAAACACCAGTGACTACCAGCATCCCTGAATGCATAAAGCAAATTGCCACCAGCAAATCTATAGTCAAATGACAGTCTACCTCAGGGAACTAAAGGTTTATGAGGTCATTGAAAACAATACCCTTCCTCTTCCTACATATTTTCTTCAGGTGTACATGGTATAGTGTTTTCAGACAACTAGCTAAAACTGAATAGTGCTGCAGGTAATCACTCTCAGGTCTTCAGGATGTCAAAAACCAATTTCCTAGAACTGTGCTGAGTTCCCCTTGGAGCGTTAGTAACAGAAATCTGCATATAAGTTCCCCTTAACATGAACAATCACATGGTAACTTCTCAAAAATTTTTCTGCTACTTATCAATAGTGTGCAAGTAGAAAAATCATCACAGTTGTTAGTTCAATAGGCACAGTTCTGAAGATTATATTGTCCACCTACATAATAGCATGCAGCACAGAGAGACAGATGCAGGTCCATGCACAAGTAGCTATGGAAGTATTTGTATAGCTAGGATTACATAATTATGCTGAAACTTCTGATGAAACACAGAGTATTCGTAACTTCCATCAGGCCATTATATGTCATAGATGAGTAAAAATGGTTACCCACAACAGTTTAAGGCTTGATTAGTTGTAACTAGAGTACTATTCATGTGGAAGTTCTAGAAAACTTTTAGACACAAGTATCATTAGAAGATCAAAAGGTTTTTTTTTGTTTTTTTTTTTTGGAAATGAAAACTCTCAAGTGGCAAAAAACATTAAGGCGTTTTTCTTTCCCTTAGTCTACTTGAAGAAGATCCAAATTACCTTTTGTAACCTTGACTCATGAAGACTTTTCTGGATGCTTGCACAAGTAAGAACCCAATAACACATAACACCTTTATCAGAATGAAATCCCTGTTTCTGATAAGTCAAGGTGATGTTCTAACATAAGAAAAGGAAGGACGAGCTCAAAGCAATAAATCACCTTGCAGCATAGGGAAGTCTTCACACTAGAAGAAAACTCACTATATGGGTATAGTGTATAGTTTTTTGACATCCACAAAGTTCTGTGCCATGGAGTTTAACAATTTAAATAAACACTTTGTGAAAAATTATATCCTTTTGTTGATTTCAATCTGTTATCTGTACAGGAAGATAGAGGATCTTTCTATACATCCTAAGTGTAATAAATATAATGGAATAAAATAGTGTAATTGAAATATTTGGAAAGATGCTGAAGCTAAAAGTTGAAAAGAATTTTTCTCTCATTTGATACAAATTTATTTTTCTTTTAATTACTTTGATGTGACAAAAGGAGAAATGTTTCACATGGATTGCAGCAATATATAAGCATGTGCTAATCACTTCCCCTTAATATTTTATTTGGTTTACTATAGGCAGTTGGAATTCTGCCTTCTAAAAAGTGGCCTGCTATAGGATTTCTGTATGACACCATAACCCCATATCTGCCAGAACCATTATACAATCCAGTGCAGCATGGATAGATGAACATCCTGCATGCCGAAATTTTAGAAGAACCTCCTGGTTGAACTCCAGCATTTAAATAAGGTGACATGTTACAATTGAATACTTTGAGCAGTATGCCAAGTAAAGAGGCTATCCTTGAATCCAAGAAAGTTCTGAGCAATTACCTAGGAGGATTTAGAAATCTATTAATTTTTCTATAATTGTTGTTCTATTTATCCATTTGTACTTTGCAAATGTATAGTCAGTCAGCCTACATCTTAGTAAATGCATTCACAAACATGTTTATGTCCCTTGAAATGAAATTATAGGTTTGCAACACATAATCATTCACTGTGAAGGAAAAGCTCCTTAGCATGGAAGGACACAAGATAACTTGTCACAAATATATTGCTTAATGGGGACCTTGCAAGCACATACTTAATTGTTCTATTTCGTTCCTGTTGGGAATCTGACCATAGATTTTCTGTAAAAACCAGCAGGAAAGTCTGTGGTTCTCATCTTGGCTAGTCAGTAATACCCTGTTTGATTCCAAAAGAGCCTAAAATAGTCAATGTAGAAGAGCATATCCATCTAAATGGCTATCTGTATTTTGGGTCAGTACAACATTCCTTTGTACATTTTAGCATCATTTGTTTCCTTTGCTGATGCAATGATTTTGATATTGTTGCTGTCAGTAGCAAGGAAGATAATGGATTTGTTATTCATAGAATTATCTATCTATGACTGGGAAGCAGACCTGACTGTAGCACTCGTATTTCTATAATATATCTGTAATTATGCATTCGGGAAATTTGACAGCAGAGTGTCAAAACAAAAGCAGATTTGCTCTGTTGAAGGTACTTGAAGGCAAACAGCGTTACATCAGAAGCTGGTATCTGGTTCAGACAGGCTACTTACTGCAACAAAAAAAATAGCCTTTTGAATTACTTTCAGCTTTCCACACCTGCTGTTACAAGGCTATATTTCTGCATTGTCACTTATTCATCAGCAGAGTAAGGGGACAAAGATGAACAGGAGTCACCAAAAGAGTTAAGGAAAATGATCACTTTAAAAGACTGATTTCCTGTGGCTTTGAAAAGTAAGGCTTCCCTTCAGTAGCATGTAACAGTTACAGCTGTGCACATTTCCTACATTACAGCACTGCTAACACCCAAGTGAGATGTTATTGATTTTCACACAAGAGAATGTCTGCTTGCTTTTTGGAGCTAAAGGAGTGCTTACAGGAGCCTGTACCAAGCTCCAACAAGAAGCCATGATAAATTCCCTTATTCTCTGTGAGGGACAATATATTCCTTTCCTATACCCTCCAATACCTTCAGTCGACATCTTTGTTCATCAGTGTTTATGAATCACTGAACTGGCAGTGGGAGTTAGTTTATGAAAAAAGAGCTAGAAGGTGATGTAATTCAGATTATGGTTGAAAGTAAGGTTTAATTGTTTACCTAAGAGGAAGTTCACACCAACAGAGTTTTGGTCACAAAAAACCCTTAAGTGCTAATGCACTACATTTTTCATTTCAGTACTATTCTTGCAATGAGTATAGCAAAATTGTTATTAGTGCTAAGAGCACACTGAATCTTTTGCTAGACTCTTTTATATAGGTGATGAGAAAAGACCAACAGCGGAGTATGAGTTTCTTGCTATAAACACAGGTGTTACTTCTCTACCTACACTGAAGATTTACAGCAGGCCTATGTGTAAAGAGACATCTGAGCATTCAGTCTGGAAAATCTATGGTGGCTGTCATACAGCACTCTCTCATTTCACCTCCTTAATTCTTATTTTCCTTCTGACAGTTGGTAAGTCATCTCTTTAATGGCTCACCACAGTTTTAATGCACAACTTCAGACCAAATTGTTTGAAACCATGACTTAATTCATGGAATCTATTAAAAAATGTGTTGACAGCCTTCATTCCAGGAAGAAAATGTTAATTACTTGTATCACAGTAGCACTCAAGATTCAGGCCATATTGCCCTAGATTATAGATATGCATAGTTCTTGTGTCTGTTTTGTTGTGTTGGTTTTTTTTCCTTTGAAATGAAATTGACTGATGTGAAATATTGCCACACTTATTTTGCACACTACAGAGCGAGCTTCTGTTATGGCATGGATAAGGAATGGCATCAAAGTCAAGGAAAGCGAACTATCTAAGTTTGCAGAGAGGTTTGTGGCAGATCAAGCAGCTCCTTAAGGGTCTGTCTCCCAAGTACTTCTCCAGCATAATAAGAATCATCTTTCTGAGGACATAACATCCATGAGACAATAGATAAATCATACGATACAGAAACAAGACTTTCAAAACCTGACTATTCCTCTCAGATATTTTATATTCTGAAGCTCAACTTGAAGACATCCTTGTGTTTGTGTCTAAGAAAAAAATACTCAGCAATTCCACCAGACTCAAAATGCTTCAAACTGGGTATTTAAAATCTGGGGCACCCGAACAGTGGCTGTTTGTGAACATTTGCTCTTACAACTGTGATTTGACCTATATAAGAGAGTAATTCAAAAAATGTCTGGAATCTTATTTTGTTCAACAGATCTGTAGCTGATACGGGCTAATGAAATATCATTCACCGTAGTTCCTAGCCAGATTCACAACAACTTCTTGGTCCATCTGTTCACAGAAGACAGCATTTTACATATCTCTTTGTACCCATATTTGTAAAGTCTGTGTTTAACTTCCTCCACTATATATATGGTTCTTTCTCAGTCAGAAATACAAAACTGCATGGATATAATACATAGAAAATTCTACAGGTTGAATAAAATAAAAACATAGATCACTCTCTCAAAAAAGAAAAAAACAAAACAAAACAAAAACATGCATGAATATTTATTGAATAGCCTTTTCCTATTCAAAAATACATATTTATTTGACTTCATAGTTCTTGCTGCTCTACCAATAATGAACCACAAATAGCTAAAGTGAACAGCACATGAATAACTAATACGCTAAATATTAATCATTCAAAATATTCACTAAGTACTCAGAATTTTTAACTACTTTAAAAGAACCACAACTTTGTTAATGGTGTCTTAAGAAAAATGAAATGAAATGAATAAGTATATTATTTTATGCAATTTTACTGTATGTTTCTTACAAAGTTTTGCATGTATTTTTTTCTTCCAGATACTGATTACATGCTGGAATAATAAATATATTTTAATAATACTCTGCTCATTTATTTACTAGAATTTTGTTTATTTATGTTGTATTTCTCTGTAAGATTTATACAAAGTGAAGGGCTCTTCAAATTCTTTCCTTTTTTTCCCCACTACCTTTTGGTGCATGTTTAAATGAAGCCCGAATATTTATGAAAACATCTCAATTCATAAACATTTTAAGTTTTCCATTGGTTGAAAGGATCTGCATGCAAGAGTTAAGTTTGTCTTCAATACAGGAAATGAAGCATGATTATAAAAGACTGATGGAAAAAAAATAAGTTAAAAGAGCCCACATTTATTGTATGAATTTTTAAATAGAGATATGCACAGGTAGCTGTTTATAGCTATTCTGTATTTATAGCATGTGTATAAATGTATTTGCTTGCAATGAACAGAAATCTGAATCATCAAAGTTCTAGTGTCCCACAGATTTACTTTTCTTTCTTTTCTGAGTAATAGACTGTTGGTGAAAAGGGGTTAAATACAGTTTCTAAATGAAAAAGTGTTTTATTGTGTCAAGTGTCAGGAAGTGAGTAGAGGTGTAAAGGAAAGAGAGAGCGAGAGAATAAGATCGTTAGAGCTGATACCATGAAGTGTAACATAAATTCAGAGATGACAGAGCAGGTAAGGTCTTTGAAATGCAGCCGTCAAAATAATGTCACCTACAACTGAGAATCCACAGAAAAAGGAGAAAGGAAGAAAAGAAAAAAAGAAAGAAAGGAAGAAAAGAAAGAAAGAAAAGGAAGAAAGGAAGAAAGGAAGAAAGATCTACAAAAAGAAAAACAGAACCACAATGCAAATGTATTTTAAATAAACAGCAATAGATTTTACTGTATGGAATCTACAGAAACAATTAAAAAAAAATCCTTGCTAGTATGCAGGGAGTAAAACTGTGAGGGTTTCATGCAGACCTTCCATAGGAAGTATGTCATTTCTCTTTAGCAAGTAACTTTTTTGCAGTGCCAGATTCTGTCTTATCAAATCAAATTAGCAACATAAATTGCATGAACATTTGGCCCTACACATATTGTTACTTTGACTGTTCCTTTTATCTTGTCAGATACCACAAACTTTGACAAGTTTATTTGTTCTCACTGTGATAAATTCTCTAGTAGTGCACATAAGTGTATGTATTTGCCCCAGTAGAGAATTTGTTATCTTATGTCAGACACACTTGTTTTTTCACATAGTGCTTTTTCATTACTCTATCCAAGGAAATGATCTCAGGAATATTTTCTTCTATTCTTTTCTCCTGGTGCCACAGTATTTCACCTCATAGGCAGTGCATTAGCTCTTCTTAACTGCCTCAGATACATTCATCCAATTGGTTTTTCTGCCTGAGGGCAAAATCCTGCAATCAGGATTACTCATACAAAGCTCACACTGAAATAAATAGGAATGTTACTCACATATGGATAAAAGCCCCCTTGTCTGGTTATGCAAAGAACTGATATACAAAGTGGGCCAAGATTTCAGTCAGTGTAAATCAGTGTAGCTCCACTACAATGGAACAGAATTAGTGTTCATCAGCCAAGTAAGTGGTGTTACATGTGCAACACTTTCATACTATAAAGGAGATATTTGTTATATCAGTAAACAGTGTTGATTCTACACTGGCCTTGTCAGTTAAAGAAAAGAATCTTAAATAAAAAAAAAAACTACTCCAAAATGTTTGGACTTCTGTCCAAATGTTCATACACTTGTGATGAGAAAACACACATTAAAAACTTTCTTTCACCAAAGAGCAAATTTTTCAGGTCTCATTCAAGGTTCATTCCCATTTACATTACATTAAATGTCAGATTCCTAATAATTTTCTTTTTCAGTAACGTATAAAGTTCTGTGTTGCGTCTCATGAAGTCCATTTAAGTTTCAGAGTTGGCAAGCTGAGGACTACAGTCTTCTTAAGAAAAGGATTAGAAAGAAAGGCACTTGAAGCTGGTGTGAAATATGAGCACTATCTAGAGTAACAGAGTATGTCAGACTGGTAAAGAAGAGAAGCAAGGCATGCTGACAAAATCAAAGGGAAAAAAAATCTTTGCAAATTCAAACATCTATGTGCTACTAAGCATTCTGAAATGAAAACAGCTTTTAAAGTTTGCCAAAATAGGAAGCTACTTGTCAAGCTCTAGTAATTTATGTGCCATTTGCTTAGAAGAGGAAGTCAACATGGAATGATTCTCTAATAACAATTAATTTGTCATATGTTAGCAATTACTTCATTATCACTTTTTAGGTTCCTCAAGTATATGTGCTATTTTTATGTATACTACGAAAAAAAAGTATAAAAGCCAAAAAAAAAGTTTTTAAGTTTATGAAATATAGACATTTTCTAGACTAAAGAATTTCTACACAACTGACTGTTTTTTTAAACAGGTATGATTAAAACATGAGTCTGTTTAATTATTCTGTAAGACCAAGAAGAAACAAATCACTACAGAAGAACATAGTGTAACACTTTGAGAAAAGCAGTGCAGTAAGTTCTAATCTGTTTTTGTTTATACTGAGAAAATACGTAATTTGGAAAAGTTATTCAGGGACTGTGTTCCTTTGGCTCAAAAGCCTGCACCCCAATGAAACTTTTGGCCATGTAGCATGGTTTTAAAATGCTTTTTAAACTAGGTATATAATCTGATGATATTTTAACCCTTCTCTCTATATTCTGATTACTCATATTTATTATATGGCTCTTAGAACAGTTGTTAACAGAGAAATTTTACTCTGCTTTGAAAATGAGAGCTTGAATTAAATGACCTGTAGATTTCCCTTCCAACCCCAATCGTTCTGCAGTTCTGTGATTTTTTTCAAAGGAATAGCTCTGTTCTTTCCAATAGGCTCTGCTTTAGGAAAAAGTTCCGTTCATAATTAAATGGTCTAAATTCCACCTTTTTTCTAATATAAGCTGTTTCTAATACTGAGATGTCTTTTACAGCATTCTGTTAGCATGTGATTTTCAAAAAATATTTAAATATTTTCACTAATGACAAAAAAAAAGTAGTGAACAAGAAGAAAAAAAGATATAGTCCTCTGGAGTGTTTTATAATTTGACTAAAGGTATCATGGATAGCAGGGACTTTACAGGCTGTCAGCATTAGCATTAGCAGTTTTTAACCATGACCTGAGCTCTGACAAGCTGTTTCCACACTGTCAGTCTCTCTGCTTGAGCTGGCAAGTCATATATAGTAAAACTGTCCAGACTTTATCTGTGCAGTTACTTAAGAAGCCTATCTGGTGCATTTGCCTGTCCCACCAGTACTAACAGAGCCTGGAAAAGTCTGAGTGACCTGTTAATCTGAGCAATCTTATTGGATAGTTAAAAAAAAAATAAAAATAAAAAATCCATCAACGTGTGTCACCAGGTTGGCTTTAGAATCCTCACTGTCTTTCTACTTCTGCAAATTTTTCCAAGGGTACCTTGTCACTGTTTAATGGATGCATCAATTAAAATAGTATTTATGAAGGAGTTAAATAAAAAGAATTATTCCACCTTGTAAAATCCTTTTCCTTTTGCAATAGAGAATTAAAATAGTCATTAAAAAAAAAAAGTTTATTAAAATGTTCTCATGGCTTATGTTTTCATACGCTCTTGATTTTCAATATTTTCTGATATTTTCAATATCATTTTTATTATGCCTGTGAATCCAGAAACACTTCAAAAATTTCACTCTGGGAGTGCTTGCTAGCAGCATACTGTCTCCAGAGTGGGATGATGTCTAATGTGTACTCAGAATTGCACAAGGAGAGCTGAATGTGAGGGACTGGAAGGCAGTTGCAGCATATGCATCTTGCCTAGTCTCGTCTGGACGGAAAACCAGAGAAAAGAAAACTGAACTGCTCCTCAATCTACGTAGAACAAACAGTTTTCAAATATTTTCAAAAATTGTTAACTCACTCTGTTATGCCAGATTATGAGTAAACTCCTTCCTTCTTTAATAAAAAAAAGTAGTATATTTCCTAAAGATCTGGATTTTCGTTAAGGATAAAAAGATACGTACTGTCTGAACAGTATAGACAAATTTTATATTTTCATACGGAAAACCTGAAAGTATCAGATGAAAGTTTCTAGATTACAAATAAAACAAAACACCTGTTTAAGGTAACATAAAAATAATCCACATTAGGCCTTTCCTTCTCAGCATCTGGATCTCTGAGGACTCAGTCTAGAAACTTGACATTTTCTTACAAGGAATATATGATACCATTATACTCAAGTGAAGTTTTAACTATTGCGTATACAAATATTTCCCTAAGCATAAAAACATCCACCTTTTCATTCAGTCATTCTTTAACCTTTCAGCAAGCATTCTCCTTGAAGTTCCTTGAAGAACTCCAAGCCTGTGTGGGATTTGCTGTTCCACCTGTATGCATATACATCTGTGGGGTCCAATGGGTACCCATCTCAAGGTACACAGAGAGTTGGTTGATGTCATTGCAAGAACTCTCTCAATTATTTTTCAATGATCTTGAGAATCTGGAGAGGTCCCAGTGAACTGAAAACTGGCAAACATTCCAATTTTCAAGAAGGGCTAGAAAGAGACCCTGGTACTTACAGGCCTGTCAGTCTCATTTCAGTGCCTGATAAAAACAAGGAGAAAATTATGCTGGGATTACTGAAAAATACCTGAAGGACAATGTGGTTATTGGTCAAACAGAACATAGACTCATGAGGGGAAAGTCTTATTTAACTAACTGAATCTCCTTTTATGACAAGGTCACTCATTTAGTTGACTAAAGGAAGACAGCTAATGATATCTTTTCAGACTTCAGTAGAACTTTAAATACTGCTTCTCGCAGTATTTTTCTGAATAAAATGTCCAGCGGATGGCTAGACAAAAATATAATGTGATGGCTGAGTAATTGGCTAACGGGTTGAGCCCAGAGGGTTCTAGTAAATAGCCATTGGGCTGATTGGCTGTTCACTAATGGGCTTTCCCAAGGCTCCATTTTAGGCCAGTTCTCTGTAATGTCTTAGTGGATGACATGGACGTAGAACTATAAGGTGCTTTGAGTAAGTTTGCTGACAAAACTAAATAGACTTGAATTGATTCTGACAAGGATGGAGAGGCCTTGTAGAGAGATCTAGATAAATTAGAGAGCAGGGGAATCACCATCCACATGAAGCTGAAGAATAGCAAATGCAAGATTCTGCACATGGGAAAGGCAACTCTGGCTGTCCATATAGACTGGGTGGTGAGACTCTAGAGAGCAGCCCTGTTGAAAGATTTGGTGGTCTTGGTTGACAGCAAGTCAAACGGGAGTTAACAGTGTGCCCAGGCAGCCTAGAAAGGCAAGTATATCCTGGGGTGTATCAAGCATGACTTTGCTAACCAGTTGAGAGAAAGGATTATACTGCTCTATTCTGCAGTGGTGCAGCCTCACCTTGAGTACTGAGTGCATATTGGGATGCCACAATATAAAAAGAACACAAAACTACTAGAGTGTCCAAAGATCTACAAAGATGGTGAATGATCTGGAGGACAGGATGTATGAGGCATGGCTGAAGTCCCTTGGTTTGTTCAGCCCAGAGAAGAGGAGACTGATGAGGGACTTCATTGTGGCCTACAGTTTCCTCATGAGGAGAAAAGAGGGGCAGGTGATCATCTTCTATCTCTGGTGACCAGCAATAGAACCTGAGGGAACTGCATGAAGCTGTGACAAGTGAAGTTCAGGTTGGAAACTAAGAAAAGGTTATTCATTGACAGGGTGGTTGGGCACTGGAAGAGGATTCCCAGAGAAGTGTTCATGACAACAAATTTGATGGAATTCGAGAAGTACCTGGACAAAATTCTCAGCTATATGGTCTGATTTTAGGGTGATTTTGTGTGGCAGCAGGAGTTTGATTTATGGGTCTCTTCCCACTCAGGATATTCTTTGATTCTTTGATTCTGTGTACTTTCATGGTTTTCAAAAGAGCATAAGACATTTTACACGATATACCTCCATAATATAATCCATCTCACAGTAAAAGAGTTGAAAACTTTATTTTCGTTGAGCCTTGATATGCAAAAATAATCTTGGAAGTAACAGTTACTATGCCTCAAAGGTTCTTTTACTACAACATCTAATTTGCCCAGAGAAATCTAACATAAAAGCTGAATAAATTGATAGCGACATTTTCATTGCAGATGATACAAACAGGCAAGATCAGATCCTCCACATATGAGATCCAAAATCAGTCTTTATTGAAATCATATAATGAAATCATAGATTCGGTGCAACTGTTGAAAATTAAAAAGATTTGAATGGTAATATTGAGTTACGAATCCTCAAATGATTTATTTTCTTTCATGTCCAGTGGCATTTTTTTGCTAACTGCTGCTTTTGTTTTGGCTAAATTATCAATGAGCATCATCAGATCCTAAGTCCAGATTTTCCAGTGGACCTCATATGCGGACTTCTCTGCAGAAGACACTAAATGTTGACGTGTCTGAATTCCTTTTTAAAAACAGGTAAACCTCTGATTAATATGTTTAAGCAACTTTGTCTGAAATTTAATACTTTGATAGGCATTTTGAATGCATAAATGGAAGAGATTTTATAAGTGACAAATTACAAACCACAAATTACTACAAAATAGTGAAGCGGCACAAGAATCTCTCTGGATCTAAAAGAACTAGATCAAAATCTTGGACCTAAATTTTCAGTTCCTAAATATAATCAAAAGTTAATAGTTAATAACCGCCTTTATCTACCTATCTATCTGCGTACTGGAAGGCTAAATCAAATTATCCATGAAATAAGAAATAAGACCTCCCAAAATGCAATTCCATCTGCACACTTTGGGGTTCCCTCTTAATTTAAAAACCTAAAGCTAAACTCTGTTTGTATGTGCATAGAAATATAAAAAAGTGACGACTAACTGTTTAAATCAACTACACAAGTACTAGATAGAGGAGATATTCAGACTTAGATATGTATACAAGCTTCGATTTGTGAGCTCTTATCTCTGAATGATAAGCTGCTAATTATCATAAAGGTTTTTATGTCAGCTGCCAAAACAGCATAAGAAGCAATAGTAGAGCTGGTCACAGCATAATTCAAATAGGGAAAGCTCTGAAGGGTTTCAACAGACAAACACTTTCAAATTTGTATTTGCTGCTTTGCAAGGGTTTTCTTCACCGAAGGTCCTTTTCCAGAGTTTAGGGTAAAGGGGATGAACAAAATTCTTCTTACAGTCCACCCTGATTAACTTGTATATAGAAAGCAGGAATAGGACAGCAAAATTATGCATCCTGAATATTGTTTTCCAAATGAAGATCAACAATACCTGAATACTGCCAGGTTGTAAACTGTTGCTTAATGTTTATGAATTTCTTTAGTGTGATTAAGAGCATGTTCTAAACCTCAGTATCAAACTACATTAACGAAGATTCCTCTAATCTTTTCCATACTGTAAGTAAGGTGTTAATAGACCTAAAATGAAATAGTACCTAAAACACAGCTCAGTCATTTTCTTCATAAGTCAAAGTTATTTGCATAAGATATATCACCCTTTACAAATATTTACTTTGTTATAGTCAAAGACATGGCAAATTATACATGATACATTTGAATTCTTGTCATGTGAGCCCATGTGTCCAAATTCTTGCTGATTTTCTGAAAGAAGAGACCAAAATTTTTTTTTTTCTCCAATAAGGTTCAACATGCACTTCAAAGATCTGAATTCTTCCCATAAAAATTTATTGCAGTCTGCTTAAAAAGGTGGGGGGAAAAAATAGCTGTGTTCATGGACTCATTACAGGCACAAAAAGGGGATGCTCATACAGACCATAGAGAATTTAAAATATTTATTTATGATGTATTACTGTAATTTTTAATTTAGACATGCAAATTTTTTAATTTGCACTGACTGCTTTGCCTTAATGGTTTTGATTAATACTTGGAGGCAGTGTTTGTGAAAGAGATTTATACCGTGATTCATCTGCAAAATAATCAAATCATTACCAGCTAATGACAAAGCTGTGAAAAATGATATAGATATTGTGCAATTCCCAGCTATTGTAGTGCACATGAAAGTAACAAGTACTTCCAGAAAAAGTGTTAATAACTGCTCATAAGTTTTCTCTGGGTTCTTTACAATTTGGTAAAAAAAAACCTTGGTCTCAAGAAAGCTGTCTGGTAAAAGTAGCAGTGATTAACATCTCTGAAACCTATATTTTTATAAACAGGACAAATTTTCTCTACCCAGAAATGAAGCCCCACAGAAATTACAACCTATCTCTGCATTTTACTTCAGTATTCACAAACCAAAAGATCTTGTAATAAACAGAAGAGTGTGCAACAAGAGCAGATGTCTGTGTTTTTTGTTATTAAAAAAATAAAAATTAGTAAAAAATGATTGTAATTTTCTAAACACTCTGAAATTGTATTTTTCTTGCTTCCTGCCATGGAATCCTCCCTTCATTTTCTGCTCTAGGAGATACTTTACTGTAAAGCTAATGAGAAGATTCATGGACTGCTGATGTATGATATTATTGTAAAACAAGTGCATAGACACAGATGTTCATGTATAAACACCCATGCACATAAAGTCCAGAGTCTTTAAAATAATCTTAGAAATGTCTTTGGCCAGAAACATTTTCACAATATCCCCATACAGTTAGAAATATATTATTTTGATAGACTTTAAACTGCTTTTTACAGATTTATAGTAGATTCTCCTTTACATTTTTGAAAAAGATTTTCCTGAAGAGTAGAGGAATCAGAACTTTCTGCTGAAAAACTGGAAGAGAACAGGAATAAAAACCAGTTGCTTACCAGCTTGTGATTTTACACCTCTAAACCTTTCTAAACCAACAGTTGTAAACTAGAGTAGATCTATCATAAAAAGTATCTATTGCTGTAATCCAGTCGTTTGTTTGACCCATTGGTCCCAGGGATCTAAGGATGCAGTTTCATCACAGCATTTAAATTCAAGTTAACTGCACATTGTTGTCTTTCTCTTTGCCCTTGACAAACTATACTTTTATTGATATTTCAATTGTATTCCATGATGATTCAGTTCAGTTCAATAATCTGACAGAAAAATATTTTAAAAAAATTACAGTTTACTGGTGTGACTCACTCTTCAATTGCACAGTTGCTGAGACAAGGGAAGTAAAGGGAGAAGGGGCAGGAAGGGCAGTCAAGATCCTTGTTAACATCCTTGTTAAATCCAGTCGAACAATGACATCCCCTTTATTACTTTACAGTATACACTGAGATCTCCACCTAAATGGAAGTCCTAAAGAACATATCCAGATCCTTTAAACTCTCTTTTTCTAAGCTGAGCCACTGTCAGAACTCTTCATGACCGTAACTCTATCCTCTGATCTTTCTTACTGTGTGATTCATGCTTTCTGTCTTTACGCAACAATCTCTAAGAGATCAACAGTCAGCTTATGGATTAACAGTAACTATTTATTTTGTCAAACCCTTCTATAAAAGTGTTTGGTTGTACGCAACAGTGATTCAGTTATTATCACTTGAATATCAAAACTTAGACAAATCCCTACCTTGGAGGAATGCCAGTCTGTATTTTATAAACTTAGGTTTGTATCTCATCAGTCTGTACCACTAATGTACCCTTTTCTGAACACACACTTGAAGTGTCTGAGTTGACATTATCAGCTTTGTAAACTGGTGGGTAAGCAAACTCAAGCCTGACCAACTGCCTGTCAAATGCATCCTCCGTCATGCACAGGTTTCAAGTCAGAGCCAATTCTAAACCACAACTGCCTTTCCTCACCTAGAGAAACAGTGTAAAGTATGAGCAAAATGCTGAGATAGAAAACAGACTGGAAGAAGCAGTCCTTGAGAGCAGCCCTGTGGAAAAGGACCTGGGGGTCTTGATAGATGGAAAACTTAATGTGTGCCAGCAATGTGCCCTTGCGGCTCGGAAGGCAAATGGTTTGATAACTGCAGGACAAGGGGAAATGGTTTTAAGTTGAGGGAGGGGAGATTTAGGTTGGACATCAGGGCAAAATTCTTTACAATGAGAGTGGTGAGGTGCTGGAACAGGCTGCCCAGAGAGTTTGTGGATGCCCGGTCCATGGAAGATTGGATGGGGCCCTGGGCAGCCTGGTCTAGTATTAAATAGGGAGGTTTATGGCCCTGCATGTGGCAGGGGGGTTGGAGGTTCATGATCCCTTCCAACCATGGCCATTTTGTGATTCTGTGAAAACTTGAGCTTGAATGTAAGCTTAAATCTAAGCAAAGACGATAGAGTAGAAGTGTCTACTGTCCTTAAATTTCTTTGGTTGAAACAGAGCTATGCCTCATTGAAGAAGACTGTTCTTTTAAACATACTCTCAGTTGTGAACACCAAGTCTGCCACAGCATGGAACTCCACAGCCCAGCTTTCTTCAACTCCTGCAGCCTCCCAGCTGTTTATTCATTCTCCCCAGCTTCTTCAATACTGTGGCTGTTCCTGCTTATCATCGTTCTGAGTAAGAATTCTACAGAAACAGACTTTTGGGTAAAACAGGGTGAGTAAAAGCAGGACACAACAGGATATTTAAATAATGTGTAACAAACACGTTCAGAAAAAATATGCTTGCTCTACATAAACGGGCAGTGACACACTGTGTGTTACCTTGGGAACTACTAAGATGGTCCCAATTGCTGGCTAGCCATATATACTGTGCTGAATCAACTCAAATCTTGTTTCTGACCTTGTGTTGGAATGTAAAGCTGTTAGCAAATTGTGCCACCTCTCTGCCTTACTTATCTGTGCCACCAAAAAGTTAATCAGGTGTAATTTTAAGCAACCATCACATTGCTGATTAACAGTTTCATCTAGTGTAATGTCCTGCAATTATTAAAAAGCTTTCAGTTTTTCTCCTGAAAAATCAGCCAGCTTAAAATTACTGATCCATGATTTCATGAAGACCTCTAGTTTCAATACCTAAAAGTTATTCTGTCTGGGGGACTGTGTGCACTGATTTGTTGCCTAATGCATCTGCAATTAAAAAGAATATTGCAGGACAAATTCCTAAAGAGCTGGGGATGGATCTGCTAACGGATTTAGCAAATACTAAATGTTGCAAGTATTCCAGTGCTGAACTTTTAGACACTGTCAGAGTGTAATTCAGTCTGCCTTGTCTTACTTGATCAGGAAAGGTGGAACCTATGAACAGGATTCATGGAAACTAACAAGATAATCACAGTTGCTGAAAGAAATACTCAAAAATGAATATGAGCTTCACTATCAGGTTTGGCTTCCTGACACTTCTAGAGATTAAGTTCTAAGTAAGGTGTGTTTACACAGTCATTCATGGCATAAAATTTAGATGCAACTACAAATTCAAGAGTTCAAAGTTTGCTGCCTGGTAAATCCAGATACTTTCAGGGTTGGGAAGAATTTCTACTGTAAGTTTTAAGAATTTTAGTGTCTGTGTCACTGTTGAAGTTATTCTCAATTATGTCCAAAAAAAACCCTCCTGGACTCTGCCCTAATTCAAAAGGCAATGAGCAGAGCTCTTTAAACTTACCGCTATTTTATTATTTAAGCAAAAATCATGCTTAAATGAAGTAATGTGATACATACATTTTAATAATTAATAGTGTGCATCTGTGGTATTTTTAGCCAAACATTTTACAGCATTTGAGTATGTAACCGTTTCTTGGGAGATTTTTCTACTGGTAAGTATTTTATATACCAGAAAATCTTAAAATACATTCAATTTTCATCTATAGCATCATAGTGTCTGTCATGTGTTCACTAAAAATATAGAGAAGACAATTCCTTTCAGCAATATATTCATAGGGAGTAACTTCAAGCAAATACACTTGTAAAGCTTTGAAGGAAGTACTGGATCACTGGTCTACAATGGTCAAATTTTGTAGATCTTTGAAGTTTTTCTGAAAATAATTTTTGTCCTCCAGACACAACTGCTTTCATTAGCCTCTTCTCTGCTTGAAAATTTAGCTTGCTGTTACTGATTTCTTCTTTATAAAGTTTATAAGGTTTTATTTCTTTATTAATAGCCATGTCCACAACTAGACAAATATATATACATAATGTACAACGCTGTTTTCTTTGAAATAGGTTTGATTTGATATATCTAATAGGATTTTGGGGTTTTAAAACATTTTATCTGCATGTATTATACTTCATAAATTAAACAAGGAAAAAAAAAAAGGCATCCAACCCTTCTGTATTTAGAACCAGTAAAACGTTCAAATTGAACAAAACCTGATGAAGGCTATACTGCAGTACTTTGGAGATAGCTATTGAATGCTACTGCCTTCAGCGTCTGAAGGGCTTTATTAGGAAAGTCATTTTCAAGACATGGATCTGGTATTTATGAGACAGTACAGTATTGACAAGGGACCAAAAATGAATTGTATCGTCTTTAACATAATCATATAGATTTGAACAATTCATTCCACAATGTTGCAATTGAAAGGAGCTTAAGTCTGTCTTTTTCTATCCTAAAATATCAATATTCATTAATGTTATGTCATTTTATTACTGGAATAAGAGATTTAAAACATTTCTGCTAAGTATGACCAGGCAGATCATTATGAGTTTCTATACACAAAATCCACTGCTTTCAGTCTGTGAGTGAATCTGTGAGGTAGATTTGTTTCTCATCATTTGCCAATCTCCTTTTGAGTCCGTGAGAAGCCAAAATTCAGTTTGAAACTTAGAGTTATCTCAAATCCATTGTAAAACCACTAATTTACAAATGAATCACTCTGAGAGTGGCCAGTTCTGAGTTGTGAAATTCTAACTGTCTTCGGGTAAAAATTATATTGGAAATCAGAGAAAGAAAAAAAAATTACCATGAAAATTTTCATACATCTTTAGTGGTTTTTCCAATATGTGTGAAACCTCAATCAGTTTAGTTTTGATTTCTACTACAGAGAGAGAGAGAGTACAACTTCAGACTAAATTCACAAACACTTTGTAAAGCTTATTTTTCTTTTCTTTCCTATATTTATTTAGTTTTAAACCTGTCCTTATAATCAACTACATATTGTTTATATATTGACATGCTGATTCCGAAGAAACCGTCTGCAGCAGCACAGCAGTGAGGCTTTTCCAGGCAGATGAAACCTGAGCCACTACCACTTTGTAGAAGACCAGTTCTGTGATCAGACACAAACACACTAAAGGCCACATTTGGAAGAGTTCACATATGCCCTGTGTCATATATCACTAGACTCCATAAGCTTCTATTAATATTCTAACACACTTTTAATAAAAAAAACAATTTACTGATGGGTTAAGTCATGAAAGAAGAGAACAAGAGAGGCTTTCTGCAATAGTAGTTTGCTGAAACGTAATAACTAAGTCACCCAGTGATTCTACCAAGTGAATTAAACCCAAACTTCAGAGAAAGTCAATAGAATCGCAGTGTATTCCTGCCAACCCGACTGGGCTGATGGTGCAGGAGATAAGGGGGAAATGTCTACCTAAGTAGCAAGGGAACTAAGGAACATGCTTCCTGGTCAGCTGAGAAACCGATAGAAACTCTGAACTATGATGAGCTTGCAGTGTAAGGAGAAAGCAAACGAAATGCAGTTCACTTTTTTGTCAGGCTCCCTCATTTACAACAACACACTGGATATACAAAAACTTGTATTGCAACTTTCCTGATCTGAAAATTCAACCATTTAAACCCAGTTTAATGAGTTATTGTTTCCAAGAAATTTCAGTTCTTATTTTGCTACCATGCAAAAAAATCTCACTCCAAGGCTAGTTACAAACGTGCTCATATCCTGTCAACATTTATTCAAAATCATTTCAGAACAATAGTTCTTGCATCACTACTGCATTTGCAGTTAAATAGTTGTTCTCTCTCTTTAACACATTTTTCTGATTATATTTCTGAAGAAGTATCCTATCTCCCCTCAACCTTCATTTGCCTAGAATTAACAAACCAGGTATTTTAATCTCTCTTCATAAGATTGATTCTATATTCTTGTAAGCATACTGGCAGTCTTTCTCTGTGCCTGTTTTAAGGTCATCTTTCTTGAACACAGATGTCCAAAACTTTATATTATATTTGAAATGAGACCTTACAAATGCTTTGAACAATGAAATAACATTTTCCTTATTCAAAATGCCTAAGATAATGCATCTTACAATTATAATAGACTTTACAATTACATTAGCCTTTCCAAAGCTGCTTTAAATAGCAACTGATATTTATCCTCCAAGAAAACTACTGTGTTCCTATTTTTTTCCACTACGTACAAGTGATAAATATATATTATATTCAAGATATATATATATAGTTATTGGTCCTTAAATTCCTAGCTTTGCAGTCTGTGCTATTAAATTTCATCTACTCTCATCATTCTAATCAACAAAATCATCTAGTTCTCCATTTTATGCTCCCTGTATGTCCCACAAATACCCTTGTAATTCCTACTCCTGAATCTCTTATATCACAAATCGATATGTTAAATGGAGTCATACTAGAGACCAGACATTAGAACATTTGACAAACTCTCTTTTTAGCTGTTCTTTATTCTTCTGACAGTTCTTCTCTAAGAATAATTACCATCTATGAGAATGAAGTCTAGTCCACTGACATTGTCTGAAAAATCTATTATCTCATTAAAAACGATACTAGGTTTATCTAAGATGATCTACCATTGTTAAACCAATGTTGTAATTAACTTGTACTCAATCTGTCTTCACGCTCTTTCTTTTAAAATCTGTTCTAAGACTGTAGACTGCTGAAATCATATTTACAAGTCTGCAGTTGCCCTCATCACCTTATTGCTTAATTTTTTCAGTATACGTACTTACTACATTGGCTGTTTTTAATATTTGCATTAGATAATAAGCATATTATTTATGTACTCTTTGTAGTAAGTTTCTATATGTTGTCAGTATTAAGACTAAATGTTGCCCAGATTCCCTGATTCTGCAGTACATCTACTTTTTTCCTTTACTTAAATAGAATTTGCATTTATCTATCATCATTTCTATATTTTTAAGACAAGTTTCATTGCTGTAGATTGAAATTATTTAAAACATGTTCAGCTCTGGAAATTCTACAAACTTCAGAGGCTTTCTGGAGTGTATCATTCAAGTTTTGTTACGTTTCACAGAATGCTGAAAAAAATCGCATGTTTCATATTCAGAATGATGGTAGGGAACATGGAAAACTCAGAGCCATGTCCTTACTTCTTAAAGTAAGGAAAGAAAATAATAGCCTGCAGAACTAAGTCTAGTGTAAGAATACAGACACTTATAAATCTGGAGGAAAAAAAATCGGATGATGGAGTACCTCCTTGTCTGCATGACCTTAAAGGAACCACCAAATACAAGTATCTACACAGTGCAGCAGCTTAAGTCTGTGACTGCCTGGAAAGGAAGATGGTTGCACTGGATATGTATGGATTTATCATTGTTCCCTTTAGACATCACCTTTACTGAAGTATTGCAAAATATTTGTTCAAAACTTGATTCAGACCTTGGTTAGCTTTACTTTTTTCCTTTACCACTTACAATTAGTGTATAGAAGAACCAGATTGTCACTTCATTTTTTTTGCTTATACGATTAACATACTTCAGCCATTTATTTTCTGTGCTAATTCAGGAAGACTTGAGAAAAATTTAATTCAATTTCTACTAAGGCTGATACTTTGAAGATGAATAAGCATTCTAAAGTGTGAACAGTTTACAGTATAATCCCAAGGGTTCTATACTCTCCTTTCTAGTTTTTCCTCATAATTAACCTCAACTTTATCCATTTGAATTAAAATAAATCTGTGTCTAATAGTGATCCTCAGTATTCAACTTCTCAAGCCCTGGATCTAACTCCTGATTCTACTGCCCTAGTGGACAACAGGTTGTCCCTGAGCCACCAGTGAGCCCCTGTGGCCAAGAAACCCTTGGTGCATCCTTGGGTGCATTAAAAAGTGTGGCCAGCAGGTCGAGGAAGGCGATCCTCCTGCTGTATTCTGTCCTGCTGAGGTCAAATCTGGAGTACTGTGCCCAGTTCTGAGATCTCCAGTTCAAAAAAGACAGGGATTTCCTAGAAAGAGTCCAGTGGAGAGCCACGAAGATAATTAGGGACCTGAAACATCTGTGCAAGGAAAGGCTGAGAGACTCAGGACTCTTCAGTCTGGAGAAAAGAAGGCTAAGAGGTGCATATAATTTTTTAAAAATATCTAAAGGATGGGAGTCAAGTCAATGGGGGTGAAATCTTTTTGGTAGGAAGCATCAACAGAACAAGGGACACCAGGCAGAAAATGGAACACAGGAAGTTCCATATTAACACATGGAAGAATTTCTTTACTGTGAGAATGATGGAACACTGGAACAGGATGCCCAGAGAAGTAGTGAATTCTCCTTCTCTGGAGATATTCAAGATCTGTCTGGATGCCTACTCGTGTCATCTGCTGTAGGAAACCTGCTTTAGCAGGGAGGTTGGACTCAATGATTGCCAGAGATCCCTTCTGGCTCCTGCAATTCTGTAATTCCAAATTCACTTTTCTAAAATCCTAGGATTTGGTTATGACCTATATCATTATAGTGGATAAACATCTCAAATCACTGATAAATTTATGTTTGGAATTCCTCTGTAACACAGGAAAGTATTATTATTGTTTTACAAGAAAAAGATAAAACAAGTGATTTGCCTAGAGGATCCATAGCTAAAGAACAAAACATACTTCAAATCATCATATGTGTGATATGTCTCCTTCACATTTCTTCTTAATATGTAATGAATGTACGCACTGAGAGTAATAATAGTCACCAAAATATGAAATATAAGACTTAACCTATACAGTTTCTCTAAATTGTACTCCACCCATTAGTGCAAGGTTTTTGTTGTTTTTTTTTTCCTGGTTCTCTACACCTTGCTAACTAAAAATAATTTTTGCCTATTTATGCAATCTGAATCAACTAAAGACTTCAGGGTGTGTGTGAATTGCTTGAAAAAGCACGCATGTTCAAATCAGAATGTGGTATAAATGAAAGCATGCTGATACAGTTGCTGATGTATTTTATTCCTGTCTCCATTTATTGCATAATATGAGTGCCTGGGCTCCCTTCAGTTCTTTGGAAGGTATAGTCCCTTCGGGCCATGGAGATAACAACAGCAAACCCAAACCACCTGGCGACAGTGTTTAGTAGATGATTAACCCAATTGTGAATCAGAATGTTTGAAACAGAAACAAGAAAACAGCAGGAAATAACTTGCACTGTATGGCTGGAAAGCTGGATTGAATTCTCAGCCCCTTCAAAATTAATGCTTAATGCAGAGAATCATTCCTGATATTTATGATCCTTTCTGAGTAGTTCTAATGTCATTTATCTCATTTATGACAAAATTTGAGATGAGAAAATGATATGGGACAATGCATCAATTGACATAACAGTCATGTATGTACCTGTTTGCTTGCATTTGCATTTGTTGGAAATTTATGAAGATTCTTGTTTGTGATAATAGGAATAAAAAAACTGTAGAAACTTACTTCTTCTTTTACTGCTGATTTTTTTAACTTATTGGAATAGCTACAAAATGAACAACCAAAATAGGAAAACAATAAAATTACTCACTGTGGTTTCATTTCTTGCAAAAGCAACAAGCAAGGATCCAGTGTCCGTCAAGTCTCATTATCTTTTGCTAGGAAAATCAGGAGAAGCAGTGAAGCTTCAAGGACATTCCCCTGGTGTGGGCATAGGGATCATGGTCAGTGGAATCCACCTTGCTTCATCAGAGATGGCAATTTGTCATATCTCCATCAAGGAGACATTCAGATCTGAGTTTTTGCTATTCAAGTTGAGGAGGGGGTGGGGAAGGGGTGGAAGATCAGAGCCATGAGGCCGTGAGCCATGGGCTCATGAATCATAGCTAAATAACCTCACTGTGTGCCATCTTTTAAGAGCTTTTCCACGACTCCACAGCCAGCATCCACTGAGCTGAAGCCTCTACTGAGCAGAACTGCATGCAAATTTTAGTTTATGTGTTTTAAGTATGTGCTTATCTGTGTTTAACTCATGCAAGCAAATTCACATATTTAAAGAGATCCTTTAGGAGACAGAGGAGGTATCTTCAGTTTAGTTAGGTTAGTTTTGGAAGAGACAAATAGACAAATACACAATATATATAAGAAGAAGTCTATACAAGGTAAGAGAACATGAGGATTTAGGATAGAAACCTTCCGTTTTCTCTGTTGTAATCCTGACTACATGGGTATTATCAAACCTGAATTCAGGAACTCTCTCTGAGTACAGTCTTAAATGGGAGTACAATTGTGCTTCACTGCAAAGTCATCATGATCCACATAAATTAGACATGTATCTAAATGCATCATAGGACTATGAAAATTTCATTTACAAATATCAGGAGATTTTGAAGGATGTTAATAAACGAAATCTTTTTCTTTTTCTTTTTTTTTTTTTTTTAATGAAGTTACTGTGCTGCTTTTGTGACACAATCCTTTAGGATGGCAGATCTCTATCAAACTTCTGGAAAAAAAATATCATTCAAGGTAGCCCCAAACTAGGTGATGTCAAAGTAAAAATAAACAAACAAAATCATTCAGTTTAAAAAGAAAACACAAAACAAACAAACAAAATAAAACACAGCAAATGAAAACACATTTTTTCCTCATTTCAAGAGAATTTTTTCTTTTTTTTTTTTCCAGTGAAATTATTAAATAAATATGCTTGTATTTTACAAGTGTGCTTGCTGCAAAAAGTGCAATCTATTTGTACAGCAGAGAAAATGAAGGACTTACTGCTTAAAGGCACAAAAAGGGTGTGTAATAGGATTCTGGCATCTTCCCAGACAGCTTGCAGACAAATTCAGAGACGAACAGAGAAGTATCCTTTTTGAAGTATATTTGGCCAAGGTCTCATTCACAAACAGATAAAACCAACACATTTCTGCATGATAAGGGTCAACAGAATAGCGTATTAGTTTGAGAAGAGAACCCATCTGCAGTTTTCTTATATAAAAATATATGAGGACACAACAGGAAAGCTGTCAGCATGACAGTTGGAGGATTCTGCCAAGGAGCCAGATGCTAGTGTCAGAAGAACATGTTCCACAGCTTGGCATCTGGGTTCTCTCATTGCCCTCCAAGAAGGAAGAAAAGGAGGAGTGATAAGATATGCCTAAATGAATAAAACTACAAGATACAAGCAATTTCAGTACCACCCCCAACACTCTCAAATCTCTTCTTTTAGAAAATTCTCAGCTACACATTCTCCTACATTTTTTAAATTAAAATGGAAGGTGATAAATTTAACCCACTTAAGTTTTAGTATGTTTAAATGCATTCACATTTCTGAATACATAAATCTCATATGATTTAAACTCTTCACATGTGTAGCTATGATATTTATTTTGTTGTTTTGGGGTTTTTTTTATTTTTTTTTTAATTTTTTTTTTTTTTCCCTCGGGTTTTAACAATTTGCTAGAGAATAGATTTCAAGCGCAGTTTTTAATTCATGTCATACATGGTGAAGAGCAGATACAGTGTTCCGCTGACAGTTGAGAGTAATTCTAACTTTAGTATTTCTCTGCATAGCTATCAACTCAGAAAAGCTCAGAGGGTCAGTTTAAGGCCCAGAAAGTTCATGAAGCACTGTAAAGAATCACAGCATTATGCAACATGTGTAGGGAAGGAAACATTGTTCTTAAGACAGCTTTGAGAAAGTCATAGCTGCTTCACGGCTCCCTTAAATATTCTGGTCAGAGTAGCAATACTAAAAATGTGTTCACAGTCCCAGGTCCTTTAGTCACACTCTCTTGCTATGCACAATTACATAAACCTTTGTATCTATGTTCTTTTTTCTGTCTGTCACCAAGATGTCTGAAAGTGCTGGCTTTGATTCAGTTTTCAGGTATTCCTAGATCTCTGCTACTCTTCTGCTGAACATCTTTGATCAGGGAGGATTGAGCAGTCCTTGATCAGACCCCATGTAAAGCTTAAAAACAAAGACCAAATCCATGATCTTTTTGATATCTCTGAAAAAAAAAAAAAAAAAAAAAAAGGCCAGAAGAAGATTGCACTTTCACTGGTCTTGAAAAATAAACTAGCTACTCTCCTTTGGGTTGACAGAAGTTTCTGAGGTTTGACATTTCAGAATTGGAAGTGTAATTCACCCCAATACCTCTCTACGGATAGATGTGTAACTGCCACTGCACTGATCTTCTAGAGGGCAAGGGACTGGCTTCCATCTAGGATTATTCCTAATTTAGACTAAACAGCAAATGCACTTATTTAAAAGCACCTTAAGTCACCTCCAGTCCCATTCTGTCCCCAGCATGATGAGACAATGAGACTGAAACAGTGTAGTATACAAACAATTTAATTCCAAATCTAAGCAGCAATGTCTGGTGGGTTTGACGGTTTTTGTTTTCAGAAGCAATGGCAGAGCCCTTTTGGATGTTATTCTTCTTACCTCTCTTTCAACCCAGGAACTACAATGTGATGAGCAGAAATGTGTTTTCAAGTAAAAGAGTAATTCAGAAAATAGGGTTGCAAGCTCCATCCTAAGTCATTCTGTTGTTAACAGACTGCCAGAGGAGTCTGTTAAAATTCATTGAGGGGACAGAAAGAGAAAGAAAGCTATCACTGGTACTGTATAACTTACTCTTTGAATGCATGATAAAATGCACACTTATGACAAAACCTTATGGTGTTTGACCCCCAGATTAAGAAGCTGTTGTCCATACAAACATAGCCAAAGAATGGTTGAAATGTGAAAAGCCATATTTCTTCTGCCTAAGTGACTTCAGAAACACATTTGCTCAGCTCAGAAATCAAAAGATGATTTTAGTCACTCTCTGTTCTGTAAAATCCATTTGAGATCTGAAAATCAAACCAGCCTTTCTGCCTTTTCCATCAACACTGGTAATAAAGCATCTGCCCTGAGAACCACTTCAACAATGGGATGTGGGACTTGAGAAAGAGATCGCGATTCAGTCTTTCATGACTCCCACAACCACAGTAAAGTAGATGAAACAACAGGAAAACTTACTACATCCAATCAAGTCAGTGGATATGGTGCAAAGACATACTGGAAATAGGCAAGGAGCATATCTGTTTTAGAGGTAACACTTTCTTATTTTAATTTTCTGGGCCAAATTTTGACTAGGTTCTTAGTCTTACTAAATGGGACAGTAAGTTGAATTTAACTCATTTCCGGAAGTATTAGATTTCCTAATCTCAATTATCACTCTGAAAAAAAAAGTGTTTAAATGGAGATCAGAGAGAGATGATCCCCAAATTAACCTGTTTTTGCTGAAAGCAGAGCTAAATCTGCAGCAAAATTTTGGGTACTCCTTGATCCCACTGGCATGTGACAGAGAAAAGTAAATGTTAACTTGATGTTACCAAGTCCATTTTTAAAAATAAAATAATAAAATATCTGACCTTGTCAAGCCAAGGAAAAACATGCTGTATTTTAGGAAAAAATGCTGGTCTTGAAACCTCTTGGAAACCTGTCAAGAAGAAATGTAGATCCATTAACTATTACATACTACTAAACAACCTCCAGAGCAAGCTCATGACCAAATTTACTTGGCAAGATATGCATAAGAAGTGGTTCTCCTCTTGACAAAAGTCAGGACATATGTCATCAGAATACTGAGAACTTCACAGGATCAATCTGGCATGAAGAACTCTGTCAATTATACGAGATCTGAGCCTCAAACCAAACCAAACCGAAACCTAAATTGAATGGCTTGGAGGAAGTTAATAACCAAGCAGAGTCTCCAGCATAGTGTTATGCCTATAGTTCTTGATGCTCTACCACTTCATTCCAAAAACCTCTTCCCAGGCTGCCTAGAAAGAAAATTTTACTTGAAATACAAACAGAACTCTGAGAGATTCACAGAATCACAGAATAACAGAATGGCCCACGTTGGAAGGAACCACAAAGATCATGAATCTCCAGCCTCCCTGCCAAAGGCAGGGCCACCAACTTTCACATTTATGTGACATCACAGCAGTACTGCCAGCCATTAAACATTGCTCTGTGGAAATAAGTAGCTGGACTGCGGAGTGCAAGTACTCTCATGGAGCAGTCAAGAAGTCTGATTCTAGGTTAAAGTTCTAGAGTCCAAGACTAGAAATCTTTCTAACCAGAAACAGGCAACAAAATGTCGTGAGATGCTGAGTGATGCCCATGCAAATATATAGTACCACTAAGCTAGGAGACTTTCCATTGTGAAGACAGAGTCAGGAATTAAAGCATTCTAAAAAAAAAACATACATCATGTCTTTTTCTCAACATTTGTCATGCTGGAATAAAAGACAGAAGTACTGAAAACCTCATAAGACTTCCAAACCATCCCATATAGATAAAGAGTTCTGATACACAATGAAGTATATAGCAGCAGATCATCCTAGCTTTTCTAAAGTTTCACTCACGTTTCAAAACATTCTCAAGGTCTGTCCATGACAACCATGATTTATTTGTTTTTACCTGCAGCAGTATTGTATATTTTATTGGAAATTTATTGAAAATTCCATTCAAAAAGGAAAGTTTTATGTTCCAGTGCAGAGTTTCTTTGTTAGTTTCAAACTGCCAAAAATGAGCTAGGGAAAAAAGGGAGCTGGACTTCTGTGCCTGCTTCATGCTTTTTTTCTGCCATTGTGATTCATGAGAGAAAAACTTAAATGTATGTTTAGAGTATTTAGAGGTTTGTATTAATGAAACAAAAGATTTTTACAATCAGTGAACATTTGTTTATTTTCCCCCTCACCTCCTCCCTCTCAACCTAACCCCTAAACCAGTGTGCACAATTTTAGGAGAATATTTTATTAGCCATAATTAAACTATGTGTGTTAATTAGGATTAGATTTTAAATGCACTGATTGGGCAGTAGAATAAAATAAAGATCTGAATGTGCCCAAATTGAGATGATACTTGAATATTCACAGATGTTTCCATAATCCTACTTTCAAATTGATTGTAATTTCTGAACAGTGAGAAGATATGTTGTTATTTATTCAGACACTCTCTACTTTTTCAGTATGTAGAAAATATCCAATCCTGTAGTTAACTCCACAAAATAAATGGATACCAAGGAAGATTTTGACTACATGTTGATAAGTGGTTCCACAATACTCAAAGTGTATCCATATCTGCAAGAGGAACTCTCTAAGGATATGAAGAATCCCTGCTTTATAAAGAGAGGGAAGGTTGATCCAAGGCACCAGTATGCGCCACCATGTATTTACACTCTGTGCTCATAGTTGAGATCTGCTCAGTCTATCATACAAACCCAATACAACCTGGCTCTTCACCAGGAAAGTCTAAATTATTCATCACTAAACCAAGTAGAGCCTGAGGGCTACTTTGGTTTAATGGCAGCTGGCAACGGCCTCAAGAGACTAAAATTGCAGCCATTAACCCATGTGCTCTGTTGGTATGTTTTCCTTCTCTTTTATCATAATCTCTAAACCAGTGTCAAGAAGGGCTGGCATCTCATTCTCTACAGGCATGATCTTGGCTGTCAGCAACTAAATTCTACTGAAGGAATGGAATGGAACAAGAATGCTGTGTTACACAACCAAGTTCAGCACAATCGCTCCATTAAGAACAATTCCATCGACCTGGTAATTTTGGAACCAAATTTACAAACTGGCTGCAAAAAGGGACTTATTGGTATTATTAATGGATGTCCTTCTGTAATGATTGAGCCTTAGAATGCTTGTTGTTCAATGCTTGTTGAAATCACGTGGGCTCTCATGTAATTGAGAGCCCAGTGCAGCCTGATTTGGGAATAGTCTTACATGACGTAACTCAAAGATTGTTCCTGGCCACATCTGTGGTACAGAACCTTCCAAATACAGCAGAAAGGACATGTACAAGCAAGTTATTAATTTTCTTTCTAAAAAAACTGTAAAAGAATTAATAACTTTTAGCAGTGAGTTGGGTTGGGCTTGTGCAGACAGTTTTCGTGCAAGCTTCTCTACTGTGCCAATGATCTGTAACATAACACTAACTAAGAATTAATCTCACTTTTCAAAAAAATAATAAAAAAAAAACAACAAAAAAAAACAAAACTATTCCTTTTACCTACTGAAATCTTTATTCCAATTTTATTCTCCCACTTCATCACCCATTATATAGGAAAGCTGATTCTAATGTGAGTAGTGGGATGATTTCCACTAACTTCTGAATATGGAATGTTAAATAGTATGAACTGATGCTGATACAGCTACACACTCTAAGCTACAACATACATATGTTCCTATACTATACAAGCTATGAACATTTTATGAGTTTAAGTCACAGCATTTCAAAATATTCAGGGTACATAAATGTAGAGCAGTGAAGTTTTGAGTGATGACAGGAATTGAAGAAGGGACATTAGAATTGTATTCAACAGCTAGTGTATTGCACAGAAATACTATTTTCAAGAAGAAAAGAAAGAAGAAAAGTCCTGTGTAAATCAACTGGCCCTTAAGGTAACAATCTTACTGCTGATGCAAAATCAAGGGGATGTAATGTGAGTCATAGATCCATACTGCCTTTGGCCTTGTGTTTGTGGAGCCAATCAGTCTGTCAGTTACAACCATACTGCCTTCAAGGCAAACCAGCTTTAAATCTGTACCTGAATTGCCTGTGGAGCTTTTGCCTCTCTCCTATCTCAAATCGTACTGAAGCAAAAGTAGACATTGTGAACAGGCAAAGAATTCAGTAACAAGCATATGTCTCAACCTTAGGTTAATGCAAAAGCCAAACCACAGTGCCTGTTCTGGGGCAGATATTCAGAACCCTGTAAAAGAGGCATATATTTAGGAATACCAAGGAGTTGCAATTAAAAAAAAAAGAAAAGAAAAAGGATATATTTTTCATGAATCTCATAGTTTTCCTTATCATTTAGAACATACGCAGCTTTTCCTAGTCTGCCCAGGAGCAATCTTGCAGCCTAGAATAATGAAGACAAGAAACTCTTTAGTAAATGCCTCTGTTCACCACCATCAGCAAAAATGACACCTTTGACTCCCATACAATTGATTAAAGTTTAAGTCCATAAAAGCTGCCCTCATATCACATTTAGTGTTACTTATTTCATTAAATGTCAGATTATCTGGTAATTACTTCAATAGAATTATTGAATATTATTACTTCATATAAAATGCTCCATAACTTTTCTGTACATCAAATGATGTGATTTACACCAAACTTGTTACTTGTCAATATTTTGGAGCATCAGTATAAAATCAAGATGCCATACAGTGTATTCAGCTAAAATGAAATCCTTTTTGTTGATTTCTTCTTCTCTGTTTTTCTGTGTGCATACTTGAGTATTTCTGAGAATTTTAGGTTAACCATGTATGCGGTCTGAACACTGCCTAAAATAGACATCTCCAAATGCTGTTCTAGTACTGCAAGCAGTAATGACAACAAAATGCCTTTCAATGCTCTTGAAATTGTAAACAGAAAGGCTCTATCCTGCCTTACACAGGCAATGTGCATTGGCTGCAGCGGGAGTTACATGAAACTGAGGTAAGAATTTGACCTCGGTTAAGGAAATAGTGCCAGCAAACTGTTTCCACTGAAAAGTCAAAACAAGTTTATCAACTAAACAAAGTGGATTTCCTGAAAATGACAACAGGTATAGGTGTAATTTCAAGAACAACTTGAGGGTTTCATCAGGCCTCTCTTTTTTCTCCCTCTCTTTGTTGAGAAACAACTCATTTTATCAGAAACTATATGTGTATGCATGTATGTGCGAACATACAGTCACGGCCGAATTGAATTGATAACCAATCCGAGGTTTTTCTCTTTTGCTTCTCGGCTGTGTAAACTTTTTTTATTTTATTACTGCAATTATGAAATTATGGAAGGAATAGCATGTTGACCATCTTACACAGAAGTATTAACACAAAGTACATAGTACTTTTTCATGTACATGAGTATATATCAGTGTAAATGTCCCACACACGTCTGTACACATAGATTATAACACTGTGGTGAAACCGTGTGCATGTATATACATACTCAGAGCAATGTGCACACAGAAATACACTGTGGTACAGCCCTGGTGGCAGTAAAAAAGCTTGATGTGGTTATACAGCAATTTGTGGTAGACTGTACTGAATATTATTCCAAAATTGCATGCCAAAAGCTAAATAAATAAACATTTACATGATCACGTTAGTGGCTTTCTCAAAAGATACAATCCAGTGCTTGGTAGGTAAAGTTACTGTAAAAACACTAACATTTTAGAGCATATTTAATTTTTTTTTTAGAGAAAGATTTATATACTATGAAGAGTTGATATTGTTTCTAACCTCATCATTTACTGAGCCATCAGATTCAAAAATAGCCAACCTGTCCCTTAAGAGAGAAATTTAAGCCTGTTGTTGTTTTATAACTCTGTAAAATACATACCTATATTTCTGTTTAACCTAACAGACTGATATCTCAAAGGAAGGGTTTTGGTTGGTCTGTCATGTGTACAACTGCCAGGCAAACAGTTCCAGGAAGTTTATTCACATTCAACAGACCTTACTGAGAAGTTATTCTTCATGCCGTATATTTCTTCATTTAGGAAAAAAAAAAAAAAATTTTCTTCTAAATTTAATTTAGTTTCTAGAAACTTCAGATAAAAAGAATAAATTCACAAAAAGAAAAATTCAGAAACAGAAATAGTAGTTTAGTTTGATGAGAGGTCCAGCTTTACAGAAAACAAAGCTTAGGCAGATGTTGTAGTTTTGAAGCAAAGGTGAAGTCACAGCTGATGTAACAGTCCATATTAATACCTTGTTACATATTAAACAAATGTCTCTCAGGAGCAATACTCATGATAACTAGCATAATTTTCACAGTGACAAAACGGAAAAGTCCAACTCAATCTTTATCATTGACTTTTTGGATCATCAGCAAAACCACCCTTTGGCACTCAGCTCTGACCCCTCCTCCAATTCCTTGGTCCTGTTTTGTCCTCTTAGGTCTTTCCTGGCCTCTGTTCCACTCAGGAAAGCTGAGCAATACCTGTTCCTTAGGACTGTTTGGTACATCAAGATACCTAACAGAGTTTTATTCCCAGAGGAACACAAGGCAGAATCATGCTGACCGTATCAACGAAAGTCAGGGAATGTTGAAACATGCCTTTGCATCTCCTTTTCTCTGAAGTCATGCTATGGACAGGCATTGTAGGATATATCAGTATCTGTCATGCATCACTACCTCTTGCCTGGAGTCTTATCCATTAGTTACTTATGATGCTGTGGGGTAATGGCTAAGTTTGCAGCCTTCACTTCTAATTCTTTGGCTTCAGTCAGCTGAAATCAGATCCAGGAACTTAATCATGGTTTCCTGGAAAAATGTAGCATTCATTTTAAATGTAAATTATTGAAATGTATAACTAGTAATTCATATTTTCTAATTAATAAATATTCTGTGCATGATGCATTAGTAACACTATTAAATATTTATCTATAGATGGAAATACTGTGACTTATAATAAACTGTAAAAGTGTCCTATTAACTTTTTTAAAAGATAAATAAAATTGAAATCATTATCAATATAATGAATACATTAGATTAAAATTTCTCTTGCCTCACAAAAACATATCTATTGACGTGTTTTACAAACAAATCTCATAAAAATGTTAGCAATATTTAAAAGCAAGATATGTTAAATAAAAATAAAATTGACTATGGAAAGTAAAGTTAAATATTTAATGATATAATTAAGTCTTATTAATGTAATGTTCTTTATTTTTTTCAGATTAAAAATTTACAAGAATTGTCATCCTCTTTCATCTTAATCAGATGGTATGTTTGTCATAATTATTTGTTATGCGTTTTCATTAACATTTGATGAATATTAACTTTACAAAATAGAACAATCTTGCTCCTGAAAAAATCAAATGGAGCTCTGCAAGGCCAAAGCCAAAGGCACTCTGTGCCCTTGCTGCATCAGTGTTGTGGGCATAGCAGATCAACAACGGGAGTCTCCCCAGCTTTGAGGACTCTTGCATGTGGACCATTGCCAGATGACCCTTCGGGTAGGGGAAAGGATGTTCAGTTTGGTTCCTTGTGACTGATATTGCACTTCTAGCCTTGAAAGAAGACCACTAACCACCTGGGTCAGAATTTCAGCTCCTGTGAACTGATGTATCTTCATAATTACTTAGTTTGGAGGGGTTGAATTTCCATCAAGTCTTGCCCCAATCAGCTTCTCCTGTTGCTGTGTCTCCCTGCGTGCTCCTTCCACTGTCAGCTCACTTTCTACCCTGTATTTATAGTTCCAGTAAGTACAGGAGAGGCTCAGGTCTCTTCAAAAAGGGTCCACAATCCAGTAACATACCATTCAGCAGGGGAGATGGACCTTTTGTGTTATTTTAACATGTTTCTTTTTACATTGTTTTGAATCATTTACAGATATGCAGACAAGCTTGTTACTTACCACAGAAAAGACGCTGTTGTATCACCACACAATGCTTAACAGGCATCTCTTAGGCAGCATAAAGCATTTTGAGTTGAATTAAGAGAAAGCTAAAATATTATCAGAGACGAGAACAGGCAGCCAGTCCTGCATTCCATCAATATCTTTTACACAAAAATGTAGCATCAGATCATTCTTAAAGATTTTGTCTTCTTTTTAATTATGAAGGATAAAATAAGATTGAATGACTGAAAGGAATAAATAGATAATGAAGTATTAGGATTTGTTTTATATAGAGGCTCGTTATTCAAACGACTCTTTCCTTCAACTGCTTAATTTAATTTCTCCAGAGCAGGTTTTAACTTGCTCTGCTCATACTAATGCACAGATATCAGATGTGTTAATATGACACCTCATGGGTCGCACCCTGAGCTTGAAGAACCACTTTAACCTCTTCATTGCCCTGTGGACATTGCCTGTGTCTCTTCCCAAAGGTTTCCTTGCTGTGGTCTGCAGAGCTGTGATGAGCTGTAAATGAATGCATCAGCAACAAGAAGGCATTCCTGTTGGTCTTTGTGTCTCCACATCGCTTCGCGGGATACTTCTTCATAGCTCTGAATGCTGTCACAAGTAAGGGAGGTGGCAACTATTACCTTTGTTAACCCAGAATTAAAGCATGACTTAATTATCAATTGACAGTGGTTCATATGTTGTCCACAGAAGATAAGTTGGGCATTACAATAACTTTTTAAAAATGTAGTAAATGCTCCTTTCTCTTTCAAAAAATGTATCTCTCACAGACACACAAAGTATGTGAGTATTTGCAATATTTTCAAGCATGCGATGAGTGCCTAAATGACCTGCTGGAAACAAGTTATGTCTAAAAACTTCTACGGTGTCGGAGGCAGAGGCAACAGGCAGTCAGACAAGGATGACTGGGGTCACAGAGAGAACAGCTGTCAGAAAGCACAGCTAATGGAGTCAGTTTCAGACCTGGGAGCACATTGTGCTGAAGGAAAAACAGGATATAAAAGGACCAGAGGAAGGAAGCTAAAATGGAAGAAAGGTGCTCATATAAACTTTTCATGTTTTCTGCAAGTGTCCACCAATTGACCAATTGCAACTGACTCAGGGGATAAAAGAAGGGGTCATTTACAGTAAACTTAGGAGAAAACAGTAGTACTCTCATTATCTTAATACTGGCTGTATATTTGTGGTAAAAAATATCTTCACTGGCCACACTCCAGTTATGAATTTTGGAGACCTCTACGTCCTGTTTTGAGCAAGTAGGTAAGGGTTGAGGGAGTAGAATTCGATTTCAGGTTTGAGCCACTGATGTGTAGTATGAACTAGAAAACAAAACAGGGAGGTAGCAAAATCCCCTCTCTTCCTCATCATCGTGCCTCACTGCTTTCTGTTGTAAAAGTGGGTAATGTGAAGTCTTTGCTGGGATGCTCTCACACCAAGGAGGGAAAGATCTTTCTATTATGAAAGGTTAATTATCTTTCTGTTTATTATTTGTAGATGTGACGTCACAGGCAAATCTGAATAATTGCAATTAAGTTCAGAAAAAGTCTTTTGACGCTACAGATCTCTGAAGATAGAAGCTGGCAATTTCATGTGGACAGAGCATGCACCTGCCAGGGTGGGATCACAGATCTCTCTCTGTAGTTGTAGAGTTTCAGCAGTAATTACCTTTTCCATTTCAACTCCCTTTGAAAACCTATGAATTTTATTAACATAAAAAAGCCTTAGGTTATTAAGAAATTTTGTGGGCTGTATTTATGGAGAATTCTGAAAGAAGATAAAGATCTCTTCCAGCAGTTAACAGCTTCTCAGAGTTTGCTGAGACACATGAACAAAAGAAGCAAACTTTATAGTGGCTAAATCATTTATAATCACTTTGACCTTAAACATCATAAACAGCTAAAAACTGATCTGTGAGTGACTAAATTTTTGGGACCTGGTGGATTTTAACCTTTAGTTAAGAATGTCTTTTGTTCTAATCAAAACATTGCTCTCAGGCAAACATTCCAGATTTCCAATATATTGCCTTAAGCATTCTGTAGAATTGAGTGGGAAGGATTTTTTCTTTTTTTCCAACTCCTATCACACTCTTAAGATGAGCTTCAAAAACAGAGACACTTAGCTGAGGAATGAGCTGTGTATCATACTCTGTGTATCAATGCACTGGATTTCTTTTCTGAATACATGAGGGAAACAGGGAAACAGATTTGTTCAGAGCTGTAGGATTGTCTCATATTTATGTTGTAGATCCATCCTTCTCGCTCAGCACCAAGCATAGCCCTGAACTCTAAGCCTGCCCTGACTTAGGGCAAGCCTGGTGCTGCCTTTGAAGTTTCACCATGTTTATAAAGAAGGAGGATCTCATTTTTTCCTCCTAGTGCACAAGTTTTGGAAAGAGAGTTTACAATTTCCTTCAGGTTTTGTCCTCAATATAAAAGCAAAAATATATATAGCAGACTGTAGGCTAATGCTATAAGGTGATTATCAAAACTGGCCAGCAAAGTACACATTCGACAATTTTCCCAGTGAAAGTGAGGACCAAGAGGAAATGTCTCCTGCAGGTTTTTGTAATATTACCACTCCAGTACCTCCAACATGGCAACAAGATATAATCTAATCTACAATGAACGATCAGTGTAGTAATTAGACAAAAAGACAGACTAAAAGAGAGGAATACAAGTATCTTCCTAGCTTTTTGATGTCATCTTCAGTGGGTATTATTCTACTCTTGACACCTTTCAGAACACCCATTGACATTAAAAGGAGACATGCCTGTCCACTAGTTACTAATAGAGTCCATTACATGATTATATTTCAGACATAAATGTTATTGATTAAAGGAACACAAGAAACAATAATTGCATTTCAGCTGAGTCATTTTGCTACCATTTAATCTGTAATTTTATTATCACTTCACCAAAAGACAACAATGATGTTTGAGCTAATGAAAAGCTTAAGGTGTGTCAAGAAAATTAATAAGAAAGAGAATTCCAAGGAGAACAATGTCTTTATTGAGGTGTAAAATGCCAGAACCACAAAATTACTTAATTGCTACAGCCAGTTCTGTTTCTAGTACCAGTAGCAGTGAAGGAGTTAATAGTTGGGTGCTAATCAGACAGAGAATTTCTTTGTGACATGAAGTGCTTATAGATAAGCAGCAATATGCCTTGTTTTACAGGTTTTCTGTAGCTTGGGCATGGTCCCTTTCTGCAGAGCATATACTGAGGGAGATACACAGGACAGAGTAATAGCTTCCCATGTCACAGCAAAACAAAACAGATGGTTTTTATAAACTGGAAACATGTTTTCAAAAGTAATTCTGTACAAGAAATATCTCTGTGAAAACAATAGTATAGATGGGAATTTTTTTCCTCTCCCTAACCAGAGGTAAAAAGGAAAGCCAAGCAACCCACATAAATCTATTGTCAAGCCTCATGGGAAACCCCATAGGTGAATTATGAGTCATAATAAGAATTATTTGTTGTACTACTGTATGCAATCAATCAGCAATTCAGACACAGAAGACTTTTACCCTCTGTCTCTATCAGATAAACTCCATAACCCTTTCAGAGGACTTTAAACTAGATGTAAATTGATGTGAAGCATGAGCAACTCCTAATGCAAGCATACTTCCTCTCCTTCAGGGGTTCTCAGCCTTCTTCCACTCAGAATATCAAAGCTCTCAAAAATAATAATAAAAACAACATAAAAATATTATCTTCCCATGCTTCCAGTTGCACAGTCTGATGGTTCTTGTACAGGTGGAAAGAGAAGATGAGAAGAAACTTGTACCTGTGAGAGGCACGATGCCCTAAAAGATAGAGAATGGCAACATTTTTCGATGAAGCGCTGCTAAGAAGGAGACAAAATACTGGTAAAATGTGTGTGCATTCATCTCCTTTGGCTTTCAAATGAAAGATGAAATGGAGGAAATATTCTGAAAAATAAGTAGTGGAGCAAGAATCACGATGAAGGAAAATAAGGAAGTCTAATTCTGAATTTTCCTCACTACTCATTGCTTGTTCTAGAATCTCTCATATATTGAACTCTCTGACCATTCAGATATTATAGATGTTTTATATGTTGAGCCAGAATGCCCAAAAACTTGATGCTCTGTATTTCCACCACAAGGAAAGCACATGAGACAACAGCATCTCTGCTACTACTTTTCCTCTGTGGACCCCATCACAATTTTTGTCTTTATCTTCTACGGCACAGAGGAAGATGTGGAAAGCATTGAAAAAATAAGCGGTCAGATGGAAGACAAAAATCATTATTTTTTGTTCTCTACAGATTTGAATCTTGAAATTATCTTTAAAAATAAAAAAATAAAAATGTTTGCCCCACCCAAAAGGGGAACTAATAAGACTAGTATCCAGTCTCTGTATTCTCAGTGAATGTAATACTCCTGAAATATTTGCATTTTGGGTGAATGTGTGTGAAATTTATCTAAGGCCTTGAACCACAGTCATGATATCCTCCACATATTCCTCAGGGAAGCTCAGCTGACCACAGCAGCAACCTCACAAAGAACCTTCCCCAGTTCATCCCCAAAGGCAATTTCATAGCCCACAGATTCCACAACCATCTGATCACATTTGCATTTTTCCAGCTTGGCAAACAGGTTATTATGGTGGAGGCATCTGAGGACAAGTTGAACATGCCAACTGTGTTGTTTCTGGGTTCCCAAAATAAATGTGGGTGTCAATCAGACATGCTGCTACATCCTCATCTAACATCTTCCTGTAAATGTTGTAAATAAAATGCTGGAATGTTACTAGAGCTTTAAAGAGGGAAGGAATAGGACAGGATTTACCTGTATTAGCTGCAGAAAGAGATCTGTAGATCTGTGCTCAGCACTGTCAGATGAGTTTATACTCCCTGAAAAGGCACATTTGTTTAAGCATTTTAAATAGTTTATTAACAATGCAGAGGCTAATAGTTCCCAAGTGTGGTTAGACTCAAAGCTGCAGGAGACAAGAGTTTTATTTGGTAAGTCACAGCCATCCACTTAAGATATCAATAGGTGAAAATTATTTGGAAATTCTTTCACTGAGGTAGTTCCATACATCCCCAGGTTCTGAGACAGGGAACAAATATCTTCTAGAGCCAAAGCAAACATTGATTTAGGGCAAAGAGTAACAGGCAGATCATCCGTGTTCCCTTGTGAAAGGCATCACAAATACTCTAATATTTCACAGGCATTAAGTCTGCAATCAGCTTGTGGCTCTAGTTTGGGGCATCTGTGGTCATGATGGGGTCTCACAAATATGATGTTCAAGCTAAACCCAACAACAATAAAATCAACTGAATGAGATTCTGTAGAAAGACCGGTGGATCAACCCACCATTGCTGGGCATTATGAGATAATATCCAGAATGCAACAATTCAAAATGTAATGATTTATTACGGCAGTGAATGGTGAATGAAGAAATACAGATTTCAACTTTAATAGGTGCAAGATTGGAGACTCATTACTTGAATCTATTGTCATTTGAATTGAGTACAAAGTTGCACAAGTTACGCAAGTGAAATCCAGAATTCAACTGAGATTCATAAAATTCATGATCATGCTATGCATTGTCCCCAACCAAGACTAGGTGTCTGGTCAGAGTAAGGTTTTCTAAATGAAGAATTATCAACAAAGAATACCGTGATTGAAAATCCACCCATTCTCTCATAAATGAATTAGTTGCCATCAGTCAATCACAAACGCTGAGTAATATGCCACATTACTACATGACTTTACTGTTTACCCAGTGGGTGGCACTCCATAAATCTGAATCATGGAAGCTGGGTGAGTTAGGGAGCCAATAAACCAGTCTAAAATTACAGTAAACTGCTTTCAGAGGGTTGACTGCAACTGTCAGTGAAATTATGCTAGTCTGTAACACGTGAGAAGAAAAAAAGCAACTGAAAAAGGGATTTGTGAGCAAATTCACAATAATTACAGAAATTTATATCCACCTGCCTTCCCATTCCCAGATATTCTGAGCTCAGAACTTTGTTTTAATTTAAAAATGTAAGAAATAATTACGTTTCTTTCAGAATATTTGAAAATGAGCAAAAACAAAGAAAAATTTTAATAACACCGCAAGATAAACCAGTTCAGAAGTAAATACAGAAAAGTAACAGGGAGATGATGTACTGCTCCCACAGATGAAATTTCTGTTGGTTATAGATGACTGAATCTTATTCTAAATCTGTAAATACTCCTCCCATGGCAAAGATTTTTCTTCAGCTGTTTTCTTCCCCACCTTTTCTTCAATTACTTCTGTAAATACAAGTATAGGTGAAGGCCACTGGAGGCAGCAGCACATATTAAACAGAGGCTACCAAAAACATCCCTTGACAGTATGCAAGCCCTGATGAAAAAGAAGCCCAGAGCTCATATGTGCATTATTCCCTCTGTGCAGCTTCCTTTGTAGACTGCACTTTTGTTTCTTCTGTCTTTGAACCATAGGAAAAAGCCATGACCTTTCTTTCCACTTCTACATGTCACCGCTCAGGATGGTTATACTTACTGGAAAGGATCACTGAATATATATACTTACTGAAGGATCCACTGCCTATCAGAAGAAGTGCTCCATGCTTTCGACTTCAGACCAGGACCTACCTCATAGAATCATAGAATTGCTCAGGTTGGAAAAGACTTTAAAGATCATCAAATCCAGCCGCAACCTAATCACATTATCCTAACAACCCTCCACTAAATCATGTCCCTGAACACCACATCCAAACGGTTTTTAAACACATTCAGTGACGGTGACTCAACCGCCTCCCTGGGGAGCCCATTCCAGCGCTTAACAAACCTTTCTGTAAATACATTTTTCCTGACATGCAATCTAAATTTACCCTGGTGCAATTTAAGGCCACTTCCCCTTGTCCTGTCATCTGTCACCAGTAAGAAGAGATCAACTCTCGCTTTAAGTACCTTTCAAATATTGGAAAGAGCAATAAGGTCTCCCCTCAGCCTCCTTTTCCCCAGACTAAACAGCCCCAGTTCCTTCAGTCACCTCTGTTTATACCTCTGTTTATTTTCACTTTCTAAACAGCTTTGTTGCTTCACTTCAAGTGACATTTTGCTTTTTTTGTCTCCTTCTGCACCATTGCAAATGTCTTATTTGGTGAGAAAATGGTCTGAAGGAAAGGGCCGCTTCTTGAAGGCAGAGCTGCTTCTGAATGCAAAATCCTTACTCCAAACAGTGAGTGTAGGGCTATTTAGCTTATTATGAAACACAGAGACTGACATTACAATTATACCATCATTTGAGTAATACCTAAATTAGTATATCTCAGAGCCAAATGTACCCTTAACCCAGACACAAATAGGGATTCCACTTCCCAACTAACGCAATCGCAAGTTTCTAATAAAAAAATGTCTAGAAGAAGACAAAGCAGAAGCACAGTACCTGTGAATTTCATATTTTAGTAGCAGCCAAAAATCATCCTAAAATGCCATTTCATTCATCAAACTTAGTTGGATTCAGGGAAGATAAATTAGTGGTGGAATGCTTTATTTTTTCAGCTCAAAATCCAATATATTCTGAAGCATTAATAACTTTGAATTCAGATCCACCCCACCTTTTTTTTTTGGGGTGGGGGGGTGGGGGGGTGGGGAAGGAGGGAGTATCCTTACTGGGCTGTCTTGTAGTGCTGAATAACTCTGTAAACATGTTTTTAAACATTCTCTTCCTTACTCTTGAGACTAAAGGATCTTTTCTCTGACATTTTAAAGCATTAAAACAGCTTGAGGGCTGAAGAAAACATTTTTCATGTAATCTTTGAAAAGTTTAGTTGTCAAGGAGACCGAGACCTTAGTGACCAGGTATGGAGGTCTATTCAGCACACTAAACTGCTTGTGAAGGAAGGTGCAAAGATGTTAGTATACCTGGAGGCAAACATGCTTTGTGGTTCAAGAGCATCTTGTGTCTTGACATACCTTTTATTACACAGCTAAGCAGTAACTCAGATTTCCTCCTCTTTGGATGGTATCACCTAATGTGTAAACACATAGTTAAATGACCTTATTTGGATATTTCTTCACTAAATCACTGGACTCAGGTATGCTCTGGAAATATCATTAACAGACTGCCATTTTCCAAGGAAGAATGGATCCAAGAGAGTGTTTGATGTAATTGTAGAATAATGACAATCAACAAGTAACATACTGGACAGGTGCTCTCTTTACTCCAGGCAATAGGGGCACTCTCGAATGAATCTCTTTGATATTACTCCTGCTGCTATGATAGGACAATGTCACACTATGCACAGTCTGAGACACAGGAAGACAGATGCTTGTTGTTTCACTTTGTACTAAAGTCAAATTTTGTTTGCAAATTTGCAAATCTTTCCTTAGTCGGTTTGATAACACTGGGACCTGGGGAAGAAATGGGTAGTTTTTCACAGAAAAACAGTTGTATTTCAATGAGATTAACTTTGAAGTTAAAACATTTGTAAATGTTATAAAACTAAATACCATTGCAGTTTGAGAAAATATGGCTTAAAGGATATTGTTGAGATTCACAAAATCATTAAACTAGTAGATGAGGGTTAATATATAATTTTCCTTCTCCAAGACCTGCAGTACTAGCAACAGAAAGCACAGAGTGAAAACAGTGGCAGATGAGCTTGAAACAGGTGAAAAGAAATAAAGAAATATTTTCTTACAGTGTGGGCGATTAACTTCTTAAATTTGTTGCTACAGGAGGCAGATTTCAGCACTGGTATGAAATTCATGGCTAACAAGTCCATCAGCAGATACAAGAGGACATTTTCCTTCAAATCCTTGATCACAGTTACTAGTAAAATCAGCAGATTGCAGAGAGAGATCAGGCACACATACTTCTCTGCACAACATCTACTGCCATTGCTGGAAACAGAGTCTTGGACTAGATGAGCCACTCTTCTGTCCTACAGGGCTTTTCTATTTTCTTTCAGTTTTGAACATTATAGATTGTAGGTCATATTTGTCTAAAATCCATTTTAGATAAAGGACTGTATAATGGTCCTTACTTTATGCCAAAAATCAAATTACTTCTTGGACTTTCAGATGTCCTAGTGCAACTCAGCCACAAAGATGAGATATACACTGAGTTGAGGAGCTGCATATGAACATGCCTGCTAAACATCATACTGCTGAATAGGGGTAACAGAGACCTAGAGGACTCTGATGTGTTAGATGTAGTCATGTTGAATGAGCCATCTTGGCTGTTTCTACACAAATAGTTGTGATATATTACATCATGGTTTACAAAGCTGACCATAGAAGCTTGTCATACACCTTGAATATTGCAGCAAGAGCTGAGTTTATATTTGGTAAAATTTAGTGAACCATTAAAGAAAACTTCACTGAGCTGCAAAAAAGAATGGTCTAAAGTTTTATTGCTTTCTTTTTCAAGTTTTTTTCCTACATTTTTTTGTAACACTTCCTCTTAGGCCTGACATCAATATTTTCCAATGTGTGTTAAATGGAGTTGAAATGACCACAGCCATATTTGCTTAACATCTAGAAATTCAGCTTGTGAAGTACATAATCGTGCTAAAGCATGTCTGTTTACGTACTGATACTGATGGATGTCACCACAACCTCAAGTGAAAGCTCTTCACTATTTGCTATCCACAGGACTGCAAAAGAACACAAACTAGTGTTACTGTGGGAAGGTTCTACAAAAAACACTGTCAAGTCTGAGAAGATATTTATATATTTTTTTTTAAGTCATGTACATATACAGAAGAGAATAAAAAAGCTTTGTGATAAATACATGGTTCAAAAATGGTAAATTATTAAACGTCACACTAACATGTTATTTGAAATATTATGGACTTTTTTCCATTCTAGCTTGTTTAGTACATTTTTACTAAGGCATGAAAATGTATTTTCCAATTTATTGGTTCACTTTTTTGGATGTAGTCTTAGAGGTACTTTATGAATTTTAAAATGTCAGACAGCAACAAGTATCTACATTCTTAATAAAATGCCTAATTAACAACAACTTGTTTGAATAAAATAATTCTTTCACATGTAAAATGACCTTGTAACTAGTATGCTTGTCATATCATTTCCAGCAACGTGGCCTGGAACAAAGATCAATAAAATTTTGATACAATAGAAACCAGAAACATCATCAATATAGGTGCACGTTTCATTAAAATAAAAATTTTCAGGAAGAGGGGAGAAAAAAAAATGGCTGCAAGTAAAATATAGAGAGGACAGCTACTTCTAATGCAAGGAAAAGTTAAAAAGCTTTTTCAGAACTGGATCCCTCAGAAGCTTGTTGAGCAACCATAATTTGAATCTGCAGTTATCTGATGTTTTATGTTCCATTCTTTGAACATTTCCTAGTTATTTAATATTTTTTACACCAATGTCTACAACTCACCTTTCCAAGTGACACCTTTTAGAGTAAATTCTCAGCTATAGAACTATTTTTCAACATAATCATCACTATTAGCTATGCATTTTTGCCAGTGATGAACAAGAGCCTGCATGACACACTTATACACCAGCGGAGCTGACCTACTATTTCACAGCTGCTATGATGATATCATTGGAAAATGTTGCCCACGTGGTCCATCTTTCATCAGCCTAAACAGATGGAAGTCAGAAGGTGTCAAATCCGGACTACACAATGGGTGTGGTATGACAATCGAACCAAGACTGGCCATCTGCTCCAGTCTTTACGTTGGTATGGGGGCTGGTGTTATGGCAAGAGAAAGGTCGTCTTACCCTTTGGCTCAGAAAGTTTGAGCCTACAGCTTAGTCAGCATTGTGATGTAGAGGTCAGAGTTGATGGTTGTTTGAGTACCAGGAAATCCAGAAGAATCACCCCTTTCCTATCCCAAATGACAGTACCCATCCCTTTACCTGCTGAGGGTTGCATCTTGAATTTTTTGTTCAGTGAGGAATGCATATGTTACCACTCCATGAACTGCTGTTTTTACTCTGGCTCGTAGCAGTGACACCACAACTCATCACCACTAATGATGCAATCAAGGTAACGATCACTTTCAGTTTCGTATTGACTCAATAGTTCTTGACAAACTTGTTTATGTTGTTCTCTCTCTCTTTCTGAGTGAGCATTTGTGGGGACTCACACGGTACAAACTTTCCCATATTTCAACATCACCACCTTTGTTTCCAATGCATTGAAGCAGATATTCAGCTCTGTACCCAGTTCCCTGGTTATAATTCACCAATTTACATGGATGAAGTGATGATGATATTCTTCATTTCACGGTGTAACAGCTGTGCATGGCTATTCAGACTGTGGTTTTTCTTTCATGTTCCTGTTGCCACTGCTAGAACATGCCAGTCACCACCCCACTGTCCTCACATTCATTGTTGGTCTCCAGAAATGTTCAATAAGCGTTGATTAAAGTCAGCGGGTGCCATTTTTTTCCACGCGGGGAGGAGTTTAGTGACATACCTTTACTTCATGCACTCCTATGTCAGCTACTTTTTTTGTCAGACTTCCCCTTTGCTGCCATCTGTTACACAGAGGCAAAATGTTACAGAATATTGTCAGGAAGGTTCAACCTCTACTGCTGTACCACCAATATCTGTCTCTGATGACATGGGCCAACATAATAATATGGAAGACATTACTTTTGGAGCAGCCTTTGTAATGGATTTAGTCACATTCTATCTAAGAATCATATTCTGAAATTTATTTTGCTCATATGTGATTTAAATTTCCTTTTACCTTTAGTAATTTCAACATCTTCCTTTCACGAATGTATTTATGATAACAGCCGAAGCAAGCCAAGTTATGTTAATAGTTTTGGGGTACTTTTTATTTGCTGATTTGCGTATTGACAATGAAAGGGAAAAGGCAGGAACAAGAAGGTTAAATAATGGTGGTGAACTGTCTTTCATGACAATGGCATTGCACCTTAGTACAGTAAGGCAGAGGTTGATCAGGCAAAGCACAAAAGCACTGCAGTCCTTCAAAGGGTTTCTAAAAGGAAATGCTGCAATTTGTACCTTCAAATTCACATTTTTGTGTCTCTTCCAATGTATTCCTTCAGTGCATTTTATTTGAAAAATGAACACACAAATTTCAAAAATTTCCATCAAAAATTAAAGAACCACACAAGCTATGTTTGAGTAATAGACTGTTTCATGCAGTGCCCCTTTTATTTCATTTGCTCTCCAGTAAGCAGTCTAGCAGAAATCAATTTGATTAATACCTTCATTTTGTGTTGAAATACACATGCTTTGTTAAAAAAATAATAAAAAAAATATGGATGTCATTTATTATTTCAGCATCACACTATAATATAGCAGTACACTGAGAAAGGTGTTGCTTACAGTGCTAAAGTTCTGGATTAATGAACAAATCTGGAACAGTCACTTGCTCCCTTACAGAGTTGGCATGACGTTCCACAGAAATAAGAACTGAAGGACTGTGCACATGAATAAATGTGAAAAAGGATGGAGCAAATGTAGATTTTTATAATTAAGAATAGGCTCCTAGTTGACATTTCCATTTGCTTTACAAGGATAAAAAATGATATTTCAATCACATCTCTGTTTAATTTTCTTCTCCATTTGGAGGACAAAAAGTGATACTGTTTTTTGATTCTTACTAATTATTATCTTTTTTTTTTCCCAGTCCCAAATCAATTGAAGCATCATAGCAGTTTTCAAATTAATTATTAGATTTTTCCCTTGACTCATTTCAGACACTTTTATTAGAAAAGTGATTGATATATTAACACCATTAATTACTTATTTGACCCATTAATTCTGCATATCTGCACAGGCCTAATTGAAAAAGCCTACACTGAATCTAATATCTCATTTCACCAATCGAAATTTAATTTTTGGATACTCCTGACTGCCGTGTTCGTGTGACGGTGAAAAGCACTGTTTCCACCTCACGCATCTGTTTAGTATTCCCACTCCTCTTCCTTGGTCCCAGAAAGACCTCCAGACTCTGCCCCTGAAAGATTCCTATGAGCTTCGTTTCCTTCTCTCAATAAACAAGACTATCTCAATAGGCCTCCATAAACGACAGTTCCCGTTCATTTGACATAATTTGCCTTTCCACTATCAAGCTAAATTTCTTCAATAGACTCTTAATTATTCTAAATCCATTATCTAATGCTATTATAAATGTTTAAATAATATTTGATATAATCCTGGTCCCACTGAAGTTAATGGGAATATTGCTGTTGCCTTAATTAAGATCAAGATAAAATTTATATTGTTTAATTTGTCACATGTTACTGTTGGGTAAAAACAACCTAGTTAGTATTCAGATGTACTAAATAGACCCATCTCCCAGGCTGGAGCTGGCAGGGTCTCAGTGCTTTTCAGGAGAAGGCCACTAGCCTGTGGTGTGCAACGGGTGGGTAGAGAAGGAAACAGTTGCAGGGCTGTGCACTGTGCTGCGCTGCAGCAGACCCAGTGTGCTTCGAGCTCTCTGAGATGCTCTGAGCATTTAAATGGAGAGCTGGAGACAGGATGCATCAGAAGAACGGGAATAAAAGAAGAAAAAAGAGAAGTGAGAAAATGGAGAAAAACCTTCCTGAATCTGAGGAAAAGCCAAATACACTTTTTTTCCAAATTATTTGAATGAAAATCTTGACAACTTTAAATGAAATATCAGTTTTTAAGTTTGGCAAAAAGCACTGTGTACATTGATAGTTCAATAAGAAATGCAACTTTTAAAGCAAAAATTAAAAACTGTTAAAATGAATTTTTTTGGCTGTTGCCCATTTAGATCTCATTAAAATTTAGAAAACAAACTGCAAGCTTTTTCGGACTACCAGCAAAAGTCACATTTATTCCTATATTTCAAGCCAATCATTTAAAAAAGAGAGAGAAAGAGAGAGAGAGTTCAGTCTATAATTAAGATTTACTACATTTTTAAATATCTTTCATACAGGTCTAATACCACATTATGTTCTGCACTGTGATGCTAATTTCAGAAGACAAATTAAGCAGCAGATTAATTTGTGGCACCTCTATTATATTCATGGGCAACTACTTCTAGACTTCTGTGAAGTTCCTTCACCAGAGTCTGCTTGCTGGAGCAAGTCCCATGGAGGCATCCAAAATTCCTACTGAGTTTTTGGTTCTGATTCCCCTAGCTGAGAAGAGTTTCCTTGGCTGTTTCCCCATTTGTTCACAGCTGTATTTGTTCACAGTACTATAACCAATGAAGGCCTTCTGGGGAATGATTCACCTTCTGTTTTGGGGAGAGAAATATAAAAGCAACACACAAATTGCTGCCAGTGCCTGAGAAGACAGACAGAATGGGTTGTTGCTGATTTCTGGGAAGAGAAACCACAAGTGTAAAGGCTCCAAGCACTGGGCACTTATTCCCATTTCCTCACACTTTCATCCTGCCAACTTCTAACTGCTTTCAACTTGTTTCCCACCCCGTCCTAGGGGATAGAAAGGAAGCTGACCTCTGACTTCTTCCCAGGATGCTAGGGGAGAATGCACTGAGATTCTGAACACAAGGTTCCCTATCACTTGAAGCACGTCTGGATATGATGAGCACAACATCACTGTCTGAGAAGCAGGATAGAAGGTCATAGGTGAATCAGATAAAAAAAAATACATGCCAATAGAAATGACTCAATTCCCTGTCATGCTCATTTGCCAGGATTTCAACATCTATCTAGAACTACCAGGTTGGAGCCCTGGTAATGGGTTTCCTACTATAGCTGGGAATCTGAAAAATAGAGTATCCCAGGTCTTTGAGAACTTTGTGATTTTTTTATTAAGACTCTGATCCATACAGTTGTGCAGTTCCTGATGCAGGTATAAGATCTATTGGTTGAAAGAAAGAGCTCCCTGAGTGTGATAAATCAACACCCCCTTTGATGTCTACACACCTTGCCCTACTCCCTTTTTCTAGATTGCTTGAAGTATCTCACCTGTGAACAGTATCTCTGCAGTGAATTCAGGAATGAGCTTGTTTTGTCACACAGCTGAGACATGGGGTGTCCTGGAGGTGAAATTACTAAGAGGCTCTTTTTCATCTGCAAGCCTGTCCTACCTCACAGAGGAAGGTGCTTGAATGCACTCTAAGAGCTTCAAAATGATACTGTTGGCTTTTACTTCTCCTTGTTCAGGCCAAAGGTTAAATGTCTTCAAGCTGGTCCCTAGAAATGGCCAATAGACTTCAAAACTAATGATAAAATCCTGAATTATTGGTTCTGATCTTAACTTTCTGTATGACTTCAGATGTAGAAGCTTATTCCATGTTTCGTGGTTTACTTTTGAGCTCCCACTTGTGTTTTAAATGGGATGGCTGTAAAATACAGCATTGCTGTGTGGCTCTCTTTTCCACAGTAACATATACTCAGTAATTAAAATTTTCTGCTCAAATCAACCTACCTATTACAATATTTATGTTATCCTAAACATAAGTGTAAGAAATAAATCAATGAAGAGTTTGCAGCCCCTTGCAAGACAAATGGTGTCTGCTTTCTTTGATAGTAACTAATGACAATGCTACATTTTCATCATCTTCCTAATCTTGCACTTATATAACTCTCTTCTAGCCTGATATTTATTTGTGTTGGAAGAGAATAGCAAATACATACTACAAAGTGCCTACTACAAAGTAGTACTTGTATATAAAAGCACTTTCAGGCATTTATAATATTTACTGTAGGTCATCAAATTTATCCCCTGCTGTGAAAGAACGTCTTTGTTGTTCTTCAGCTCTTCTTCTAGTTGTTTAATCTTCCACAAAGAGAAATGCCCTTATCTGCTCTTACCCACTCTAAAACAAACTGTAATCTTTAGCTTTTATCTGTATTGTTCTTGGGGAAAAATACATCATTCCATATGAGCAGAGATAAATCCAAATAAAATATGTTACAAATACATTAATCTATAGCAGTGCAGCTCTCAAACATGTTTTGGGCATGTTTCAAATTATTGCAGTATTTGACAAAGCCATAAACAGCATTACAAAATCTTGATATGAAATGAGATTTTAATTTCTTTCTTTTAAAAGAAGCACATAAATAGGAATGTTCTTCATGCTGTCAATTTTCTGCCATGACACTTTAAAGAAAACTCTCAGTAAAGCAAAACCTGACTGAAAGATAGCATTTCTTGGGCATCCCAACTGCAGATGAACATCCATAAAGCTCACATGCCTTGAAGGTACAAAAGATTATCCTTTATCCTTCATCTCTCTCTGCCCTTTGGAAATGCTAGGCTACTGTATATGAAAACTGTGCGTGTCCTGCCTGCTGAGAAGCATTACCAAACACTTCCAGTTTTCCTCTATGTTAATTTGATTCTTGGTGGTCACATTTTTTTAAATGCTACTATGTTGCACTTGCACAGTCAATTTTATATGTAGGATAAAATTCTGAGTTCAAAAATTCAGCAGAATAGCAAGATTAAAAATGTACCTCTTCTGTGTATATCCTTCTCAAGAACCACTTCCTGAATTCAACTGAGAGCCACACCAATATCTCTGTACCATTATCTCAGGTTGCTTTAAATTCGATTGTCAGAGGAATGCGCTGGTCGAGAAAACAGATGCAACAATTCTCACCACCAAGCAAGCCTGAAAATGGTGGGATCCCTCAGAATTGGTTTTGCTGGCTGACCACCATCAGATCATATATATGAGCTTAGCTGCATGATGAAAAATTAAATAATATTTTAAAATCTTGACCATGAGTTAATGGAAATGTGGATGGAACACCAAAACAAGAGTATAGGAAGTTCTGCGTCCAAAGCTTCTATTGTGTATATGCAAAAAAACAATTTTTTAATTTTTCAGGTTTTGTAGGGTTTCTAAAGACTGCTGAGCTATTTTCAGAATTACTCAAACTGTGGATTCTTAAAATTTTTGTGTAAATCTAGAAGTAAAGTCTTTCTTTTAAGTATCTGTGTTACAAAAGCACCAGGTACTTACTGTGTAGTCTTTTGAGTGTAGGGGGCTTGATGAAAGAGGGGAGTGGAGGTTTCTTGATGACTCTGTAAAACTGAACCTGCCATTTGATATCTGCCTTTTACTTATCATTCTGAACTTTCAGAAACTTATCAAAACTGTTTTTTTTCTTTTTTTTTTTTTATTTCACTTTTTTAAAAAATATATCAGATTATGAACAAAACAATAAGTTTGTACAGTTTGCATTATTAATAAAAGAAGCATCACCTCAGTGGTTGTTTGTCTAATCAAAACATATGTACTATAAATAATGGAAAGAAGGACATCTCCTGACCTCAAATAAAGCTTACTTTCTAACTGATGGAGTCTACTGAAAGACAGGAAAATACATGCAGAGTTTACTGTGGCTGATTAATCAATGCTAGGGAAAGAGGCAAATCTGAGAGGAGTTTCTTGTGTCATAGAAATCCGTCACACCTTCCTTTCCTGGAAGGCACAAAAAAATGATGAAATAGGACAGAAGGGAGCCAGACCTGCTGTTGGAAAGAGAGTACAGAGCAGATAGGACTTCACAAATCTGTAAAGTGGGTCTGAGAGAAGACAACTAGGACCAACTTCACAGATGCTCGCAGGAAGTCTAAGATATATCAGACAACACTGTTCATTAATAACTACCCAAGAATATCCCAAACACACCCACACACAAAGACTGATCTACAAACTACTCAATTAAATTGCTCAATCAGATCTACTTTGTGTGACCTACGCAAAGACAGTAGATAGTTTTCTGTACTGCCCACAGCCTGAACTGAATGCAAGCAGAATGAAAGATCACCACCCAACGCAGTAGGCAGAATGTAACTGCAGAAAGCCAGTGGCAGTAGTTCTGCTGTCAACCCTGGCAGAGTTGACAGACCTGAATTACAACCTGGATATTTGAAGAAACACTTTTTTCAGTTATTACTGCAGTTATTTCACTGCATGTTACTGAAACTTGAAACAAGACAGTGTGACTATGCTTAATCCTTCAAGGTGCTGAGCAATTCGGTCTTAGATCAGATGTAACTTCCACTTTTTAGTGGCTTAGAAACAGGAGCCTCTTTTTCTAAACACCACATTTGAGCCTGTTCAAAAAAGAGGCAAATTTTGAAAGCAAGACTTCCTTAACTAGAGAAAAGAGTATATTATCAAATAAAGACAGATTTTAATTGTAATTTCACAAACATGTACTCGTATAAAAAGAATATTGCATAGCAAAATAATAGTGCTACCATGATGCTATTATTATTACTACTATTACTATTATTATTATTATTTTGAGAGAGAGAATCATTTGGTGTCACATATGTTATCTTAGTATCACAGTGCTGATAACCCATTCAAGTCATGTTCTTATTTTCATGGTTATGGAATAACATCCGCTTTGTTGGAAAAGTGAAGCATTAAATTCTCTCTATACTTTCTTTTTCTTTCTAAGCATACAATGGACTAAATTGTGCACTTGGTTACACCCATATAACTTCAGAATTGTATGAATGAAACTAACTGTGAAATAAGACTTACTTTGTGAGCCTATTTCTGCATGTGTTTAATTGAGCTAGCCAAGCAAGACAAGGTTTTGTGTACAAAGAATTTTTTTTAATTGTAAATACACATTTTTTCCCATCTCTGTCTTGATCCTTAAAAAAAAAAAAAAAAAAAAAAAAAAAGATGAAGAAAGAAGGAACAATGCTAATTACATTTTATAAGCAGTTTAAGAATGAGCAGGAGGATGGGGAGGCATGGAAAACAGGCCCCTGCAGAAAATGTGTGAGGGTGAAAATAAAGTTCTCCTGAGACGGAGAGAACTTTCTGTTTCACAGGCTTCCAAATGAATGGTTCAGATGTTGTGAACACAATGGATAGTAATGATGATTACTTTTGCCAATGCCTATGGTGATGTTATAAGCTAATTATATTAGTCATTTACGCAAAGGCAAGATGTCTTTGATAGCTACTATTTGGAGCAACAATTCAGCATGTTGAGTCACTGTTAAGTCACTCTTAGAGACAGACTCTGATTCCACTTACATCCAAATGAATCTTCAGCAACTTCACTGAGCATGGCAGTTTCAACCTGTGTGTAAATCTGTATCCAAAATTCTACTTCTGGTTATTTTCTTTTTCTGTGTGCTTTCCTTGTTGTTTTTCACAGATCAGTTTGAGTGAAATCACCTAACTCACACTTCACGGGGTTACAGTAGTGCACAGTCTGTATCTGAAGATACCTGATGTCCATAAAAGTTATTGATCTCTGTTCAACTTTATTGTTTTGACACATTTACTACTTCGACACTTTGAAGCCATTAATTTCTCAATAAATGATAGGAAATCCAGATGCATTACTCATTGGGGTGTATAGGCACCAAAATGCCATTTACACCACTGAAAAAAAATCTCCTTTAAATCCTTCTTGAGATAAATTAGTAAGCATAAGATTTTTTTGAAAGCCTAACAGGACTCTTTTTATTAACAGATTGGTTCTGTAGACGTTCCTATAAAGGACATCAAGTGTGTAGTTAGGGGAAGACAAATCCGGCAGCCAGCAACTTATTTTAATATTCCAAGTTACATTCTATTCTGCAGCTCCAGGTATGCTTTTGATGAGTAAGACTGTAAGAACACATAAGCCTCCCGTCTTTGGATCCACCTACCCCATGCCAGGCAAGATGGAGAGCAGCCAATTAGCTGTTTTTATTTGGCTCCTTGCACAGATGCTTACCAAAGGCTTTGCCAGCAGAGTGAAAATACAGCAGAACTCTAATCTGCCATAGCATCCTATAAGTTGCATGTTCCACCATTCTAACACACCAGTGTTAACCTCAGTGCAGTCCTTCTGTAGGAAAGTGGAGAGTCATCAATACAGGAGATACCAGTTATTTTTACGTTAACAGGTAACTCCCCTCCAGGAAAGTCAGTTCTTGTGGTGTTTGGGCATAAAAGGGATATGATTTAAAATGGGATCCTTTCTTCTAGGTCCATAAGTTCACAAGTTCACAAGTCCAATGGTGTCAAAAGCTTCTTCTAAACACAGCATAAATCATGGTTGTAACTGTTACTGTATCTCAAAAGTCCATAAGTTAAATTGTTACTTTTATGCCTGTTTGAAGAGCCACACAAACAACACATTGCTCTGATTTTAACTGACTGCACTTCTTCCTAAGGCTCAGTGCCCATCAAGGAGCTCAGGATTATCTATCTTCAGCATCTTAATAGCCTTGAAGTAAAGTCTAATTTCTGCCCTTCAGGTCTTTGAATGCTCATGAATTTGATTTCTACAAGTTTTCAGTTGCAAAGAAAATAAAATTGCACCCATGACAATTTTTCTTTGTTTCTAGAGTTTATCGCAACTCCCTTGCCATCTTTATTCATCCTGACCCAAAACTTTCAAACCCTGCATGTATGACAACTTCAGTGACTAGCATCTTATCAATTTCACATTAACAGCTACCAAACATTTAAGTATACTATTGTAGGGAAGATCAGAGCTGTCATCATTGTTAACTGGAGCTAGAAAGCCTGTGAGATTTTCGGAAAATTGTGTCAGGACTTCACCAGGCTCACATTACTTGAGATTCCATTGTTGTGCGTCAGAAAAGTCTCAGTAAGAGGAAATAGTAATTCACATTGCAAAGATGCAAGAAATAAAAGTCAGAAATCAACCCTGCTATGTGTTCTCTTCTGAAAGTCAGTAATTTTTACAAGTTATTTTTATTGTATATTTCAAGAACAAAATTGGAAGGCAGCACTGTTACAGATGAAATTTCTTCTAATTCCTATATCACTTAATTTCTAGAAATCTGCAAGACAAATCAGCAAGAGAATGTTTAGTCTTATATATATATTACACATTCTATTAATTTCATTTCTATAATACAGTTTTCCTACATTAAAATTGTCAAGATCACTGACTACACAATACTGTTTGCCTCATATATCACTGCCCATTTTCCAGCACTCAGAATGGCCCCGGCTCTGCTGTTACTTTTTTTTCCTCAAGGGGTCAGTTCATTGTTTGATTCCTTTGAACTTCAGCTGATTCCGGGTATTTAGAGGGGGATGAATAGTGTCAATGGTATAACACACATCTCATGAAGAAATGACTTTTTAAAGGTCAATTCCAGGAGCCTAAGTTTGAAATGCTGAGTGAATACGGATTACAGGAGAGGACTTGATTCTTGACCTATGGGCTTTTTGTGCTTGCTAATTTTGAAAGACACTTTAAAGTCTCTCCTGGAGGATCTTTCTTATTTGTAGTTTCTTTTATCTAAAAAAAAAAGCACTTGATGTCACTTTTGCTTCAGAGAAATCATTTTTTGAGTTTGAAAGTGAGAAGAAGAATCTTGTGTTGGATTTCTTTGTTGCTAAGTCTTTGTGAGTTCCTTATCTTTCAAACACCAACTGCTAATATTTATAAATCTTGTCTCCTAGACAAGAGTGATAGGTGTTTCTTGGGTAGCTATTATGATGTGAAATCCTTCCTGACACTTGCCCAGATAACACAAGTGCCCAGCTGTGTAGCTGCAGTTTGAAATCCATCAACATTCAAAATTCAAAACATCAATAAAATGACATACAGAAAAGTTCTCTCCACCAGCGAATAATACTACAAGGACTGCATTAGAGCAGGCACTTTTCTAACTATATAAATGGTCAAGCACTGGATCAATCTTTTCAAAGTTTGTTGAGACTTTGGTTAGTGCAAAATCTTTCCTTCACCAGAACTATAAAGATAGTGTAAAGTATCTCTTACATTACTTTGGTATTTCTGTTTGTGTTTTTTTTTTGTCAAGTCTGTAATGTAAAAATGGAAGGATGAAAGTAAAATGAAGAGCAAGCCATAAAACCATACAAAATATTCCATTTTCAGTCTCTCAGTTTGACAGTAGCCAAAGTAACACGCTGATTGACATAATGAGATATTGCTAAAATAATCTGTATGACCACTTCCTAATACAAATTATTCTTAGTTTATTATCTTACTAAGGCTTTTTATTCTTCGGTTAAATTATTCTGAAAGTAAAATGTAGAAAAACTGGTGAGGAATACATGTTGATTTGGGTTCAAATGGAGAACTATAAGGTAATAGTTCCTCTCTTTCCAAGTGGAGTTCAGGATTATTTTTCCTTCCCTTATCTCAGATAATTTCGGAACAAATAGTCCTATCTCAATCTAACCTGTAATGTTGAAGACAGATATGTTCCTCTATAACTAATGACACTTAAAGGAGAACAGGAACAAGGTTACTGTCTCTACTTACAGAAAGTGCCATTCAGCTTACTTCTCCTTCTCTTGGCTGGCCAGCTAGCATGTATCTTGCCCTGGGGCTCTCCTGCACCTAAGGGACGATGTCACATGGGAAGGGAGAGAGATTAATTCAGTTCAGGGATTAAGAAACAAAAGCATTAGATCTCATTAGCTCTACTGCTCTTGGAAAAACAATCCCTCCTCCCCTCTGCCACTACTGTCCCAGTTTAGTTTTCTTTCAGTATTTAATGGTATTAATTCTTTATAGTTCTCAGTGCTATCTGACAAGTCCTAAATTCTCTAATACTGAGGACCGGTTTGTGATTTTTTTCACTCTTGCTCTGATAGAGTTGCTCACTTAAGTAGTCTCATTAACCCCTCTATTCATGTTAGCAACCTGCTGTTTGCTTGAGTAAAGAACACATAAAAGCGAGCAAGAGCTTTGGGAAAAGTAAAATTTCCACTTATACAGTTCACACACCCAATGCTGCATATATTGTTAACAATGGCACCACAAACACCTCCCATAAAAGAACACTTGGGACTAGATCTGTAGCTTTTTAAACTCAATAGTAGTCTGATTTCAACAGAATTTTGGATCAGGGCCATAAAAAGCAAATTCCTTTCAGAATCCAGCCTTTTACAAAATGAACGATTGCTAATAGGTGTATCACCAACCTTCAGTATTTTAACACCACACCCTGACATAAGTGATTATTCATTATTCTGTGGGAAAAAGACCTTTATATGTAAATCCTGGGAATACAGCAGATTAAAATCAGGTAGTGTACTTAAACACATTTGTAATAATTAATAAAAAATTACAAACAGGTGAGAGAGGATAACTGCCTCTGAAACATTTATTCTACTAGTAATTTTATTACCATTGAATTCTTGCCAGCCAGGAAACACCTAGAGGCTCATGTTTCACACCCAGTACTGCAGAGGTGAAAAGGTAGAACATTCTGCCTTAACAAGTATGCAAAGAGCAGCTTCAAGCGGAAACAAGTTTAGCACCCATCTCTTACTGGCTCAATCACAGAGAAACTCTCCATAATAACTTGCAGCTTCTACGAGGTTCTGCCTTGGGTCTTGGCTTAGACAAGACATGCGCGTGCGCACAAACACGAATGAACACATGCAAGTGCACACCTTAAATGCATTTGTGATATGAAGGATTCCACTAGTTCACTATATTTTCTGTTTTACTATACACTAGAAAAAAAAAAAAAAGACAGAAAACAGGAAAAGAAAGAAAAAAAAGACATATTACAAGGTTATATACAAAAACAGCTAACTAAAACGCCACATAAAAATCTTGTAGAGCACAAACTATACCTTCACTAAAACAGCAACAAAATGCTGCACTGGAAGTTGAATAATTATTCCTCTTTTAAGGAATAAATCCTTCTGTTATAATGCACTATACAACCCAGAGGCATAGCGATCTCTCCAGATGACAGTAATTCTCACTATCCTTATCAAAAATGACAGTTGTTCCTTTGAAGCAGATTGCAATGGTAAGGCACCAGCTGAAATGCCAGTTTTATTCTGTCACGATAGGAACCTATCCCAGCTATGTGTGCACTTAACATCTTCCTTCTGTGAAAGCAAATAGAGGTGTGTTTTTTCTTTTTCTCCTTCAAACTTGTACTTTTTCTTGTGTGTATAGTTATCAAGAAAAGCAAGATACGCAGAATAAAGCAGACAAGGTTGATTTAAACACAGGGATAACTGAAATAATATTCCCTCATATTCACCCAGATTCCCTGTTTGCTCACAATTAGTGGGTCTTACACATGCCTTTACTTACTATGCAGGAGTCCCAAATACACACATTAGGTATTTGTTCATTGATGGTAATATATGTATGTCCTCAGCATGTGTACTACAATGGTGACAGAATCAAAAACTGTACCAGTAGACTCAGTAAAAGGCACTCAAAATATTCTTACAGATTTCTTGACGCCATCTCTGCCATGAGGAAGATTTGGGTTTTGGTTTTTGCTTTATAAATATAAGGCAAAAGTGTTGGCATTACTGCAGACAAAAATATTGGCACCAGTATTGACATTACTGCAGCTAGCACCACATAATCCTCCTGCCCAGTACTGGCAGAGATGCAAGCAGATACACCTTGAAAGGAATTGCTTACAGACTGAAGTCTAGCCTATTTGGCCCAGGAAGAACAACGTTAAAATAAGCACAAATAAAATGGCATTTTGAATGCCATTCTGCACTATCTAGCTGCACAAACTACTCTTGTATTCTTTTCCTGGGCAAAACGAAGAAGTGGAAAATGAACACAGTTTTGAGTACGATATATTCTCATAATGATCACAGTCAATGTGTAGAAACTCAACACAGTTAACAGAAAGAAGAGTCTTTCATTAAACCTATGACAGTACTGAAATAAAAAACTGTTTTGTGTGTACAAACCCCTTTTAATACAGAAATAGAAGCTCTAAGTTTTACATTACACTTGCACAGTTGTTCAGGCTGAAAATAGAACCAGTACCACTTCTCTGTAGTGACCGATAACAGCCCAACAAGTAATCCAAAGGCTTACAATCATTCTTCAGAAAGGTTTAATGAATCACACACAATTGTTAATTTAAAATAATTAATTGATTAATCTACTCACAAATAATTTGTAGAATAAGGGAAAGGCCAACTAATAATAAGAATCCATAAGCCATACACATGGGTGGGAAAGAAAGATTTCCTCTAGCTGCATGCATATATTCATTATGTCATTCATCCCTAATTTGCACCTGGAAGAAAGGAGGAGTCATATCCCTCATCATCTTGCACATGATAAAATCATTTTCATCCATGCAAAGTGACCACAGGATTCTCCACCAGAATTCTGCTTTCCAATTTGAGCATTTTACATCTACCACACACTGGTCTAACTGTCCAGACACATTATCACCCCAGGCATATTATGATGCTGCATAAGGAGCTAGCCATGATTAGCTAAAAGATACCATTGAAATTATTTTTAGAAATAGGAAATAAATAGCAGGGCGGGTAGGGGTAGAATAGTGGCTTATAATAATAAAGATGGTTTCGTATTATATATATATAGGGAGAGTTCATACTTTGTTATAATTTGTTAGCACTCTGGACACATCATTTTTCATCATGTACTTTGAATGAGAGAAAGATACACTTTATAAGAATCCTCCATGCTTATATTATAGCATCATTCTCTCTTAATAGCCTTCTGGCTATCCACATGCTTCATAGTAGAAATTATCTGCCAAAATCACTTAATGTTGAAGATATCATGGGACTGCAGGAAAAAGTCCACATTATAGTTTGTCTTCATTTCTTCTTCAATTTCTTTATTTTTCCATCAATCACCACAGTTGATTCTTTAATAGTGCCCTTGAGAATTCCTACCAAGAAAGCAGAAAGTCCACAGACTCTGTCTCAGTCAGATGTTTCAAGCATACTCTGAGGATCTTGTAAATCCTCTTTAATACAGAACGGATCATTCAGGTCTCAAAATGTTTAATATAATCTCTCCTCCAGTCAGCCTAAGGGACCACAATCCTCAGGGCTGTAGCCCTTCCCCTAATTTTCTGAGGTTTTGAAAATGTCAAGGCTAATCTTAGATTCACATAGGGTGTTTTTAAATAAGTTGCCTGACCTTTGTGTTTCACAGATGTTCTGCCTGATGCAAACCAATTATGTGGAAAGTGTGACACCAATTTTTCCTTGGTATATTCATGGTCTTTCTTGCTACTGTCATCCAGAAGCAGCTTTTAAGACTTGCGAAAATCAATAGCTATTGCTGATCCAACCTTAGACTGTTCTGCAGCTACAGATCATTGATTTTAGTGAAGTTTTGCAAAGGTGAGGAAATATTACGTTCATTTTTAATGGAAAACCCCAAACACTGGGCAATGCTGCACATTCAAAGTCATCCAGCAGATGAAAGTCAGGGTTGGAAACAGAGACTTGGTTTTCTGAGGCCACACTCAGGATACCAACCTTATTAATGTGAGTCAGTGTTGTTCAGTAGATAAAACAATTAAACAACTACTTTTCCAATTTTACATTTTAGTATTGCCTGACACAAAGTCCAATAATCTTGGTTAAACCACTGAGAGAGGATTCACTCTGGACAAGCTAAGATCAAATTTATCATTATTTCACCAGTCCAAGACCCCAAACTGGTCCTCTATTTGCTTATTCTGACTAAACACATCACTCATGGCTACAAAGTAAACAAAGACATTTTTCAAACACTTGAAAATATTAAGGTTTGGGCAAAATCTTTCAACAGTTTGTGATGCCACTTCAATGTTCTTCTGTGACAACAACAGTATCTGTTGCATTCTGGCAACAGATACTTGTGTACACAGAGCATGTGCAATTCAACAAAGCATTTCCCTAGTTTTCAGTTCAATCAACTTTTTCTGGAGATGTAGCCTTTGTTATGCATTCTGTCATTTTACTGATTTGTAAGAAGAAAGTCTACAACAAATTATAAATTCTAGGAAGGGTCACAGTCATTACTTTTTCCTTTTCAGATGATGCATTAAAATGGGCAGAAGGCAGGGGAATAAGACAATCTATCATTTTGCTCAGCATTCATTCTAGAAACATTATTTAAACATGGTGGAATACTCTATAGAATCCATAAGAACAGCTTTCCTACTCAAAGACGAAAGAACTCTGTTAATTTTTACTGAAATTCTGCTAGCATTTATTGAAATTTTCATCAGCTTTTGTCGTACTTACCTGTATTCTACTGTCACTGTTGATCTTGACAGCTATGAGTGTCTTTCTGTCAACAACACTTCTAACATAGTCATTGATGGTAGTAATATTTCTAGATGTTAGATAAGGTTTAAATCTTTTCTTATACATCTTGTTTAGACATGATGGAACTGATTCAGTAGGAAGTCTTGCAGCTATTTTGCCTTAACGAACATATCTTTGAACACATTATTTACAATGAGCATATTGATTTTCTATTCTTAACATTTTCAGTGGAGCTACTTGAGAAGAGGCAGGGAGCTCCTCAAAGTCTCAAATTTAGTATATCCCTTTTATAAGAGAGGTTTTAAACTCAAATGCAGTAATGAACACCTATGTGCAAAGCACAGATTGTGAAGAAGGAAATATCTTCAGCAGGAGTAGATTTTGCAGGTGTTCCTCATCCTATTGTGTTACAGCCAAAGTTACTAAGCCAACACTCTGCAAAGGTGTAACACATAGTGTGAGTGTCATGAAGAGCTGTGAAGTTTCCTCATATGATATGGCACCATTACAGAAACACCTGTGTTAAAAATAACATCAAGCTTATTGACTATGAGGTATTCCTTAACCTTTAAAATGTTTCCTTTCTTGCCTTGATGCTTTAATACTTGCATCATGTTCCAGACCACGACTGTCTCAATAAAAGCATATTTTTCTCTTTTTCTTCTAAGAAAGAATAACATCTCTATACAGCGAGAAACAGTTACATCTACGAGGGTTGCTCTGAAAGTAATGCATCCTGCTTTATTATGTTGGCCCATGACATCAGATAATGTCTGACAGATGAGAAGGGATAACAGATATGGAGAATGCTGAAGTACTCAACAAGATCTTTGCCTCAGTTTCTCATACACCTCCTGTAAGGAGAGAGCTGGGGGAGAAAAATCTTTCCCACAGTAACAGTGGAGCAAGTCTGGCACAACTTTGTGAGGCTGAATGTGTTCAAGTTTATTGGGCAGCAACATGCAAACCAGGGTTCTGAAGGAATTGCCTGGACAACAGTGGAGAAGAACTGAGCTGAATAAATTTAGAGATATTTGATCATCAAAAGGTGCTTGGAGTGTAGGACAGACTTAGTCTATCTACTTAAGCGTATGCGGGTGCACAAAAGAACAAGGTTCTCTTTACACTATTGTTTATGATAGTTTCCTCTTTTGGAAGGGAGTTGTCAACTAGCAAAACTGATGTATCTGGCTTTTACATAGCCTCCTTTGCTCATTTCATTATGACAGACACTGGGGAGGGACTCAAAATAAGAATGAGCTGAAAAAGAGCAGAATCCTACCACCTATCCACAGGTAAAATTGCACTTAGAGGCAAGTAGGGTATCAGACTGGGGAAGACTAAGAACTACAAATATTTTTATTATTCACCCTCCTCCTAGTTGTTATCAACAGAGTAGAGCCTATTCTACAAAAGGTTTTCTCTTTCCTTATTCTTCTTTACAGAAACAATAACATCTCAGACCAAACAAAATTCACCAAACTCCATTGGAAAAGCACATTATTGATTCTCTTTCACTTTATCCACCAGCTGTTTCAACTGATTAGTCAAAGGCACACTCCTTGTTGACATCAAGGACTGTGGCAAAAACAAGTGTATAAATGAATAATTATTTCCAATGAATCACAGAATGGCCTGGGTTGGAAGAGACCTTACCAAGCTCCAATCCTCCTGCCACAGGCAGCACCACCAACCTCCACATTTAGTACTAGACCAGGCTGCCCAGGGCCCCATCCAATCTGGCCTTGAACACCTCCAGTGGCAGGGCATCCACAACCTCTCTGAACAGCCTGTTCCAGCACCTTACCACTCTCATAGTAAAGAACGAATACTTGCAATGAGATTAAGCACTAGGAAAATAACAGGATTTAATAGGGTCATTTATACTCCAGTATAAAAATGTACAGTGTATGTACACATATTAGATTACTACTTCTGTAGTTCATCTGTCTATAAGCATTAAATATTTTATCCATCCAGCAATAATACATTTCTGGTCTTTTCTCTTTCAATATACCAGAAGTGTCCTTGTGCATAAAGAACATGACACAGTTGTTACTGCCGTTAGTGAACAAGAATTTTTCAATACATATATATATATATATATATATATATGATATATATATAGGTGATTTGGCATCTTATAACTTTCTTAGACCTGGACAGATGCCTTTTAAGTTTTGGCCATGTAAAATGAATGTCTCTCCTTACTTCTCTCTCTATATATGTTGCTGACATCATTGCAAGCTCTACTAGTCTTCATTTCAGTGTTCTGACAGTCTGCAATAAACAAAGGAACAGGAAATGATGAGGCCATTGGGGAACCCATTGCAATTGGTGTTTTTGGCAAGGTTTTGGTAGCAGGTCAGAGGTGCAGGGGCACTGTGGGGTTACCCTGCACTGAAAACAATTTTTTCCAGGTTTACCCAGGGGTTGCCCTGCACTGAAAACAATTTTTTCCAGGTAGAGATTTAAATTAAACCGTGACTAAAGCTGAATGAATTCTAATGGTTCCAGTCACAGGATGATATGACAAAAAGAAAAAAAATTCAGCCAATAAATCATTTTTGAACACTTGAACTATACAAAATATTTAACGCAACCTGAAACAGAAATTTCATTGTGATTTTAAGTTTCTTTAATTTTTTTTAACTACATTTCAAGGGGAATGGCACACATATAGTATTTAAAAAGCGGAAAATAATACAATTTCTTGTAGAGCATTACAACAGAGAAATAAAAGTGTTTCTCAGTGTATTTTCAGGAGTTTAAGGAAAGTTTGTTTTGTTGGTTTAGGCAAAGTACTTGATAAAATGAAATCTGATTATAAGAGTTCGTGGGTACTTCTAAACCTGTCTTTTTCATGTTTATGAAAGATACATACTCTGATAAAAATACTGACAGACTCTACCTGCAGCCAGATCCACTCCACTTGGAGTGGTAAAGCTCTGGATCTGCCACAAGGGAGAAGTCCCAGAAAGGACTGAGGGATGGTTCATTGCTTCTTATTGATCCAGAAAAGTTGCTTAGGTCTCTGAATATCAGACAGATGATTTTTTTTCCTTTTTTTTATTTTTATTTTTAATTTAGGCGAAGTTTTCAACGAAGTCAGAAAGGCTGAATCTTATCAACTTGTAAAGCAAACGTGTAACAATTAATATTTTAAAATTTTTAAAGATTTTCAGCAAAACAAAATACTGGCCAGAAGAGGCAGTTAGCAGCATGCCAGTTCAGAGGATATTTAGAATATAGGAGGGCTGAGTAGAAACTTTGTAAAGAGTTCCCTCTTACTTTCTCCTGGCAAAGATGACATTTATTTGTGCCTACCTAGACATGAGTGATGTCTTCCAATGTGTCCACACAGTGTGAGTGCAGACATGTGACCTCAGTGCATGTCCTGTCACAGCTCCGCAGCTTTGCAGCTTCCTGGATTTGTTTCTGGATTTTACTCTGAAGTCCTAGATGTTCATCATCAGTCATTTTTTATCCTAATCTTTTCCCAGGAAGCTCTCTTTCATGTTTTCTTAAAAGCATCATCTCCCACATCTGAGAGGCTTCTTTGGACGCTTCTTGTTGATCGTATAATCATTAAGAATCATAGACTTATTAAGGTAGGAAAAGACCACTGAGAACATCTGATCCAACCATCTTATTTTTAATTATTTTATTTTACTGAGAACAGTAATAATATAATCAAGTGCCTCACCAAATCCTAGCTCTCAAATAAACCATGTGGCTTTGTTTCCATCACCTACAAAAAGTATGTTCTGTGTAACCTGTGCTTTGCATGAAACAAAGTCCATGTGTAGATGTGGATGTGTTCTACTAAATTAATTAATTAATTAATTAATTAATTCAAGTGATCACAAACTTATACTAAAGCCTGTGTGCATTTAAAGAAACACATAGCAATTTTGTAAAAACTGACTGGAAAAAGAGAATCCATCCAACTGAATTTCAGATTTATTATCTAAAGGAAAGATATTTTCATATATAATAGTGTCTTTTATTTACAGAAATGCTTGCATTGGAACACATATACCTAAAGAAGTAACTTTGTAAGTACAAACATTACTATAAAGAAACAACATTAACCTATTAACATTAGCATCTAAAAGCCTTAAACAGCTTAAACAGGGAAGGTCCTCATGTGGATGCCAACAGCGAAGTGAGGAGCCCAGCAAAGTGTGAAGTTCACTTGTAATCTCTACCAAGTCCGAAACTGTTTTGCTTTCTGTGTTAAATACTTCAAGGTCCATAGTACAAGAGAGCAATTGGCTGAGAGAAGCCTGTTTGTAAAACTCTGCATCTATGATGGTGATGGCTTCCACATAGGGGAAGTTGCATAACAGTCTCCTCACCACGTCTGAGAGCAAGAGACAGTTTTGCGTTTGCTGATAGAGACACACTTTGTTTTAGCAAGGCAGGACATCTTAAAGTGCAGGGCAATGCAGAACCCCTACTCGCACCCCAGGCAGACTCTTGCCCAGGCTCTTGTTAGATGGGATGGAGCAGGCCTTGGGTGGCATGGGCTGGTCCCCCACTCTCCACCTGCTGTATGGAAGGCTGCGGGGTCAGTAGCAAGGGAGGCTGCTGCAGCTGCTTGTGCAACTTCTGCTTGTAGAGTTTTGGTAGGCAAGGAGCCACAGTGCAAAGTTTGTTTCATCGCCTTCCTCGGTATTGCGACCATATCCTTGGTATTTTCAATGTCAATGGGGTTGTCTGTTGTCAGGAATGACCTCTTTCTCCTCCCCTGCACTTTCAAATGTTTTGTTTTATACTTATGTTTCTCTGATGGTTTCTGACACTCAGCCTGTTTCTGCAGCAGGGATTCTCAATAGGGCTGCTCTCAAGGGGTTCTTCTCATTCTTCTCCCAGTCTGTATAAATAACTGGTATTGCCACGGTCCAAGTGCAGCACCTTGCATTTGGCCTTGCTGAACCTCATTAGGTTCTCATGAGCCCACTTCTCCTGCCTGTCCAGGTCCCTCTGGATGCCTTCCATTTCCTCAAACGTGTTGACTGCACCACTCAGCTTGGTGTCATCTGCAAACTTGCTGAAGGTGCACTTGATGCCATCGCCTATGTCACTGATGAAGATGTTGAAGAGTACTGGTACCAGTTCTGACCTCTGGGGGTTCCAAGGGACACTTTTGCAGAAATTTGCAAACTTGTAACTATTTGGATCATCAGGAATTTAAGCATTTCTCAAGGGGTAATGATTTTAAACTAAGATAGGGGAGGTTTAGGTTAGATATTAGGAGGAAGTTTTTCACTTAGAGGTGGGTGACACACTGGAACAGGTTGCTCAAGGAGGTTGTGGATGCCCCATTCCTGGAGGCATTCAAAGCCAGGCTAGATGTGGCTCTGGGCAGCCTGATCTAGATGTTGGTGACGCTGCACATAGCAGGAAGTTTGAAACTAGATGATAATTATGGTCCTTTTCAACCTAAGCCATTCTATGTTTCTATGACTGTTCTCAGTAGTAATTTACATTCTCTAGGGATGTGATTTAATCCAAACGCATTCTTTAGAAAACATTTTCAGATCTTTTCCTTTTTTTTGTTTTAAAATCAAAATTAAATATAAAATATCATGATAGTGTGCAGTAATTTAACCAAGAAATTAGTCTCAGACAGAAGTCAGGAAAGCCATAATTGTGTTTCCTTGCAACCATAGGTCATTCAAGATTTTAGCCTGTATTTTCAAATTCATGAATATGACTACTCTGATAAGTATATGACCAGTCTGATTTATGTTTGGATTGCTTCATCCTCTGTGATCATCACACTTTGCATCAGTTATTCTCCAGATGTGAAAAAAGTGTCTCTCTCAGTGCAGAAACTTGTTAGTGCAGGAGACAGAACTTGGCTGGCAGCTGGTCCACCTAGCTGGAAAGGAATTCATATCCAGTATGCACAGGAGGACCACAGACTCATCACCTCCAGCACAGCACATATCCCACCACATACATCTCACCACACATCGCTACAGCAACACCTCATAAGAAAGCAATGTGAAACCAAAGCCAGCCAGAAAATGGATGGACAGGTAGAAGTCCAAACATCTTTGCAAGTATAAATGGCAGACTATAAACGTAAGTTGTTTTATTCACAAAGGATAAGGCTTTAACAAACACACAGACCCAAACCATATTGCTATGTTGCTTAAACTGTTGGCCCAAAATGTTTGTCATGCATGTGCTTTGTCATTCAGGCAGTACTCAACACTGCCCACAAATGGGAAAATAAGAGGCCAATCAGAGGTGAAATATGTCAGTGACACGGTGAAGGTGTCCCCATTCCTTTGTGCTCATTAACTCATTATTGCTTATTTACACACTGATCACTTCTGTGACTGAAAGTGGTGGGATCTGGACTTAAATTTGCAGTTTGTTTTCTATTTCTCTTACACAGGTTTTAACTTGTGTCCTAATTCCTGGTTTCATATTCTTTTTTTTCTTTTTTTTTTTTCACTAACTTGAGCATAAAAGGAAAAAAAAAAACTGAGTCAGTCAGTAAGAGTTTGTTCTTTTGTAACTAGGAGCTCAGATTTCAGACACAGGACCTGCTTTGGCTTTAGTCTAGCTTGAACCACATTAATGAAATTCATATTAACTCATAAATGATGTCATACAGCTGAACGACATAAATGCCAATATGTGATGTATGGTTTGATAGAGTCACAGATCCAAAAAAAGCACTTCAGGAAAAACTGAGTGATTATATCTTCAATACCTCTGAGACACTTCAGCTCCCTTTATTCTCAGCAGAACTGTATGTGTGCACGTTTTTTCAGAATCAAACTCCTATCATTGATCCTGTGAGGCCATAAACAACCTGAGAAGTTTCCTTCTTTTGATATTGAAGGATTTACAGGACATATTTGCGAACAAAACACCCAACGTTTTCTGCCTTCAAGAAATGAACAAAGCAATCTACAAAGATGTATAAATAAATAACTTGTTTCTCATCAGCTGTGGGATTCTGAGGCATCCTCCATGCATTCAAATGTCGGAAGCTATTACTGATTAAGTCCACTACAATCAAGCCTACACGGAGTCAAAGCTGGAGGTTGAAAAACCATCAGCAAGATGACAGTTTGCTGCTCACACTGGGCTGTGTTACCTTTTCCATATCTTTTCCAGCATTGTGTCTGAGGTAAGGACTCACTCAGTTCTTTATCACTTTATCCTCCAGCTCTCAGTGTCAGTCTCACAAAGGGAAGTTTGTGAGGCCCAAAAGAGAGGAAAACAGTGTGATGAGCCCAAGTCCCTACACTTCTATGGACTGAGGTGAATCTAAACAGAAAGCCTACCTTGGTTGTTGATACAGAGTTAGTACTTGAAGTAAGGCTTTACATAATGACCATATTTCATGGCTCTTACCCACACACCTCCACCTTCAGCCTTCCATATTTAGAGTTGCCCAAGAGGTTATTGTCCTTTGAGATCATCTTGATCAAAATGTAGTGACATAAAACTAGTTTCTGCCATAAACCCCATTGCAGTTACTTCCCCAATTTTTTTATTTGGAAGAAAAAAAAAAAAAAAGGGGCATACAGTACCTTTCTTAATGTTTTTTTCGAAACCAGTGACGTGTTACAGAGTAGATTTAGACAGCCATTTTCTCTCTAATATGCAGAATTAGCCCTTTTTAATGCAACCGAAGTTGCAAGGTGGCAGCAGAAACTCTATACTTTTGCAGAAAAAGTAAAACTGGTAAGACAAAAGCCAAAACAAATCCCCTGAAAACACTAGTATTCAAAATGCTATGAAACCATAATAAAAACAGAGCTATTTAAGGGAACAGGACATTAGTATGACTACATGCAAAAAGAAAACTAGCACATGCATATCAATACAATGTTTAACCTCTCAGAAATCAGTAAAATCAACAGAGTGTCTGAAACTATCAGCCTAACCAAAAGTGTTGTCATTTCCAATGTGCAAATAGGCAGACTGTGATAAAGGAGTTGCTCCTCTGGCCCAAAATTTCTTGCTGTACTCTATACATCAGGGTTGCTTTAGCAAAGTGAACTGATACAGTGGGAATAGGAATGCTTAATCTCAAAGGCAGCTGTATTTTTAAATATATTTTTTAGCACTTCATGATGTATTTGCCTGTATCAGGAGACTTAAATATTTAAACAGGGTGACAAAGTTCATTTCAACCTCAATGACAGTCAAACCCCCTGACATCCCCTTTTTGTAATGTGAGCAGAATTTTCTTCATAGAAATAGCCTACCTCAGAGGAGAAAGGAAGGCAAAAAAAAACTTCTGTTCCAACTTTAAAGCCCAAGAAGTCTTTGAAATTTCAGTCTCACCCTTACCTACTTAGTCACCCCACCCATTTCCTACATAAAAACCATTTACAATTCTGATAGGCTGTAAGTACATTCTCCACGGAAAATCAGCTACCCAGCCGCTGCCTGACACACAGGTGAGTGGAAGCTGGCATCATTTCATGTCCCCCCAGGGATCAGGTGCTTTCAGGCTGCTCTCAAGCCTCCATCTTCCTGGGGATGCCAAGGCTGCCTTTCCCTTTCCCAAGTACATGAAGGGGTGTGCCTGTCCTCAGGCAGACCTGGAGATGAGCAAGTGTCTTTAAAATGTGATAGAACAAGAAATGCGGATTTGTTGGACTTGCTTTCTCACCTGGTGTGGCTTCTGGGGTTTGGCGGGTGCTGGGTCACCTGTGTTGTCTCATGGTCCACAACTAGACTGGTAAGCAGCAAGGCCACGTCATCAATATTCACATCTGTACGCTCCCTCATGCACTTGCACCTTACACTTGCCATCTACTCTCTCTCACCTTCTCAAGGAGACATGATAATTCAATCCAGTGCTGTCTTTTCTGCACCTACACAGATCCACACACCTGTATGTCCCCTGATTTAAACTTCTCTCAGACAAGAGCACTGGTCTGGGAGAGTTAGTAGCCATCAAGCTGACAAGCATTAACTGCAAGGGGAATATCAGCTCAAGAATGATAAGCTTTAATCAAAAGGAGTTCAATCTGATATTTGGCTTTTTTTTTTTTTTTACCCCACCAGCAATTTAAGGAAATAAGTCATTAATATGACTCAAGCAGTGGGTGTGTGGAGGGGATGAGAGAAAGAGAAACAGTCCAGACTGAAGAAATGCTTCAAACACAAAGAATAAAGACCCACAAAACACTTGTATCCACTGCAGTACCACATGGAGTTGCTGGAATAAGCAGAAGGAAATTAAGGGAGCGAAGGAATCATAGAAACAGAATCATAGTATCCTACAGTCTTTAAGGTTTGAAAAGATCTCTAAGATCATCTAGTCCAATCATTAACCTATTGCCACTGCCCACTAAATTATTTGTGCCACATCTACACATTTCTTGAACACCTCCAGAGACAGCAATTCCACTCCTCTAGGCAGCTTGTTTGAATGCCTCACCAATCTTTCAGAGAATAAATTTCTCCTAATATCCAAACTGAACCTCCCCGGCACAACTTTAGGCTATTATTCCTCATCCTATCACTGTTACCTGGGAGAAGAGGCTGACTCCCCCTCGCTACAACCAAAACTGAATGCAGTACTTAAGATGCAGCCTTATCAATGATGAGTACACTGGGACAAAGATGTTCCTAGTCCTGCTGACTACAACTACATTACTTCTGATACAAGCCAAGATGCCATTGGCCTTCTTGGCCACCTGGGCAAACCACTGTCTCATGTTCAGCTGGCTGTTGACTAGCACATCCAGATCTTTTTCTGCTGCAGTTTTCCAGCCACTCTGCTTCAAGCCTGCAGCATTCCCTTGGGTTATTGTGATCAAAATGCAGGACCCAGCACTTGGTATTGTCGAACAACCTCATACAAATTGGCCTCAGACCATCAACCCAGCCTGCCCAAGATTTTCTGTAGAGCCTTTCTAACCTGAGGCTGATGAACATTTCCTCCCAGTTTGGTGTGATCTGCAAATTTATTGAGGGTGAACTTAATCTCCTTGTCCAAATCATCAATTCAAACATTTAACAGGACTGGCCCTAATACTTAACCCTCGGAAACACCGCCAGTGACTGGATTTAACTCCATCCAACACAACTTTGTGGTCCCAGTCCTCCAGCCAGCTCTTTATCCAGCAGAGAGTACAAGTACCTAAGCCACCAGACCTTGAGAGAAAACTGTGGGAAACAGTATCAAAAGCTTTACTGAAGTCTAAGCAGACTACAGCCTTTCCCTCATCCACTAGGCAGGTCACATGGTCATAGAAGGAGATCAGGTTGGTCTAGTAGGACCTGCCTTTCATGAATCCATATGGAGTAGACCTGATTCCCCAGTTATCCCGCACACACCGTGTGATCTCATTCCTTTTGTTAATGTATTGGTAAAAACACTTTTTACTATCTTTTCCAACAGTGGTCAGATTAAGTTCTAGATGGACTTCTGCCTTTCTAATTTTCTCTCTGCATATCCTAGCAACATCCTTATACTCTTACTGAGTTGCCTGCACCTTCTTCCGAATGTGGTAAACTTTTTTTTCCCCAGAGTTCCCCACAAAAGTTCAGCCAGGCCTTCTTCCCTGATGGCTCGTCTTATGGCACATGGTGACAAACTGCTCCTGTGCCTTTAGCATTTCCTTCTTGAGGAATGTCTAGCCTCTCTGGACAAACTTCTCCTTCAGGACTGCCTCTCATGAGACACAGCACTTTGCAGCCAGCTATCCCTTGATAATGTGTTGGCTTGTCTCCACTCTGTGATATCAACAGTACCACAGTAAATAGGAAGATGTTGCTATTATTCTTGTATGCAGTGCAGATATGGGTTTCAAATCCCTGTTATAGTGACTCCTAGGCAGTCCTGAACACTCCCCTCCACTTCCCAAAACCAGTTTCTGTTTGAGACAGAACACGGCCAAAATCCATTACACACTCTGACACAGTTAAGACAGAGTGCTTAAAAACATTGGAGACAGAAATTCCCCTGATACCCTCAGGCAAATGGCTCTGGGGAGAATTTCTGGCTCTGAGGAACGGCGGCCACCCAGGCCGGCACAGCAAGCTGGCACAGGGCAGCCACATCAGCATGGCACGGTGCCCAGCTCATAAGCTCTTCCGAGAGAGTTTCCTCAATGCCCTGGGTCACATCTTTCTCATGAAGATTTTACAGGGATGTCATAACTATACATCCTCCCATATGCACAGTAAAGAATTAGAGCTTTCCCAGCCCTATGTAATTATTAACGTGAGAGCAATTAGATAGATCAAATAGCTTGTTATTAAAGCACCAATGAGGAACATTAAAAATGTCGCAACTGACGTAAGAAATCTTGATTCCAGAACACTAAAAACCATAACCTATGGAGTGTTTAGTTTATACTATATCATTTATGTGTTATAGAATGTATTTTTCAAATTATACCTGTCCTGTCATGTGTGAAAAACTTGATTCATCATGTTGGCCTTGAGGTAAAGTGGAAGTGAAATCTAGTGTGGCTGGATTTTGGCTGATTTCATGCTTTCATGGTCAGATCTTAGAATATTATTTTAAGTTCAACTAAAATATTATAATTTATTTATTCTAATTTATAGCTGATTTTTTTTTTCATCATCAAACTGATAAAGTAAGCTATAATGAGAATTTTTTGGATGATAGATGTCATTCTCCTTAGCAGTGCTATTAGCACTTGTCCAGTTTTGAGAATATATATTAAGGAAAAAAAAGACACACATATGGCTTGGTGTAATTATGTAGCCCTTCACATTGAAAGAACTATTTAAAAGAACACATCTTCATAATGCTATGTTTATCTTCTTTCAATTTCTATTACTTTTTCCAAGTCTGTCAGCTTTACATATGAATTTACATTTTGTCAAATTAAGTTGATAACACTAATTTCACAGAAATAAAGGCCAACATTCATAAAGTACAGTAACAAGCCTACACATGCCTGAGTTTCTAAATGGGAAAAGGGATAAGAAAAAGGCCTTGTTTTGGTAGGCAAACAAATTTCAGTTTGCATTTCACAAGGGATTATCATTAGGCTTGAGCAAACTCAATGCCTGTGAACACCTTACATTTTTTTATGGTCCACAGATTTTGCAGAGCTTGATTGACTCTGCAGACTTTGATGTAATTTAAACTTTTGTTTTTTCAAGTAAGAATTAGAACTGTACTGTAATTCAGCAGGCAGGAGAAAACACACAACTACCTAATGTGCTGAATATTTTCTTGGACCACGTGTTGAAGGTAATACTAGTATCCCTTTCAGAACTTCTGTCTGCATTATCTAATCCATTCTTCACATTACATTCGTATCTCTTTTCCCATGCCACTTTCTTCCTTGCTACATTCTTTATCATTTGATATTACTGTTTGTGATGGTCTTCTAAAAAGAAAAAGATGGCAATAAAATTTCAGGATTAGAAACAATCTTTGAATATGCTTATGATGAATTAAGTTGAGTTCACCATCCCAAGTTTTTTGCACACAATATTTTCTTAATAGTAAGAATACCGTGATAGAATCTCCTTAATTAAAACATTCAACAAACTGAGAGCCTGTTATAGATGACTTTATGGATTTACATGGTACTGTCCCTTAAAAGTCACTGGGTCAAATTCTAGTGATTTTTGCTTTCTTTAACCCCAGGTTATTTTATACTGTCTTTGTTTTCTTTTGATGTACTTAAGCACATTCAGACTTAATTAATTACTTTTGATTCACAGTCTTTGACTAATGTGTGAGTTACGTTCTTGCCCTATTACATGAATCCTTCCCCTTTAATCCATTTTGCTATAAAAAGTCTGATAATGGTATGATGTGATTTACGAAATGTGGTGGTGTTACATTAACATGCTCCCAGTGAATAATTCAAATATTAACAAATTTTTACTCTGTTCTATGAATCAATTACAATTTCTTTTTTTTTTAGAGTATTGCAAGCGCTGGGGGGCTTTGCAGTACTTTTTATTATTTGTTTAATTTAAAGTGAAGACTTTCAGGTACTACTTAAAGATAGTTACTTTCCCATTGAAAATAACTGCAGTTCAACTGTAGAGATTTTCATTTAATACACAAAGCAAAAAACAAACAAACAAAAAACAATAACAGATGTAGTAAATGAATGAAAATTCTTCCATTGTAATATCCGCAGCCTTTAATCACAAGTGATTCAAAATTTGGAGGAAACTGTCTAAAAGTGGCAAAACCATGTAAAACATAAAACACAAATAAATAAATAAATAAATAAATAAATAAATAAATAAATAAAAAAAATCTGCCAGAATGTATATATGCCACTGGCTGTAGAAGTAAAAAGAAAGTCCATTGAAAATGGCAAATATACATCTGGTGCCAACTTTTCTGCAGACTTCTCTGACGCTGCAACAGTTACTCTTCTATTTTCTGGAAAGTTGTGATGGACAAGGGAGGGAGAGTGTAGCATCTGTTTGAAGCTACACGCAGCAGCTGGGTTGGGTTCAAACAAGTTCATTGATGATAACTCTTGAAATGACTTATTCTTGGTGATGTACTTTGATTAACTCTTTGAAAAAAAAAAAAAAAAAAAGCTACATTTAGATTTCATGAGGCAGAAACCAACAGTCATTCTGCAATAGAGTGGAAGTTTATAGTTTACTCAGCAAAAGCTTGCTTGCTGATGAATTTTAGAAATGTTGGTCACCTCAGTACTTGAGAATCCACTTTTCTGGGTTCTCTTAGTTCACCAGAATGAAAATTAATTACAAAGTTTCAAAGTTTGATTTTCACATATTGTTCTCAGTATTCCTAGAACCGTGCCCCCCTAAGCAACAAAGTAGTTACGAACTTAGAGCAGTTTGTCCCTGACGTGGCAAGACACTTAGTTTCCCTTGAATCAGTGATTTCAAGGATAGGGCCTTTGCCTTAAGGAACTGGCACAAGTAATCCAAAGCCCTCTGATGCCAGGGAAAGGCTCTAACTGACCTGTATGTGGCTCTGGGCAGCCTGGTCTAGTGGTTGACAATCCTGCACATGGCAGGCGGGTAGAAATTAGATGATCGAGGTTTTTTTCAAACCCGGGCATTCTATGATTCCACGATTTCAGTAAACTGTGGATCAATATGCAGTTTCAGACAGGAGTGGGAAGTACTTGATCATTAGTAAAGTAATATTAATATATCATGCTAAACTTGATTAAAGGCACAATGCAAAATCACAAAAAAGCATTTCTACACATATGTGTTTAGGATCAAATTTCAACTACAGTTTCTGAAGAATTATAACCATTTGCAAAAATACATCACATAGTTTTAATCTGAAAGGAATTACAAAGCTGTTCTGAATAGCATGTGTCAGAGATGAGCTTGTTAATTTTATGAGGACAAATGATGTAATCTTGGTAGCAGCCCTTGGTAGCAGTCTTACCTTGAGTAGGCTGCACTTCTCAACTCTGCCTCTTATCCAGGGCCTGCAGTTGTTTTTGTCAGTGTTCACCTCACATTCCCAAAGATCTGCCCTGTGAACTGGGGAATGGAGGTCCCAGACATGTTTTTCTTCAGGGAATGTAAGAAGAGAATATTCTTTCACGGTATGCCACATGCCCATATCCCTTGTTGCCAGTTGTCAGTAAATGAAGATAATTTAGTGCAAGGTACATTACCTTCCATAGGAGAACATAAATCTGCTTGAAACACTTATGTCACACTACACTGGAAATATCAGGCAGTGTATCTGTATATGGTACTGTAACAATAGGAACTACAAAAGCCCCAGCTGTTTTTGTGATGACGTTGCTAGCTTATGACAGTTATGGGAAAAGTCTCTGAATAATCTTCACAATGAACCACGTGTTGGCCAGCATTTCTCAGCATTGAAGTGGTTGGTAACAGAGCTGCAACAATGAATTACCAACATTCATTTCCTTGAGGTCAGAATAAAAAATATACATACGAGTAATAAAAATAAGGAGGAAATATTCACAGTTGAGTCTAATAATTATTTGATTCTAAATAAAAGTGTGGTAATGTTTTACAAAAGAAAGCCCTTGGATTTAAAAAAAAAAAAAAAAAAAAAAAAAAAAAAAAATAGACTTGTTAAGATCTCCTCTCCTTTTCTTTAAAGAGGCTGTAAAATAATTATGAACTCAGGAATACTTGCAGAAAGTTAAGAAAATGCATGAATGTTTGTGTATTTGTGAGGAGCTGCTTAGTTTTCTAAATTATCTAAGTCTGCCTCTTAAAAATAATAAACTATCTGCATATTTATATATTATTTTCATGGAGAAACAGAAAGACCATATCATCTTCCTGCTTGCTACAAGAAGTTGCAAGTGCCATCAGTAAACGATAAAATTAAATTCATCCTGTGCTTTTTATCTTCATTTAAGAGCCATCCTGCAGATTCTTTGAATGTCAGTGTTTGCTTTTTCTTCTGCAGGAAATACGTTGTCACTTTGTAAAAATATCTTTCTGTCCTGAGCTTCTCATATGTAAGCAGTGGTAATAGAAGGTTTTTTTTTCCATACTCAAAGTTTTTAAGTCATGAAATTTAAAAGAAAAAAAAAACAACTGCAAAAACAAAACAAAACAAAACAAAAACAAACAAACAAACAAAAAAAACCCACACAAAACAAAAACAAAACAAAACAAAAAACAGCAGTATAACATCCAGCTGTTTGTGCCCAACTATGTGCAATAAGAATGAATCCATTAGCACATATTTTCATCTGTTTCACAGATTTTTCTACACTGCTCATCACTGGTACCCTACATGTTGTTTGTTAAACTATTCTTATGTGTATTACTCTGAATTTTCTCCTCCAAATGTCTGTGAAGGGCAAATAGTAATTAAATCAATACCTTTGAGTAGTGGAAACCCTGAGGCCACATCAAAATAGTCTTGGTGACCAATACCTCAACAACTCAGATTAAACTATGCTTTTCTGAGAACCTTGTCTCAAAACAACACAGAATCAAACGTTCTTTCCTTCGTGTTTGTATGGAAAATGTTACATAGAGAAAATGAGTTACGGCATGATGATGAGCTAGCTATCTCCTGCCTTCTGATTTGTTTCTAGTTAAAAAAGAAAAACTTTATCTGACCTTCTGGATGCGTGGGAAGAGCTCTGAGAAAGCACGTACCACTTGTGGTACAGCCTGCATCCTGTCTGCAGGAAGGTTAATGAGAGTAGAGCCCAGGCTCAGACCTGCCACCGAGGTTAACCCAGCTGGCCTTCTTGTGAAAAGGGCTGCTTGTTTTGAAGCAGAGGGTTTTTGGTCTAAAGATAGTAGAGAGAGATGTCATTAAGTCATCATTAAATGATACAAAAAAGTCAGCTATGAAAAAAATGTTTCCTCCTTCCTATTCCCTACTTCACTATTTCCCTCCCTCAGCTACGTGTTGGGCTATGAAATAAGCCAGGTCCCTGGAACAATCCATGTAAAAACTGTCCACCCAACTGTCTTGGAGCTGAAGTATTATTCTCGTAGATCTCACGGAGACCAATTTTTCTGCTTATTTTATTTAAAATAAGTAAGACAAAAATGTTTGTCTTATCAGAAAAACAGTAGTCAAACATTACAAAGAGGTTCATTATGCCTTTCTCAATGCAAAGATTTTTTTTCAGTCAAAAGGGACTAAACATTATGAAGATGATTTCAAGTTCATGGAGGAAAATGAACTGGATTTTGTGTGTGAAAGAAAAATTGACCCCCTAAACTTACATCTACATTGGCAAGATATATAAAAATGTAAGTGTGTTTATTTCAGAAAGAGAAAGAACCTTAACAATAAGAAAACACACAGGACAAAGTGTAAGTTTTTGAAAGATATGTTTATTCAATTTATATATTACTACTGCTTGCAAAAGCTATTTCTACTCAGTTTAAATAGATTGTTCAAAAAACTGCTGAATAATAGATATGAGAAAATGTTGATTGTATACATGTGAAGTGGGCATCAGGGAAATAAGCAGATTGCCTACTAACAAATGTCCATCTAAGTGCTTTGCAAGAATAACTGTGAAAGTCAATTCTCAATGTCAAGGAAAAAAAAAAAAAGAATAGATGGAAGGTCAGTGGTATTTTGGTTGCTAAAGTATTTGTATAACATGCACTGTATTGTAACTCTGTTACTTTCACAAAGTGCGTATCATGTTGTTTGAGCTAAAACACTTTGTTAAAGAGCTGTCTGTAGAAGACAAAGTGATCAGACGTTGGCAGAATAAATCATAAATTGTTTGCCCTTATCAGTGCCTCTGATAGAAAATGAAGTCTCAGAGGAGTTTTTGGCCCTTAACCCGAGTGTTGCAACTTTCTGTTTTCGTTCTCACCATTTCCTGGACTATAGAGCTCAGTTTCAAAACACCTATTTTGGGAAATTTCATTTTGATTCCTGCAGAGAGGAAGATTTAGCATCATTTTCTCATCTGCCTCTTCATTTCACCTACCTTGTTTGGACAACTTTCTCTCCTGTGCTGTAGTTGAAGCAACATTCCTCCTGTTCATTTTCAACCACCTCTTTCAGCTGCAGCACTATCAGATGGTGCAGCAGTAGCCTCATTATGTTTTAGAGCCTCTTTCCATGTGGTAAGTACTCAAGACTTCTCTGACTGCAGAAAACTATTGGTGGGAAAAGCTTCATAATATTCTAGAGAGATTTTAAAAGAGAAAAAGACAGGAAAAAAAAAAAAAAAAAAAAAAAAAAAAAAAGCCTGGATTTATCAAAGCCTTCTAGACTGCAGGAAATTTTATAAGTCTGTCAGAGTTCAGAGGAAAAGAGGACTGGTGAGCAGCTTCTCTAAGAGGCAGTACAATGACTAAGATACTTCACTGTTTATGATTATGACTGTTCATTGTTTTCTGGATCAGAAATATAACGTTCAAAAATGTTAGTGTCATTTCAAATTTGCTGAGCTCTAATATAACTTTTGCTTCAGTGTATCATTTTACTCACACATATTCATTAGTCTTGTTCTCAGCTGTAACTTTCAAGATCTAATTTAACACGAATAAAATAATATTTAAATTTAAAAAAAAAAAAAAAAAAAATTGAACCAAGATTAGAGTACTCCTATCTTCTGCAAACTCTCTGCTTCTGTGCCAGGTAGTGTATTTCTTCTGCTTGTGTGATTACTTACATGGCTCTAAGTGGCAGATACCTTGGCAGTATTTCTTTCCCACATCCATACCTATGAAAAATCTTTACAAAATGCTAATATAATCTGAACCACTGAGAAGGAAACACCAAATAAAGGAACAAATTACACAGGGTCAATTTTTCTTTTGGTTTTCTGTTGTACTCCAGTTCTTTTCAAACGTTCCATTTTAACACCTGTTATTTTTAATTTGTGTTCCAAGCATTTTGTGGCCATTATTACAGTCTGGAGAAAGACAAGAGGACAGTGAAAGGCTTGATGAAAGAGAAGATTTACAACACCTTTTCCCTCGTTAGTTACATCCATATAATTATAGCAAAGCACTGAGTGGGTACCACTTCGCCATGCACCTGAAGCAGTTTGTGCTTGACAGTGCACTGATAGTTTAGTAACACAGCTCCTACTGTGACTGACAGTTGGTTTTGGACTAAATCACATACATTTCAATAGGAGATGGTGGCTATTGGCAAGTTCAGCCAAAGTCTATTTGGCAGAGTATATGAACCTTCATGAAGCTCTGCTCTATTTCACAGTTCCATGGGATGCTGCTAAATGCAACACAGGCTTACCCTGAGTTTAGCTACAAAGAGTAGGCAAAGTCAGTGCTTCAGAAAGGCAGAGAGCTGCTGAAAAATGTGCCTTTAGCTCCACTGAAGATTACATGTATGCCAGACACAACATGGCAGTTGACCTGGCAGAACAGGTAGCTAAAACTATTTATAAAGTTTCTAAAGGTCAGCTGTAGGAAGGTCATTCCTAGGGTTAAAGCTCAAACATCAGCTCACTCAAGAGAAAATTATTTTGGAGCATCATTTCTATATTTAACCTCTTGGGAAGGCAAAATGAATAAGTTAATACTGTTACTTCAACCCTTTCATCTGTTGTATTTAGTATTTTCCAAGAGACAGTTCAATGCCATCTGAATTTGTAAATTACTGAAATGGAAGGCATTAAGTCTGTTGATTGGAAAAGGAGCAAATACTGTATTTCTATTGAAGAAGCCAAATCTGAAGGTGATCCAAGAAATTGCGTTAATGTAGGATTCAGCCCAGAATCATAGATGAGTCTAGCCATCAATCACCAGGGAGAGAAGAGAAAATAAAATAAGACAGTGAAGAGAGATTAGATGGAAACATGAAATAAGTCCTGCCATCTGATCTCCACCAGCAAAGCACAGCATAGATGGGATCTTCTGCATAAGCTTTCCAAACCGAGTTTGTTTTCTTTCTGGGTGCACCAAGATTGCAAAATTATGCCTCTGCAATTATCTGTTCAGACCCAGGAGAGAGAAGGAATTTTCAGACCGCCTATATAGGCACACTTTACTCCAGGCATCTAAACCAGTTATAATTCAAATTATTTCAGAATGGGAGCCCAGAATTCTATTACTTTGTTCAGAATTAAGTATCAAATAATTTTGGATTGTCCAGATACCAGCCAAAGGCTGACAGGTATATCACAAGCACAGGAGATCTTTGTCCTTCTGAAACAGAAACTGCAAGCCAGGCAGGAGATACAAGAGTATCTCAAATGGTGCTGAACTCCTTCATTCTGATAGCTGATACGAGATCCTAACTTCTCTGTATAGCTCACAGGAAAAAATAAGCACTTTAATTGGTTTATTCAGGGTGTTGAACTTAAGACAGCGTGATTGATTGCAGCCCACAAAGTATCTCCAAAGACAGGCAACCTTGTCTGCTCACCCTTGTATAAATGCATTCTTCTCCGTGTTAGTGACTTGTCACCCCTGCCATCAAGGCCAAGACAGATTGAGTCTTCTTTTGGGAAATGGTGCAGTCCTTTTCCCTTTACTATCACTCGTTCTTCCCAAGTCATTATCGTCATTTGCTAAAAGCATCACTAGTGTCATAACTGACTAAAGTAGGCCAATGACAACTTGATCTCTTTTAACTCTTCTACTTGACCTCTCTCTGACAACCTGAAGAATTCACACAGGGAGGAAGAGAGATTTGTGCAGAGAGGTGGAGAACCTCCCACTCTTGGAAAAATTCTATGGTGTTAAAAAAAAGGGACACCTGCCATACATGGTATCTGGTTGGTTTGGTTTGAAAGAAGCAGAATCAGATCTCGCAGCATGGCTCTCTATCCTCCAAAAGAGTGGCCTAATAACCTCTAGGTTATTGGCTTCTCCAGAGTTACCTTAGAACACTTGTTTCATCCTGATATAAGAAGGGAAATTTCTGAATTTTTGGCAGGAGAGTAAAACCACCCAGCTACATTCTCAAGGCATGCACCTTCTCTCCATGGGAGGTGAGCAATCAGGCTCCATGCTGTTCCCTCAGGTACTGGCCCAGCTCCATGGGCTGATAAGGAAGGATAATAGGTCTATGGCCCCACCTCCTTCACTTGCCTTTTTGACATCCTTTTCCCTAAATATGAGTGACAACAAAGCCGAATGCAGGAGTTCTTGGGCTGCCTAGGACACCCACCAGGCAGCCTGTCAGGTCCTGTGTGGATGCCAGGGCTTGACTGGGAGGAGAACCTCACAGCACAAACAACTTTCAAGACTCAAAATCACTCGCTTTCATTTCCAGCCACTAGCAGCAACACCCTGGGTTACCTGAATTATGCCAGGGTCCAAAGGTTTCTGCCTATCCTGCTGTCCCTCTCATGTCCAACGTGTCTCTTATGGGTACCTGCCAAACATCCCCTTCCAGAGGGGCAGAAAGGATGAGGAAATTAGGCAGATGTTAAGAAGACTCACGGAAAGCAGAAAGATAATGACTACTCCAGCCAGCACTGGCAGTAACTGTGCAAACTTCCCCGCACAGCAGTGCCAATGCAGCTCGCTCCTGACTGTGACACACCTGCTTGCTGAGAGCTGTGCATCCCTGTGCCAGGGCTGCCCACCGCACCGTGCATACGACTGCACTGCTCCCTGCTCCCAAACAATGCATGTGGTGGAGGGGAAGCAAACATCTTTCTCTCCACTTTTAAGTGCAAACATCCAAATTCAGACCTGTATCTCCAAATAACCCACACTTTTGCATCTTTGCTGTGTGTATACATGCTATATATGAAAGCAGGAAGTCACAATTTTCTGTGTGTAGAATCCTCTATGCGATTTATAAAACATCACAGAGCTCATTTTAGGAGAATTCATTGCTGGAAAATGATTTGCAGTGAATGTTTTATTAATCAACACATGTCAAATCATATCTGCAGAAAAAAAAAAAAAAAAAAGTACTAAAATAAACCCAAACAAAAATAATAGAACAATTATTGCTTGAAGATTCTGATTGCCTATAAATTACAACCCTATTCAGCTCCATGACAATTTATGTTTTCAGTTATCAAACCATTCTGGTTATTAACTTTCAGTCTAGTTTACTGGGGGAAGTAGGAATACACCACAAAAGCAAATCATTTTAAAACATGTCCTGAAAAGTAGGGTGGAAGTTTATTACCATTGTTCAAAACACAGGATGAGTTTTAAATAGGGCTTTATTTCAAAAGATAGGGGCTGGTCACAAGGCCACTCAGCATGACCACAGCTCTAGATGCAAAAGTGTCACTACACTTGGTACATTCATAAAGTGTTTACTCTCATTACAGTTTTCAATTTGTCAGTGTTTTACTGGCATGTAACCACAGAGCATAGACTGCTATTGCTGGTTAACCTTGTTATTGCAGACAAGTTACAAGTCCTGACAAGAGTTTGATAACTGTGCCTACTTATTTTAAGCCATACATGAGGAAAGGGTAGGAGGTTCAAAGTAAGTTATGCTTTCCTGTGTGAGTCCCCATATGATCACTCGAAGTTACTGTAAATATACAAGCAGAAGTGTCTGATTGCCATTTTGTCATTGTGACATAAGACAAGAAGGTAATAAAAAACACACACACATAAAAAAAGCAAACCAGAACCAAACATGAAGTTGAACTCAGAAAAATTTTAAGCCCATGAGCCTCAATTCTCTAAAGTAAATGTATGAAATTAACTACCTGCATGTGTGTTTGCAGGATGAAAGTCTATTAACTTGCAAATAATCTTTTCTGGCATCTATATCCCTGAAAAAAATAAAGATCAAGCAAGAGAAGAATGGGAACTGCTATTTTGTATGGAAAAAATATCTTTTTTCCCCTCCTCCTTTTTTTCCTATCTTCTCCTCCTTCTCTTGACATATTTACAGCCCATTCACTTATCTCAGACCCTTGTTATATCCTCATGTACACTTTGGTTATAAACTTGCTGGATCAAAACAGTCTTTTTCTTGATAATTAAAAAAAAAAAAAAAAATTGCAAAAAAATATCATTCTGGCCTAATCCTTGACAGGTCACTGCTGAAATGTAAATACTATCTTACTAAATGACCAAATGCTCCACAGCAGTTCAATAATAAAGTGTTGATGAAAAAAAAAAGAAATGAAATATTGCGGCAGGTCCTGAATTCTGCTGTACAGATCATGATAAATTGGATAACATTCTAATAGCTTCCCAGAAAGAGACACCTAAACAAAGTGGTGGTTTAGATATTCAGAATTATCGGCCATGCTCTATTTTATTTTTTTTTTTAAGTGAGAATTGTGGACACATAGCCCTACAATTAGAGGATTATTTTCCTATTTTCAATTTGTCATCTAAATTAAAAGTTCACTAAAGCCTGCCAAAAATGAAAACTAAAATTAAAAAGAATAAAAAACACAAGAAAAGGTTAAAAAAAGGAAAATCATCTTTAGCAAGCATCTGCCAGTGGCTATCTGTGCATCAATTCTGGTTGTTGTCCTGCAGTGGAGAGAAGTGATTCTGCTCCCTTTATACCTTTGGTTTGAGCAGAACTTTCTTACCATTAAGGTCCATTAGTGTTCATTAGAATCGCTAGAACAAGAGCAGTTGAGCAGTTGACATGGGAGGCAGAGAGGGGAGAGGCAGGATTCTGTCCCCAGACAGCATCTGAAGTGGTTTGGAAATCTTGGGTTCTTTTTCAGTATAGGAGCATGCTGCCTCTATGAAGTGCAATATCTTCCATAGTGCTTTACATCAGTGGAGGTCCATGTTACCAAACATCTTGAAAAACAGAAAGCTTTAGCAGCTGAACTCAGAGGACCTGCCCTAAAAGAGGGAAATATCTTTTCTCATTCATCTGTTAATGTTCCTTCGAATTAGCCCCAGAGAAAAGATAGATACTGGCTTCCCTTTCACCCTTCCCCACCCTATCATTTATGCACAGAAAAGACTGACTGTAAATCAGTAATTTCTGTACTATCAAATGTCTACAGTTTTACCTCACAGGAGCAAATACCACAAACTGAACATGATGCAAAAAGTCACAACCATTTTAATGAACTACTTCCAATGTGACTATACTTCTGAGAATGTATGGTTCTTTCAAATGTGTTTACAAGTGAAATATGGTTCCAAGATTCATTATAACACATTTTTTCTTACTAAAAAATAAAGATTATTATGCTTCAATTATTCTTAAGTATTTGAAAGCCATTTATTTTTTCTTCTGAAATCTGTTTTGACTAAAAGATTGTAATACTACTACTACTAATAATAATATACAAAAGTGTCCTTTTTTGGCTTTGTTGTGTATATTACATGGATTTTTGGCATCCGGATACTTCAGAGTAGAAAATTGCTACATAATTGCAGAAGTTAAAGGTAGAACATCTATTCTTCTAATAAATTATACAGAAAAACTTCCGCTTTAAAGTACAAGCACTCTCGTGCCAAATTTGCCACCTTAGTAAATTTTTATAGATGAGTCACACGCCTCTAAAGAAAAGTCTTGGATTAGGAACTTGACTGAGGCACTGCTAGTAATAAACATATTCATGTTTCACATGCTGACCTTGTATCTGCTACCATTATGGGAAAATCAAATGCTTTTCTATATGACATTCAATTTCTGTCCTATATTTCAAGCCTCTTCTGAACTCCTTGAGACTCACACTGATGTGTAAACAGAACGTTTCTTTATGAATCATACAGAGATGTCAGCACCTTTGGTCTTGGGTAAAGTTAACAGATGTGATAAACCTAAATCTTAAGGGACTTTTTGGGTCTGTGAGAGTGAAATGGCACATTTGAATCGATTCTGTTTATACATAGTGCGTAAAGGAGCCTTATTTTTATACTCTGATACACTCAGAAGGTATCAGAAGGTGAAATATCAAGAGTAATAATGAATCAAGGGGTTATGGTCATTCAGGCAAAACAAATGTGATTCATTATACATGAGAGGGTCATGTACACCATGTGAGGGTTAATCCCATTTTTAATTCCATGGTTGTCTTCACACGGAAGTGTTACATAGCCTGTGTAACTGTCATTGGGTCTGGAGATTTATGTGGCAACGTGCTGTTTTGGAAAAACATTGCAGTTTAATTAAGGTTTGGGATTTTTATTTTTATTTTTTACAAATGAATTGATGAACAGAACTTAAGAACTAGTATGATTAGCATGAGGCCCAGCACCACATGATTCTTGCTTATCTATTTTACTCCAGTCATATTCCTCTCTGAAAATGCAGGAAGTCTCTGTCCACGATCAAAACTAGATTCGGACTAAGGTTGTTGAAAATTTCTCTGAAAGAAAAGAAAAAGCTAATACAGTATTCATTGCAATCATAACATAATAGAAATAGAATCTTATGTTGGAAGAGACCTCAGAGGTCATCTAGTCACAATCCCCCTGCCATAGGCAGAAATATCTCCCATTAGACCAGGTTGCCCAAAGCCCCATCCACCTGGACTTAAATATTTCCAGGGATGGGGCACCCACAGCTTCTCTGTGCAACCTGTTTCAGAGGCTCACCACTTTCATAGTGAAGAATGTCTTTCTTGTATCTAATCTAAATCTACTCTCTTTCAGTTGAAAGTCATTACTCCTTGTCTACTTGACTACATGGCCTAGTAAAAAGTTCCTCATATTGCTTTTCAAGAGGCCAAGACCTTTTCTTCTACACCAGTCTCAATGCCCTCAATGAAATTGGAGAAATAGAGACCAGAGATGTCAGGCTGATTGCTTTGTATATCTCTGCAAATGAATGTTGGAGACATGAATCCAACAGAAATTGTATTCAGACATGAGGCATTCAGAGAAATGTACAGAATATGTTGGAAGAGTGTTTTCCCTCAGTCATGCCAAGCAAAAACCCAATAGCTAGTATGTTGCAGGTCTGTACAGTACCCAGACTTTTCAAGTCTCAGAATGACTTCCATTCCTTACTTACAGCACAACAAAAAACAAAGTTTAAGAAAATCATCAGTCCCATTTGTTCAGATTTTGTATTTGGAAAGATGTGCCAGAGAAACCTTAAAGTTAAGGAGAAACTACACAAAAGAAATCATGTATTAATAATTAAAATTGTTATTGCTGCAGCCTCTCTGGCTGATGGACCAAGGGAAGGCTCCTTATTAAAGTGAATGTCAGCTACAGAAAAGGGTTTGAGTGGACATTAGTACAAATGTGTTACACGATTAAAAAATGAGTTATACTCCTATTACCATATGACCTGCTAGCATGACTTTAAACCACTACTTTTGCCTAAATTAACTCTTCAAACATGGTACGCAGATTACTCTCAAAGTAATTCCTCCTATTTCTTTACATGGAAACTACAACAGATACAAAGAGCACAAGAACATTGTTTAGTAGAGCAAATTCTCAGATACAAAATGCTATTACTCAACATAGTCACCACCATTAGTTATGCATTTTTGACAGCAATGAACAAGAATGCACTTGTAAAAATGTGCACTGCCATCTGGAACATAGTTTGTCCTTCATGTCACTGCTGCCACTGCTGAAATACACCACCCATCCCTCCCTGAGCTGACATCCACTGTCTGATCTCCGTAAAAGTTCAGCAAGTGTTGATGAATGTCAATGGGTGAATTCAGTTCCACACCTTTGCATCATATGCACTTTCATGTCAGTCGCCATTTTGTCAGACTGCCTCTCTGCTGCCATCTATCACATGGCAACAGCTTGTAATGGGATATTGGTGGAAAATCTCATCCTCTACTTCCATACCACCAACATCCACCTCTGATACTGTGGGCTGACATAATAAAATAGGAGGCATTAATTTCAGAGCAGCCCTTGTAATTGTGCATTGCTCATTTTCCTGATGTTAACAATCAGGACTGAAGCAAGGAAAAATATGAAAAACATAAACTGAATACAAGCCAATAGAGAATACCTCCACAGTTTCTGGACAGATTGTCCAATTTAATGCAAAGTCACTAACTGTAACATTCTCTTATGGTATTTGAAAGGGTAAAAAGGTTACCCTTAGCAATATCACAGTTAAGAAGGTGTGCAGAAACAAGCTGATTACCAAAATCAGCACAAATATTTTATTTTCAAGTCTGGAAATAGTTGAAAGCAATTGGAACAAGTACCTGATGCCAAAAAATAGGAATAATATCACTCTGGCATGGGGTTCATCAGCCAGCTCTCAGATTTAGCCCAAACAACACTAAAAATTTGGAAATAAAAAAGCAAACAAATAAATAAATAAATAAATAAATAAAAATTAATTAGTATCTTTTTTTTTTTTTTTTTTTTTTAAATCAAACGCTTCTGCAATTACTGTTTGTTTTCCAGATCACAAAGTATCAGAACAGGAAAGGAAAGGTCTGGCAGACACGCTCAGCAAGATGGAACAACAAGAAGTGCCAGAAGACTCATGAAAACAAACACCCCTCCCTACCCTGTTTGGTTTTGTGTTTACCCAGAAAGCAGGGAAAGTGTTCGAATACTGAGAAGCTTCTCCCTACAGAATTTGAGAAGATCCTCTTAATTATTAGATTATTAGAATATTATTTATTCCTGCTGGCTGCACATGTCATCTCAAACTCACTGAGATCAGAGGCATATTGAGAAAAACTTTCCCTCCATACTTTCTGGAGCAGCTGTGGAGAGGTGGAAGAACCTCTTCTGGCAGCAGACAAGCCGTTGTTGCCTACATTGGTTATGTGACTGCAGGGGTAAGTGGAGTTCCCAGGAGGTTGCAGACTTCTCCAGCACCCTGTTATAGAGATTCACCTCCTGCCTGTGCCCAGACAGACAAGGAGAAAGGATGAGGCAGCACAAGGGGGATATGCATGGAAGGATTTTGCATCGGCCCCATTGGTGGTCTGGTCAGAGCACAGCATGTGTTTCATGTGTTGAGTATAAGAGAAAGCAAGCTGGCAACTAATGCTGTTGGAAACATGGGGCCACAAAGACCAGCCAGTATGGCCAGGCAGCTGCTTGTCATTCTTGCCTGAAGAGAGAAGAGATGGAGGAAGTGTGCTGAGCACTGTTGGGGTGAAATGAGAGGAGCAGGGGCTGAGGCTCTGGAGGAAGCGAGAGGCACAGGTGTCCACAGCCGGAGTGCCGGAGGGAGGGTCACCTCGCCAGCGTGGGCCCAGATGGCACTGCACATGTCTCAGCCCTTGCCGGAGACGTGTCCACTGAGGCAGCACCTAAGGTCACTGCAAGGCTTGGCAGGGACCATCCAGATCTTCCTCTCCCCTGCAGTCACTCGAATTTGGAAGGGAGGTGGGTCTGCAAATAGCACACTGCTTTTCTCTGCTCTGGGGAGGGTTACCTGGTGACCTTGTAGAGAACAGTTCTTACCAGCAACTTCCTCAAATGGACAATACGATTCCTGCAGATAAAAAAAGAAAGCAAAGCAGAACACAGCTCTTCTCCTCCATGTATATCCAAACTACAGGCCTTGGTTCAATCAGTCCTTGCAATAGGAGGCTGCCTCGTGTTTGCTTGGAGTGAGGTATGAACCTGAAGCAGCCATGAAACTTGGGACCTTTCACAGGAGGTGGAAGTTCTTGCCAGCCAGGTCCTGAGCACCAGGCACAGGAATGACTCTGGTGCTTCTTAGAGATCCCTGGCATGTGGATATGATGGCTGGTTGACCTGCTTCAGTGCTCTCAGCAGAACTAGTGCTCTTTTCTTCATGTTTAAGCATTATGCACCTCCCTATTACCTCTCCCAGCTGGGCAGGTTGCCACATACTCTAAGTGTGTTCAGTAAGTGGGCAGAGCCAAGGGTGCTGGGCTTTGAGTGGTACTGACTGTTAGAAGGGCTTTCCCAAAGACACCACTGTGGTGGTGGGAGTAGGGACAAGTCCCAAGGCACAAAGTAACACATTGTGCTCCAGGGACCACATTGACACACTGAGATCTTCCCTGAGACATAGTGTAAGAGATCCTCACAATAGCACAAGGGTCAGAGGAGATGATCCTGGGTGAGTTATTCACAATTAAGGGAGCCTGGAGTGACTTGAAGTGGTAAGATTTTCAAACTCCCAACCAATATCACAAATTCCAGAAATTTTCTGACTTGTACTGACTTGTTTTAATAAAAAGCAAGTTACAGGAGCATATAAATGAGACCCAAATATAATCAATATAGTTGCAACTATACATCATTTGGCTTGACATAAGAGGGAGGCTAGGCTGCCCCAAGCATATCAGTAAAGTACTTAGAGTATTAATACAATAGGAGAGGTACAGGCTCAGCTAATAAAGCACTCCTCTTTCTTGTTCTTGTGTTTAATTTGCTGTTGAGGCACATGCCGAAGGTAAAGCATTTCACCTCATTTAAAGAGGTATGACCCAGCACCATACTGATGCTACTATATTCCAGTACAGATTCCCAAAAGATCCAGAGGAGGAATACCAAAAGCCTGTTTAGTAAAAAGTGTACTGCATTGAGTAGAGGTAAAATCTCAATTTGAAATATTTGAAAGTAACTTTTAAATAAAAAGAAAAGGTGTGAATTCTTATTACACTAAGTTCCACTGAAGTCTGCTACTATAACCATGTACTTTCCTGGGATAAATGTGTGGTTTACAGCATCTGCATTACAGTGTAAATTTTTTAGAATTCACACTTCATGCTATAACACATGCACAGAACTTTTTCTCCTCAATCTTCTTTTGGATAGGATTTCTTAAGACTTGTCTACATGGGGGAAGTTAAGCAGCATAGCAATTCTGGGATAACTACTCTGTGATAGCTCCCTGTGGACACTTCATTGCAATTAAAAAAAAAAAAAAGGCTTTATTCAGGAATAATTACTCTGCATTGTGAGTGAAACGATTATTCTAGAATTAAAATCAGCCTAATTCCTTGATAAAGTGTATATACTCCATACAAGAGTTTTTGTCTCTTTGGTTAGTTTTTTTGGTTTGTTTGTTTCGTTGTCTTTTTTTTTTTTTTTTTTTTTTTAACCACAGAATATGAATACTGTACTAGAATAGCTAGGGCCTTTCCTTGACATAGTATTTTCCATTCTTAGTAACGGGATTTGTTCTCCTCTGTGTATCCTTCATACAGGAAATCTGTAGCTGGAAGCCAAAGAGCTACAGATTTTGTTTTGAAGATTCATGCTGGAAAATATCTTTTTCTCTGTGCATTTTTAGCAAAAGAGGGCAATTGTCTCTGCCCCATAAATCCAGAAGAGTCAAATTGTAATTGAAAAGCTCATATCTAATAATGTTTTATCTCTCCTCTCTCCCTAAATGCAACTGGCTATTTATTTCAAGCAGTTAGGTAAGAGAGATCAGAGAAGGCCATGATGGTTTAAGCCTGTTAAGCAAAGCTGAAATAGCTCTCCACCTGGCCAAGATGCAGGCCAACCACAGGCATCTCTCCGAGTCTTTTGTCACTGATCTTCCTCCAAGTTCACTCAAGCATCCCTTACCTCCTGTATTTATGACCTCTCCTGCCTTTGTATTTTAACTGGCTCTGTTCTCAGGCTGTGGGTGGAGTAAAATGTGTAAAACCACCTGCTCATGATGCTGTGTTTCCATTCAGCTTCAGGAAAGAAGGGTTATTTATTTATTTATCTATCCATTTATTTATATATTTATTTATTTTGCCTTTGGATGTGTCTAAGTGTTTCTAGCAGAAATTCATGCAAACATATCCGTTCCTTATTTATCTTGTTGGCCTGCCTTTCCCTTTTAAAGATGTGTAATTCTGTTTATAGATGATCCTCAGGGTCCTTAGTCCTTTGATTACCCTCCTTAGCCTTTAGCATTTTTAAGATCTGGCAGCAAAAACTGTTTCAGATACATAATGTGCTAGTCCAGTGAAGATATTTAAAGTATCAAGTGAACCATGAAGAGTTAAATTCAACTAGCTTAGTATGAATCAGAATGTGCAGACAAATTGCCAGGCAAAGAGCAAAATGCAAATATTGCTCTTGATTCTGTGTACATCAGCCTTTTTGGTAATTTTTAAACATTCTATATTATCTTTTAAACAACAGATGGTGTTAATAGAATTATAAACCACACCCCACAAAATGCCAAACAGCAATAGCATTCACCATGGAAATTATACAAGGTATAATATTTCTGCATTTATGAAAAGCTGATCATGAAAAACATTCACACTGCAAAAGATAAGACCCAAAATACTTCTTTTCATTTCTTGTTAACGCAGCTTCAGCATTTAAATTAGTATCAATTACTGTGAATACAGTTTTAGATGTGTTTTAGCTTGTTCAAAAGTTCGAGAAAAGTAAGTTGTTATTTGTTTTGCATTAGTCTCTCTCACTGCAAGTTCAGATGTGCAGTGAAAAAAAAATCTGCTTTAAAAAATGGAGTTTGCTTTGAATCAATTAAAATGAAAGGGAAGGATGACATGTTAAGTTTTCTGTGAGCTCTGAGCATTAAATTACTTAATAAAGAAAAGTTAAATTTGGCAACACTGGGTAAGTAATCAGAAAGTAATGAAAATACTCTTAAATAGGAGACAAGACAGAGCTCTATCGAGGGCCAATTCTTATTTCAGGAAAACTCACTTTGATTAACTTTGATTGAAGTGAGAGGTTTTGGTACTTCTGCAGATGGAAAAGAATAAAGACTAGTTAATGTAAAGATCTTTATTCTACTGACATTTTCCAAAAGTTTGTAAACTAGATGGAAACAGACTGGTTTTCCCCTTCAGCTTTAACTTGCAGCCTGAATATCATGAGAACACTACAGTAGGTTTTCAGCTACAGTATGGAGACATATGGACAAAACAAGTGTCTTCTATACATGCAGGAGAATGCCACCAAGCCTGTCATCACTTGGGTCATTCCACACTTCCTCTGCCTATTTTGAGCCTAGCCTGCTGCCTTATTGCATTATAGTGGAAGGAAAATCTGTTTCTTCACTCCTCATTCTATCTTCGTGGTATTCACAGGCCAGTCCCCTTCCTCCCAAGAAGCCCAACAGTCATAGCAGCTCAACTACTTACCTTAAATAAAGTGAAGTGTGTTTGTTAGAGAACAAGGAAAGAGGTGTTGTGTGGAGAACCTGAGTGTAGCAAGACTACAGCACGGTAAGTGTGAACTCAGTCAGACACTACTCTTAATTATGGAAAGTAGTGATTATGTAGGATGAAAGTCTTGTCTCAAGCAACTGCTGCCAGGTCTACCTGTCTTCAGGTGTTCGAGCGAGATGTGTGGCTAGATCCTCCTACCTCCACCCTCCTTTCATATTCTCCTGTGGCATGCGTGCACCTTCATTTTATAGTCTTCAGGGCTAGTCCTCTGAGTTAGGTTTATATGAGTCAAGAGACTCATGCTGGTGTTACCAGGATCAGAATCTAGCCATTTGTATGTCTGAGCACATGTTCTCCTTGAAACAAGTTTGTGGTAGTATATTCAGGAATGTTTCGCACTCAGGTTCAGATCTGGTTCCAGCTGGAGTTCCCTTGTAATATTCCAAATCTCATTAAGTTAATTAGGTTGGCTTTTTTTTTTTTTTTTTTTTTTTTTCCTAGCAAATTCAGCGGGATTCCCTGTTTCTGTGTGCACATCTTTAGCTCAGCAAGGCACTCAGCAAGCCAGGGTGAGTGCCAGGAACAAGAGGTCATGCTCCATCCCAGCCCCTCACCTTGCAGCAGGACACTAAAACAGGGTACCAGAGCAAGCATGACAGAGGTGGATGGAGGCCACTGTCACCTGCCTCCTCCTGCTCCTTGCCGTTCTCCATTCCCAGACTTCCTATTTTCTCTGTGTACTGGTATGGTCAGAGATTTCGATTTAGGAGTTGGAGCTTAGAAGTTTGTGCAAGCAAAGGAAAATAAAAGAGGAATTGCGTGTGTTATAAAGCTTGCACAGTGCACACTAGTACTGTAGAAATGGGCAGTGGTGTAACCCCCACCTACAGATCAAGTTTGATCATTTAAAACAAGCGCCCTTTTCTGTCACATCTGGCTGCCTTGCGGGCTGCCATCCCCTCAAAAAAGAGATCACAAACAAAAGGGATTCGCCTCAGTTGAACTGAGGGATGGCTGGAAATCTTGCACAGCTGGTGACAAAGCTTACTTATTTTCATGGAAAGAAGACTGTAGCAATCAGGACAGTCAAATCAGTGCCTTTAATGAGAGCTAGATTCACCCACACAAACAAGTTGTATGGACTCAGAGATACATATCTTCTTGTACCCAAATCATATACTTCCTATTAGCACTACAATTATTACACAGGCTTACTAAGAGAAGACTATCTTCCTAAATATTTATTTAGTGTTGATAGAATTGCTTACAAAACCTCCCTCTCATTCTGTGAATCTCTTACAAGACTCCCTTGTTCCCAAGTTCATTATAACTACTTATATTATTACTGTAAATCTTTCTAATGCCTGAAATGCTTGGCTCTGAAGAACATTTTTATAATGAGGGTGGGGCAACGCAAAACTTTTCCTCTCCTAATTCATTGCTAAATTGTATTTGCAAGTTCAAATGCCAGAGTGATGAAATCACAATATTATCCATTGGATTTTGTTTGATTATTTGGTAGTGTAGTAGGGAAGGTATCCATAAAATGACATGAAAAGCAAAGCAACAGAGCTTTAGGGGTTTTCCGGAACTTCTCTTCCGTACACATCAATTTTACTGTATGACTGTCCTGAAAGATTTATGCTTTGTGTTTTGAGGGCCAGGTTTTAAATGGCTTCACAGAATAAAAATATTAAAATTTAAATGCAACTTTCAAAATGTGCATTGGACCTTTGGGCCGTCTGAAGAGGTCAAGTTCAAGACACTTATAAAAAGACCATTCCCAGAGCGACTGCATGGGAAAGCCTATTAACATTGCTGCTTTCCCTTTATTTCCCCTTTGATCATAAAATAAGGTTATGGGTGGCAAAAGCTGTAGTGGTGGGAAGATCCCAAATAGGATAATATGATTTAATCTACTGAATATAAAAATAATAAATAAAATGACAACAACAATACGGGGGTACCAAGCAAGAGTATGAGCATGAAATGCCTTGCTAAGAAGAAAAGAAAAACAAACAGAGAAACATGATTAAAAATAAAAATAATAATGAAAAAATAAAATAAAATGGCCCTGTACAATTTCACAATTGGAATTGTTGGTTTTCTTAAAAAAAAAAAAAAAAAAAAAAAAAAAAAAAA
>NW_024884711.1:13376394-13404132 GCF_019232065.1 Centrocercus urophasianus
CTTCTCTTCTCTTCTCTTCTCTTCTCTTCTCTTCTCTTCTCTTCTCTTCTCTTCTCTTCTCTTCTCTTCTCTTCTCTTCTCTTCTCTTCTCTTCTCTTCTCTTCTCTTCTCTTCTCTTCTCTTCTCTTCTCTTCTCTTCTCTTCTCTTCTCTTCTCTTCTCTTCTCTTCTCTTCTCTTCTCTTCTCTTCTCTTCTCTTCTCTTCTCTTCTCTTCTCTTCTCTTCTCTTCTCTTCTCTTCTCTTCTCTCTCCTTTCCTTATTCCTTTCCTTTTTGTTTTCCTTTTTTTTTTTTTTAAATAAATAAAACAAAAATGTGCATGAACCCTGAATTCTTTAACGTTTTCGAGCCGATTGTTCTGCAGTTGCATCATCATGCATAGCGTTAGAAGTCCACTGTCTTGGTGGGGTATCTGTTTTATAAATAAGCTGAAGAAATGAGACTCCTGGGAGGAAAAGCTAATGTTTTCTTCACTTTGCATTTCCCAGAAATAAGAATTATGCTTTTTAAAACATGATATTCAACAGAACATGTGTCTGTGATCTTAATTGTCCTGAAAAAAGCTGTCTGTGGCACTGCAGAACAATCCATAGCAGAGTTTCTGAAGGACAGTCACTGCTGAACTCATTTCCAAAGTATAGTATGTTTTTGCTTAACTGTATAGATCAAGAGAGTTTGATAAAAACTAAACAATCATTTGTAAATCTCAAGCCTCTGTTACCATGGTTGACAGGAAGCCTTGCACCTACTGCCAATTAAAACAAGCAGTTGTTTTGTAATGACTAGAACAAGAGTATAGAATGTGAAGAAATAAGGAAAACTGCATTTAACCACAGACAAAACTCTGCTAGAAGAAGCTCATGTCTGTTTTTGATGAAGTTCATGCTCTGTAGTTACAATACATTTTGTGTAACACTGCTTTTCCTCATACTGCCCAAGACTTATTCTCCTTACTAGTTCAAAACAATAAGTGATTCCTTCAAATTCAACACAGAAAATTATACTACATCACTGCTAATTCAAAGTTTCTTGAAACAAAAACTGCTTGATTTTTATTTTGTTTTGTTTTGTTTTTTAAATCATTGTGCACAACTGGAACTGATTCAGTGAATATGAAAGATAGCACAGTCCTGACGCTTCAGTAAAGACTCCAATCACTATAATCATGTTAATAATAAACACTTATTTTAAGACAGAAACTTCAAAGTATGAAAACAAACACATATTTTGGACTTTCTTACTGAGTCATGCTCCATTATATTTCTCTACATAATAGGTGATCTAAAAGCAAAAAAGAGTTACACTGCACATCAGAAATGCTCTACGTGGACTAAGTTTGTAGAGGGTGTAAATACATTAGAATATATCAGTGTATATGAACAAATTAGGAAGGAAGGGTGTGTTTCAGAGACTTTTCAGTGTGCGCTCACTATTAAAATCTGTCTGAGATCTGCTTGGAGAAAGCAACAATTATATTTCTTATTAAAGAATATGCAATTACAGCCTTCTTTACACTTCCTGCTTCCTCTAACAATGAAGACCTGTCTGCGCCAAAGATTATAAAGTCCTGTGCTGTTTCACTAGGTCACCAGACTGAACAGGCCAATCCACTTTCATGGCAATTTATTCCTGATTTTCTCCTGGGCCAACTTCTTTTATGATTAAACTAAGCCTAGCCGGAGATTTACAGCATTGTCACTGAGAGAGAGTTAGTTGCAATGAAATTAAATTGAATACTGATTAAACTTAAACTACAAAAACTTTTGTGAGTTCCCTAGTGTGTTATTCTTGCGTCTACTATCTTTAAAATCTTATTCAGACACTGAAAAAACAGAGCTTCAAACCTCCTACTTTTTCAGGAAAGTTGTCACAACCATAGGCTGCTGCAAATGCTTTATTTATTAAACCATTATTTTAATTCCTTTTTGTTTATGATATTTGTCTGTCATCAGAAAAAACCAGAAAGACCACAGTTCAGATTTCTCAGGATCATAAATGGTTTGATTAAACTGCAGATGCTAATTAAGACCCAAATCTGTATCTCTATGCATAGCCAGTATAACCAGCTTGTTAGCTAGGGAAAGCCCATGATATTTAGAATATTCCATGTTGTAGGATGCAGATCACAAGTGGGAGGCTTTCAGGACAGCTTTTGTAACCTCCTCTTCAGCTATATCATGCAGGTTTGGGGAAGGAAACACACGTGACAAATTGTCTGAACTGTGCCCATACATCCTGTACGTGTCAAAAGCAGCCAGCTATGATGTGGCAGGGTTAATCTGTGCTCTGTGCTGTTGTCATTTTGTCATCATTTTCTCAAAAGTATGTTGCTCCCTGATTTGAGGAGTTTGCAAGTAGACCAAGTGATAAAATGATTTTTTAAATGAGAAATAAGCAACTTTGAATTGCACTGTACTTTTCCTAAAAAAAAAAAAAAAAATTAAAAAGTGTTAGAAGCATATAACTTTTTAGTTTAGTTTAGTTAGCTTCCACAAATACATAAACTGAACCTTGTAGCCTAGAGAATTCAAGCCAATATGAGTGTCTTAACTGTTACCATTTCTAATGGGAAACACAGTGAGAGTTTTCATTATAAATTATACTCAGTCCAGCATTTTTTTCTGTGCTGTCCTTTGTGATACAAAATTAAAACGGACCATAAAATCTACTGAGAGAACAGTTACTAACAGGCATTAAGTATTGGTGTTGATAAGGAACCAACTGCTATGAACAAACAGATACTAATTTATATGATTTATGGTGGAATCCAGCAAAGAATTCTGGTGCTACAAAACCTTGGTGTTCCAGCATCCTGTTATTCAAGTCCATGGTCCTGTATCTGATATCCAGAACCATGTTTCTAAAGTGTTGTGCATACAGAGAGGCTTAGGCAGCCTGGAAAACAGCCAGCACGTTGTGTTTTGAGCCCAACATAGGCTGACTGGCACTAACAGAGAAAAAACTCAGATTTGTCCCAAATACAAAGTACTGCCTTCTTCTAAAGCCAGGCCTTTACCTGAGGGCTACCTGTAAAGACAGGGCTCTTTACAGAGCTTTACAAACCCAGGGCTGTCTGAAAGATGCCTCCATCCACTCAGAATCTACACCCTGATTCTTTGTATGAAAATAGGTTCCTGTGATCTTTCCTTCAAAACTGATGTTTCATTAAAACATAGCTAGAGGAGAAGCTGGCTTCTCATCTCCCTCTGTATAACAACTCTGTGATTAGAGCAGTCAGAAAATCATGGGATTCATTGCTCTTGCCCTGAAAGGCACACTCCTCTCCCCCAGGGAAAGACTCTGACCATCAGTCTGATGGCTATTTTAGAAAAAGCATTCTTGACCCTTCTACTGAAACAGTGCCCTTGAGGCCCCACAACAAATTCAGGATTCCTTAGATCATAATCTAATGTTTAGGTTGTTCTCAGGGTTGGAACATAAGCTGAATTTTCCTGGGATTATTTCTGTCCACTCTATCTGAAATTGCTGTGGAACATACACACCACCCTCAATTAAAAAATACAGATAAAATAAAAATATATATATATTTAAAAAGGGAAGCCCAAGGAGAAGGGGTCAGGTTGTGCCAATGAGGTGATTTGAGAGGAGGAACGAAACATCATAGAGCTGGGGACCAGAGGACTTGGGCATGAGCAGGCCCAAAAGGTAGCCTGGGATTCCCAGATGGAAAAGGATGAATTATGAGGACTAATGTACTGCTCTGAGGTTTAGCAACTGCCTCTGTTTAGCAGAAGTTTTCTGGATTGCACCTCAATTCCACTTGAATTGCACATTTCACTCCATTCAGATTATCCTACAGTCTGAAATATAAATACTGACAGAGACATCTTGAGCTCAACAAAATATTTGTTTATTTATTTGAAAAGACAGAAAGAAAGAAAGAAAGAAAGAAACAAAAAAAAAACAACCCAACAACAACAAAAAAAAACCAAACCAGCAGATGTTGAGGACAGTTAACACTGAAAGCACTGAGTTCTTGCCTTTTCAGCTTAATCCTAGCCAGCACTCAGTTGGCAGATTCTTCCAGGTGTGTCATACCTGCAGTTGGGGATCATCTTGCAAGATTTAGAACTTTACACTATCTGTGTATCACTAAACTGTCCTGTCTGTAGAAAAACTCAAAAGGAAGAATTGTGCTAAATCCTATTTTCACTTCACAATATTCCTGAGGTGAAAATACATTTTTGCAGAAGTAACATGCTTATTTTGACACTGTGACTAATGTCTTATTCTGCATGACTGAAACATTAGAGGAAGGCCATACCAAGTAGCTGTGACAAACACTAGACCAAAGACACATTACTTTAAAACTTCCTTTTTTTAGGGCATTTTGTTTTATTATTTGTAAATTCTTTAATTCCCAACAAAAAGATGTACCTCTGAACATCTCTGTGGTGTTTATATTGCCATCTAGATTAGGAATAGCCCTTACACTGGACTTGTCCATAATGCAAGGAAAAGAGGTGATTTTCCCTTATTTCTTCTTGTTCCATAAGCCCATTTACTAAGATCTGGTGGCACACTTTGCAATTCCTAGTCAGGTATTCAGAATAGCAACATGTGTATAAGTTAAATATAATTTGTGAAATATATGCCATATTTGATAAAAAAATGCATGTAGTCAGAATCATATGATGACTTCATTTGCATAGATGTAAAACCTGAATTTATTATACACAACCTATATTTGTAAAAGTAGACAGTCACCTGGCTTCTCTGTACTGGTTTAATCTGGCAGTCCCTTACTAGAGGCAACAGAATTTTTAGAAGCAGCCAAGACAAACCAGACACCAAAGGAAAGGAGAAAATGTGCAGGAAAAATAGTGGCTAGCACAAATATTAATACAACTCCTTCAATCCTTTCCAAAATGAAAGTTTCAGATTGACAGAAGGTGGAGAGGGCAATTAGGCAACAGAGAAGTGAGTCTCACATCACTGACGCATCTGTCACAAGCTGAACTTTTCTGTGAAGCAAAAGTTTTAAGGGGAAATCTACAGGATGCAATTCACTTTTTCAGGTAATCACAAGATCTTCCGCAGCAGATACGTGGAGCGGAAAGTAGTTACCATCTTGAAGAGAAGCTGAATGGATTGAGGTACTGTGCAGCATCAGGGCCTAGAAACAAGCACCTCCAGTGAATGGCTGGAAGAAACTGAAGCCAGTCTGCAGAAGGACAGATGAATTTGTTATATTACTAGCATGATACCCTTTGAATGAAGATATGTTTTTGGAGAGACACAGGTAGTGGGATGACACAGGCATAAGTTCAGGAGATTGGTGTCTAATCGAAAGACTGCAGAAATGGCACTGAAAGGGGTGGCTGTGTTCAGAAAAAGTTATCTGAGTCTTTTCCACAGAGCCACCACTGAAATCAGACATCAGATAAAGTTATGATACAGTTGATAATGTCCATTTGCATTTAAAATATGCATAGGACACTCCAGCCTGGTTGTATTTTTTTACTGACATCTTCAACTGCAACCAATTACAGTAATACTGGTTGGAGCACAGTTACTGAAACCAAGTCTTAACATGTCATTAGGCAGCTGGACAGTAATGGGCAGACCTTCCTAGTGAGCAGTCTTCTTGCTCTGTTTCAGAGGTAATAGCACATGAGCACGTTACAGAAGTCAGTCTACTGTTCTTGTAGGTTAAGAGGGGAAAAAAACCTCAAATGTTTTCTTTAGTTTCTGATGTGCTTAGCTTAAAACAAATCATGAAGAAAGCAAAAAATCATGACAAATGCTAGGTAGCATGCAACAGTTTTCAGTGTTATAGCTGCACACTATGAGCTGGAAACAAGTCATACTTTATAAGGTTTGTATTTCTTGGGATCAGTGCAAGCATCTGAGCATTATGAGCATTCTGTTGATTACCTGTGATGAATGGCAGAAGACGACCTTCTCTTTTAATCATGGGTCAACATAACTCTTACATATACACACATTTATGCGGTGTTTCTTCTTAATATTGACCATTTCAAGCTCCAGCTAACATCAGATAAGAAGAAAAAAAACAGATGTTTATTTGGTTCCAGGATCTATGAGGAAGCTTTTAACCCCACCCTACTCCCTGCCCTACTCCACTCCCCAGCTCTACTTTCTGCTCATGTCTAAACATATTTACATGTCTGAAAGGAACTGAAAAGTATCTGTAATGTTTCCCAGGGGATCTGATAGCTCTTCTCACACAAAACTTATTTCCAAATCATTATGCCATAGTAACATTTCGGTAAGGGGCACCTCAGAAAAGGCTTCCGATGGTTTCAGTCTGCAGATTCAACAGTTTCGTCACCTCACCTGAAAGATAAACATTTGAACAGAGATAGTTTCATTAATATTGCCCTTCACTTGAATACGTGATAGATCTGCAGTACGTATAAGATAGGTCCTTGGCTAAATATCCTTTTACCACCACTCGAAGTCCATAAAACTCAGGAACATCATGTGGATTTCTAATGCTCCTTCGCAGGCTTTAAATCCACCAAATCATGAGTGAATTATTGTGATTCATATGCCACTTTTATTTTTGGCAGGCAATGTTGATGGTATTGGAGAAAGATTATTTGAGTGAGATCTGCATCCACTTTCCTCAAATCAGGACCCTGAAAAAAAACTCAGAAAGGAGCTGTCAGCATAAATGCATACAAATATATGTAAGCACATATTCTGTACGGGTTTTGACGATACAAATCCAGACATGAGGGATGAGCAGGACTTTCTATAGTTCCTGTAGAAGTCTGGGCAAGCAAACATCTGGGAATGGACATTGAGGAAGAGGAAATATCTACGTGTCAGTAATATGAAAGTTATATTGTACACCTGCTTTTTAGACATGCCATCTGCGCTCAGTCATACCATAATATAGCTTTGATGACATGCCACAGCTAAAGGGCCGGCAGAATACTTCTTGCTTCATTGACATGAGTGACACAACTCTGCAAAACTCACTGCTTAATGATATAAATCATAACTTTCATGGTATATGGTTGTCCCACATGTTTTTCAGTGCTTAAAGCCACACTAAGTATTTTGCTGCTGAAAGCACTGAAGGAGAATTACAGTGGAAACTGATGCATACCAGGTAAGCAAGAGCACCTTATCTATACTAATGCTGAACTTCTCATTATGTTGTGCTGGCCTACAACTACACCGTAACATCCAATGGATATTGTTTACAATAACCTAACAACAAGCAATTCTGTTCCCATTACTGCTCACAATCTCATAGTAAATGCTTCTTGTTTCCACAGTAAGCTGACTGCAACTGAAAGGTACCACCATGCTTTGTCAAAAGTCAAATAAATCTTGTGTTTAGAAAAAGAAACACAATATATATTTAAAAAAAAAAAAAAAGGAATTGGATTTGACTAGTATACAAAGTCAATGAAAAATATGGTTTATACTACATTCCTTTCTTTAAAAACATTTTCTACAGTGTGCTTCAGAATCTTTAAGAGGAAGCATGGTCTAAATACAGAACTCAGTTCCTGTGCTGGACCTACTCTTAAATCCAAGTGTGGCCTCGGGCAAATGCGTTAATTTTCCTGTTTCAGTTTCCCTGCCTTTAAAGTGGGGATAGAACAACGAACCCAAACAGCTTAGTTGCAATTTATACGAATGAGTAACTTGATTATTAGATTTCTGAGACATGAAACACGATTATTATTAGGATTCACTGACCAGCCAGACAGGGGTGTGATACAAATAAAGGAGACGGGTCTTGGACAACAGGAGCATGCTGGTTAGGCAGACTGAAGAGCTCAGCGAGGAGGCAGTGGAATGTTGTGCCTGCAAAAGTGTGAACATTTCCCTTGCACTGACTTTCTATTTATTGCCCCATGGTACCTAGAGACCATGAAAAGCCAACTCTTCTCTGAGAAGCAAATAGGTCCAAAGCACTGCAGCAGACCAGCTGTAGGCAAATAAATTTTTATCTATGTAAGAGAGCTAAATGTTATTTTCCAGTGGAAATGTCAGAATTGATTAAAGCTTGAGCATTTCTATTTAAAATGAGAGCAGTGCTTGATACATTTTAAAGGGAGAAAAAGTGAGAGGCCTGACAGCATGGAGATAATGGGAAGGATTCATCTGTGGGCTTGCTGCAGTAATGTGGTACACAGCACGCCAGGGCCAAATTCACCTCTCCATACATAGCATAAATGGGAGTGCCTTTTAATAACTATGAGAAAATAGTCTCCCTGCTAGCAAAGTCACTATTATTAATTGTTATTATTAACCTTTGGGCTTGTGTATCCTCCACAGATTAATGATTATTCAATAACTGTGCTACAAGGTTGCACTTTCTAACACCAATTAATAGAAGTGCACAGCTAAGAAAAGCATTGAGGTATCGACTCCACAGTCTCTGTCTTGATGCAAAGTTGCCTACAGGAACTGTATCTGCCAATTCCCAGAGCAGGAAGAGGAAATATGCCTGAAAGTCAAAATAAAAGAAAAAAGAAAAAAAAAAAAAAAAAAAAAAAAAAAAAAAAAAAAGAAAAAAAAGATGGAGCTGACATCCACGGTCCCCTCTATTCTCAATAGGCAATAAGCAGCAGCCTCAGCTTTCAGGGAAAGCTGCACTCATTGCCAGCGTTCACTTTCCAGGAACTCCACATCCAAATTGTGCAGTGGCAAAGATGGGAAAGAAGGGCTTAAAAAAACAAAAGAAAAAAGTCCCTCTCCACGGAGAAGTTCCACGAATAAAGACAATTCTCAAACAGCGCTGTTGAGGAGCACATGGTGCCAGGTGACACAGCAGCCGAGACCGGGGTGTGGGGCTGATGCGCAGCTCCCGACAACGCGCGGCGCGGCGGAACCTGACGGGGTGGCCACCCCGGGGGCTGCGTGCCCTTATGCAGCAAGGCCCCGTCCCGGGAGGTCGCCACCGCGTTTCGGAGGTCTCTGCCCGGGAGGGGTTGCGAGGGGCAGCGGCGGGGAGCGGGCATGGAAATAAATAAAGGAGCGAGGGAAGGAAGAAGGCAAAGGAGGAAAGCGGGGAAGGGGCAGGGAGTGCAGAGACAGAGGGGGGGGGGGGCTGCGTGAGAGCGTGTGTGTGTGTCCCACCTGACTCCCCGTTCGGCGGGGGGGCACACACACGCATACACACACACATACACACACATGCACACACACATGCACACATACATGCACAAACACATACACACACACTCGCGCGCGCGCAGCCGCCGCGCTCCAGCTGCCGCCGCTTGGTCCCCGCACCCCTTCTCATTGCTGCCCCCCCGCCGCGGCACGCAGAGGGAAGCGTAAAGCGCGGAGCCCCGCGGTCGCGCTGTGCCCGCCGCCCCTCCGCCCCCCCCGGGGCAGCGCGCCCGTCCCCGCCCGGAGGGGCCGTGCGAGGCGGCGGCGGGGGTGGGGGGGCCGCGGGCACACGCGCAGCGATCCACGCACACGCACGGGCAGGACTGCCCCGCGCTGGTACCTGGTGCTGCCCTGGTGCGTTCCGGCCGGGCTCCTCCTGCCGAGGCAGCGCGGGAGCGGCCGTGCGTGTGCGTCTGTGCGCGTGTGTCTGTGTGCGCGTCTGTGCGCGTCTGTGTGTGTGTGTGTGCGTGTGTGTGTGTGTGTGTGTGTGTGCGAGAGCGAGAGCGAGCGAGAGCGAGAAAGGCTCTCCCCCCTCCCCCTCCTCCTCCTCGTTCTCCTTCCTTTAAACGCCCACTCCTGATGGGTGAAAAGACAACTTGAACTTCAGTGCAATTAACTTCGCCGGCGCCTCGGAAGCCGGAGGTGTCGCCGGCCTCGCCCGCCGCGCTCCCATGAGTGAGTCGCTCCCGCTCCTTCGGCGTCTCTCTTCGGGGACGGGGGGACGGGGGCAGCCGCAGCGGGTCCTGAAGGGGCAGGGGCCGGGCGGGGGGCGCGGGCGGGGGGGGCTTCGTGCGGAGGCGCAGCCTCCCGCAGCGGGACGCACACCTGCCGCCGCGCCGCTCCCGGCCACCGGCCCCGCTCCGCGCGCCGGCCCGCCGCCTCCGTCACGGGAGGGGGGAGCGGGGATGGGGCAGATGGAAGAAAAGGAAAAACCCGAAAAGTTTGGCAAAGTTTTTCCGCGGCCCCGCGCTCTTCTCTGCCGCTGGAAGCGGGGCCGGTGGCAGCCTCGACGGCTCGCGGTCCGGGATGGGTTGAGGACTTCCGCGGGGCGCGGAGGGTGCGCGGGCGGCTGCGGGGAGCCGAGCCCCGAGTAGAGCGGCGGAGGGACCGTCCGGAAAGCGTTCCCCCTCGCCTACCCGTGGCACGACCCGGCGCTGCTGCTGCCGCGGGGAACGGTGCCAACAGTTCGTCGCTACGCTCCGGGATTTTATTTTCATTTTTATTTATTTATTTTTTTTTTTCCGTTTCCGAACCCGGCAGCCGAGGTTTGGCTCACATCGGCGCGCTTTGGTCGCTGTCTGCGCTCGCTGCCCGGGAAGCGCTCCCGACAGGCACCTGCCCGGCTCGGAGTTTCCCTGTGCCGGGTTGCGGGCTTCTCACTCCTGGAGAAACTTCGCTAAAATGCAAGTTTGCTGAAATACTTTGCACCAGCTCCTAAGCCGAAACGAGTTGCAAATGACGAAAGCTTTCTACTGGCTTTAGTCAGTCCAACTGAGCACGGTGCTTCTGTGCACAGAATTCCCAAATTCAGGATGCAGATGCTGAAGGCGTGTGGTCAGGCAGCGCCCTGCCCTGTCCCCCTGCTCCCTGCCACCTGGGCAGCAGCAGCCCTTTACTTCTACTTCCAATTATTTCAGCACAGTGCATTCGTATATTTGTCTGCTGTAGTCTGCTGGCAAACATTAGCATTCAAGCTTACATTTTTGACAAATGTGCAGACAGGAATAGCATGAATAGGCATCTTAAATATTAACAACCTAAGCATCTGTTGTAAAACAAGTTTAATATATTTACTCTGTTTTTCTCACATTGTTAGGAAAGGTTACAATAAGTGTAAAATTTCAGCGGTAGTTAGCACAAGGAGTGCTTGGATCTTTCACTATCTCCTCAAGCATTCAACACAATCACCAGATAGAAATGTGGCAAATCAGGCACACTATTCAAAGCCAACTTAAAACAGTAACCGTAGAGTATAAGGATGTGAATATAGGATGTTCTTTGTTGCTTGCACCTTCCTCTTAGTCTGCAGCACTATCTGTAGAATTGTAGAGTGCTCTCGTATTCCTATATGCTCTGTAATACATTTGTATATCCACTCATTTTCTAATTCGTTCTCTATTTGAGATTGTTATTGGCATTGCCTCACTTTCCAAGTCAAAGCAATGGTTTGCACAGCAATAACGCAGAGCAGGTAGCAAAATGAGCAAGCAGAAATGTAATGTGTTAACGCATAGGCATGCATCTGAACAAACAGCACGCACACATCATGAGGCAGTGGAAGAAAAATTAAGATCATGGGCTGGTGTGTTGTGCGTGCCCACTCTTGAATACAAACAGCTAGTGGAAAAGCTACAACCTACTCCCAGGAATTCCTTCATCCCTGGAGTAACATTGTTCGGAGTAGAACAAGGGCACAGAATAGCGAAGTCTCCAAGCAGAGTGTAGAGTTATTTCAGGAATCAGTGCATTCCTTCCCTTTTTCCCACAAGTTCAAATATGTAATAAATAAGTCCTTTGTATGCAAAAGAGTTTACTGGAACAAAAAATATTTAAATGGAATGCTTTTTGTGTGTACACTTTGTAAAATGAGCTGTTTCCTTTTTATATTCTTTGTTGCTAACACTTTAAATAGGAAAGTGGCTGTCTCGGTTTCTCCTCTCCTGTTATTTCAGCAGCACGCACCAACCCTAACCTGCTGCACGCTCCCAGAAAGCGCTGCAAAGCCAAGCCAACCCGTAACTCACAAATGGGACACGCTGCTCTGCCAGATAGAGGCTGTGCCACACGAGCCCAGAGCTGTGTGTGAGCAGAGCATCTCTCATTGCGCAGCGTAGGCCCTGCGGGGCAGCTGATGAGCATTTGCCCTCTGTGGCTGCGCTTCACAGCCAAGAGCGGCCCTGCCACTGCCCGGTAGCACCACAGCCTCCGTCCTGTGGGACCACTGGCACGTCCGTCCCAGCCTTCAACCTGAAAACCTCGTAACGGTGGGAAAGTCCTGAGCGAGCACTGACTCATCTTACATTTCAGGTTTGGGGGATAAAGGGGTTCAGATGCGTGCGGTTGCAGTTGAGGAGATGCCGGTTGAAGTCTGGTGTTCTTTGGAAGTGATGGCACCTTTTTATTGTCATCTATTTTTTAGTCATTTTTAAATCATTGTCAGAAAAATTTGTAAGGTTTCAAGTTGTACTTTGGAGGAAAAAAATCAAGGAGATTATTTTATTAATAAAATAGATTATCTTATATAGAAAAAATATATTAGAGATATATATTAAAAGTAGATTTCTGAATTAAAAATGGAAGGAATGTGACTTTTAAAATGTTAGCCGCATTTCTAGGAACTAAGCTATTTTAGCATAGACACTACTGAAGCATTTTATTGCCTTCTCGTACATAACTGCCATTGCTCTCTCTAGATATATTTAATATATATCCAATGAAGCCACAAACTTTCCTTTCACAACAGTTTAAACACATCTGGAACATTTTACTTTCTTATAATTTATGTTAATAGATGTAGAGTGTATATACAATCTTCTCAGAAATCATTGCTTTTTCCAAAGGGGAATTTTTTTACTTTCAGTCGGGGAATATATTTGTAAGAACAAAATAACTCAAAGTATGGGCAATTCTATATATCATTTTATTTTCTGTTATATTAGCTTGATTATATAAAGCTTTCATTTAGAGCAATGGGATGATGAAATTACACAGGAGTGATTGGCTTTTGTTTTTTCAAATGGTTCAAGTTGAGGGCTGCAAAAATGAATGTTTTTGGTTAAGTTTGTTGGGTATGTAATATTTTTCATAGAATTTTGACAAATTAATTTAATAGAAAAGCCACAAGCCTCTTAGCACGAAATGCTATATTTCCAGGTAAAATGGGAGTTCTGCTTTTGCCATTATAGGCATCAGGCTTCAGTAATCTGCTCCTCTTATGGAATGAACACTTTCTACTTAAAGCTATCATGCACCTACTGTTTATTTACGCTGCATTAAACTGACAGCACAGCAATCAGAGGAAAAATACGACTTACTTTCCTGAAGTAAACACCGGTTTATAGGTTAGTGCATGTATTTATATTCCTGTCGCCACTAAATAATGGCTGTCTCCGTTTTAATATCTACCTGTGGTGCTATCCATGGCAGCTGGCTCTTCCTTGTCTGAAACGGAGGAAAAAGAAAAGGAGGACAGGGGAAGAAAAGAAAGTTTTCTAATCATTCCTTGGGGACTATGTAGAAAAATGATTCGGTATTCCTTTCTGTGGCATTCAGAAGCCAGTTTTAAAGAAACAGTATTCGGTTTTGCTGGGTGTATTTGAATTGCATCTCAAACAGTGAAAACAGAATTCCTTAACAGTGTTTGTCTATCCAAGTCACTGAAATTGTATATTCAGGCAACAGCAGATTAAGGGCAGAAGCATTTTATTAATAACTGAAAGCACATATGTGTGTGTGATGAAAAATGTTCTGCAAATCTGTCACTATGCAATCAAGTGCATTTTTTAAACTTTGGTTGTCACAAAGTTGCTACTGATTCTAAAAAAAAAAAAAAAAAAGTATATCAGTTTGATGGATAAAAAGTAACTTACAGTTCTTATTACTTATTATATTGAAATACTGCGATTTTATAAAGTCCATGTCAGTAAACACCATTGGTATTGCTTCTCATCTTGATCTAGAGACCTAAGTATCTTTAGCTGAAGTTAACAGCAGGGAGAGTAACTCTCAGTTTACAGAAGGCATCCCTAAATTTTCCATCAGAATGTTCCAATATTAGTCTCTACCCAAGATGTCCATTTTTTTTCTTTTTCAAAGAGTCTGAAAATTATTATATTAAACACTAAGTTATTTTGTATGTCACGTCTCTTATGAGTGGTACTGCTATCACAAACTCAATAGCACCTGACCACAATTTGTAGTTCATACTTCAAAAAGGATGTGCTGTAATGATCCCCGCTGAAATGTAGGTGTTTTCTAATGCTTGCCATCCTGTGGCATCTCAGCTTACCACAGTTATCACCAACACTTTGTTACTTAATTGATATCTATTTGCTATTTTGCAAATGTTGACTTTCTAATGGCTCCTGTACTGCATGCTCTCAATAAGTATAAATTTAGAGATTCATTTCACAGGGAATTGCCAGTCCTGACATTGCTCATTGCTCTGATCTAGTTCTTGTGCTTTATACCAGCTGTAATCTGTGTAATATAGTGGGAATAGCATAGCAGTAGTGGAGTACGGCTATAGAGCAGTTACATACCTCAGGCACTGTCTGAGTTGTAAATACACTCTCTTAAACTTGCTGGGCCTGACTTTCCTCTCAAGCATACTGGAGGATCTTTGCAGAGGTCTGTAGACCTCTGTTTTGACAGTTCTGATATGGGATCAAGCATTAGGTGCTCAGATGGGCTGAGGGACTTAGTGATATGCTATGTAGCATTCACACCAAGGTCCCCTTTTTGCTCTTTATTAAGAATACAGAAATACCACAATTTCTTCTGAGACAGGTTTTCCAGTGAGACTGTAGGCATGAGAGTATGACAAGGTTGGCATGGGCCATATGAAGGCGTCTCACAGGAGTGTGGGCATGTAGCTGGCCTTGAGCTGTGTTAAAGCACTATTGGAAATGCTTCTCCCCAGCTGTAGGTTTGCAAGTGTTTAGCCCCTGCTCTCTCCTGCTTTTCTGTTATGAACTGCAAGCTGATAAACAGATGAATCTGCTCATCTGCAGGTAGACCTCAGTCACCTGAACTGCACCTGGGAGCGAAGCTTCATGATGGGCCCCATCTATCAGCCGTGTTGGCCTTGCATAACTCCCAGCCACTATCTGCTCTATCTCTTTCCCTTGGCACATTATGACATGATATGACCTGAGGAGATGAGGGAGGTGCTTTAAACCTAGAATGCACCTCATCTTCCCAGGATCCTGCTCTGACAGGATTTATTTGGCCAGCAGCAATCATTTGTGTGTCATTCCACTTGCTACTCCATGTAAGAAGTGGTGGTGCATTGGGATCTTGTATACCCAGAGGACTGTCCCCTGACCTTTTCTGGTGCCTGGGGTCCTGGTTTCAGTTCTGGCACTGACAAGATGTATGGTTTCAGGTAAAGCACAAACTGCAGCATGTTTAAAATCCTCAACGTCACAAGCCCATGGAGTGCCAAAGCACTCAACTTCATGCAGAATAAGGGAAAGCTGCAGTACGATCTCTCTCAGAGACCTTAATATGCCTTTGGTTTATTTACCTATCTGTAAGATTAACAGTACACCTTTCATTGAGCACTAAAGGATTAATTAATTCTTTATATTTGTAAATCAGTCCCAGAATGGAAAACATGGTAAATGTGCAAAGAATTGCTGCTCCAAACTCCAACCCACATGCCAAGGTACAACAGAGATATTTCCTTTTCAGTAACTGCGCTTAGAATACATCTGTTTGTAACAGCCAAGTAACTAAAAAAATTTGCGAAGAGCAGAATAAAAATTCTAAATATCATACATACCCCATATTCTCAATTTTAATGCAGCAAATAAAAGACAGAAAAGGAGAGAAGAGAGAGTGAGAGTGTGTGTGCACACAAACTCACAGAGAAGCCAAAGGCAGATAAAAGAACTGAGGAGAAATTTTAGAGTGAGTATTAAAATGTTTATAATCAAAGATTAAATTAACATTTTTGTAGAGATCTGTATTAGAAAGACTTTAAATCATTAATGCTTTTCATCATAGGTGGGCTTCCTTGATAAATGTAAAGTTTCAAGAATAATTAGAGGCACCTTAAAAGTTTTAAAATGACAGTCTTAACTCCTAAGAAGTCAATGTAATATAATAATACTGTATGCTTTTTAGTGTTATTTCTGCACTAGACATTTAATTACAGTCTTTGTGAGACATGTTATCTGTATAGTAACCAGTGCATAAAAAGAATGATATATATACTTCTACATACAAGCTCTTGCTTGCCAGCTTTCTTTTTAAGATTATAGATTAAGATCTTCAATCCAGAATGTTCATGTCTTCAATCAGAACAATTTTAGACAACTTTCAAGAGGAATGGGACATCCATTGTAATAATGTTTTTTCTCTAGTTAGCTTTATTTTTACAGTAATACATGAACTGTTGTTTAGCAAGGGTGTTTTGTTTTTTTTTTTCTGTGCAAGAGCCCAAAGTCAGCATTTCACTTGTTCAAAGGATAGACTATAGAACAACAAATGAAAAAGCACGTTTAACTTGCTTATTGAGACGTAAGATCAAAAAAATGTAAGAGTAGTTTGGTAGGTTTTTCATATATACAATTTAGTGTTTGGAGAAAGTTTTGAGCTTGCTTTTCCTGTGTCAGTTGTTGAATATTATCTGTAATACATTGTGGGTAAGGTAAATTTAAGAGGGTTCTTACTTTGTCCACACATAGCTGTGGAATAGTGAATGTGTTTGCTAGGAAGATCAGTTACATGAGAGTTTGCCACGTGATATATTTTCAGATTCTGGTAATTGTACAGCATGTGGAAGATGTTCCTCCACACATTGAGCTGCCCATAATTCCCCTGTTCTACAATGAAGTTGCTTGCAGGACCAGGCAGAATGAGATCTGCATCTAACCATTTCAGAGCAGAGCTTCCCCTAATTTCAGTACCCATAAGAAAAACTCATCATAAATAATAAATAAATAAATAAATAAATAAACAATAAACCAAAATCAATCTTTGTCCCATTGACTGCATAGTATTGATTTCCTTTTTCACTTGACTTGCTGAATGCTATAATCCTTTTGGCCATTTCATTATCTTTTTAGTTAAAGAATAGAATCATTTTATAATTATATTTTTGTATTTGAAACTTGTGATTTCACAACTTTATTTGGATTGCATGTCCTATGAGAAACTGACTTCTACATTACCAATTAAAATGACTATTAGAATACCCATAGGTGCAGTTATTATTTTCTAAGGATTCCAGAAGAATTTCCTAGATACTATGCAGGAAAATTGAACTTCTGGAACTTTTCTATTTGTGTGGCATGAAGAAAAATATGCCTTAAGATGCATTATACTGTCTGATAAATTGCATTTCCAAGCAGTATTTCATATAGGTTCTGTCTCTTTAAAAATGCAGTCTCCTCTATTTGCCCTATTAATTGTTGATATGTTGCCATCCACGAGACAAAAATTAGAGCTGTAATTAAATAATCATGTGATGCTCCTTAGTGCCAGTGAGAGCAAACTCATTTTTCCAGGCCCTGATGGTCACTGATTATTGTATTACTACTGGCTTGCTTTATTTTTTTTTAATGGCTCTGTACTGCTGGGTTACCTAACCACTGCCCTTCTTTGCAAAATTAAAGGAATTGAAGAACATTAAGTCACTCAATTGGCCAGTGGTCTATGGGGGCAAAAAGTAGACTTCCCTCCTCTGCGTTATGGTCACTCCATTGGTTCTACTGGGAGTGCTACATCAGTGGTGTGGTTGTGTGCCATTTAATTTACACTGGTGTTTTGGCTGGGATGGATGCATATAGGGAATGCCAGGAGAATTACAAAAGAAGCAGGGTATTAAAATTCAGAAATGATTAAAATTGAAATAAAAGGATGCTGCTTCTTTGCCAGTACTCTGGCAGTCATAATGACACATAGAGATTAGTTTCCACCTTCATCTTTTCCTTCTTTCTCATTTCCTCTTGTTTATTGTTGACACATTTTCCTTATGTCTCTGCTTCTCAGCGTTTTTTTTTCACTGTTACATATTCCTACTTTTTCTCTTTCCTTAAGCATGGAGAAGCTTACTTAACCTTATTATAACAATAACAGAATAGGTTATTAATATTTAATATGCACATGATTAAAATTTCTCTCTTAAACATAGGTCAGCTCTATTATTAACTGACATGTTATTTTTCATTAAAAAAATTTTTATTCTGCCCTTACGGTTTCTCAAACACCCTTTACTTTGGTGGTGATTTAACACATAATGTTTAGAAAACTGTGTTAGGCTAGTGAAAAAAAAGAACTTACCAGTCATGGATAATCAATTATGCATGAATTCAGATATAACAGATGGAAAGTGGTGAGTTAAAGTTTCTCTTTAGCTTCATGATTTTTTTGTTTTGTTTTTGTGACACCTGTCTCTTATGTATAGATAAACATCTAACATAGCATACTGCTTTTCTTGCATCTTTGTGTTTTTTGTTTCTGGGGTTTGCATTTCTTTTTTATTGTTGTTGCTTCTTTTTGTTTCTGCCAACGTGGCATAAACTCATTTTTCCTTGTTTCTAACTTAATATTTTTAATTTGTTTGTCTGGTAGCATTTCTGTACCACCTTTCTTTTGTAGGGGCAAATTATCCTGTGATGAAGTTGGCGTTTAAACTTCTCATAATCTACACAGTGTCATTTAACCTTAAAATTGTGTCATCAAGATATGTCAAATTGTATGAGTTCACTTTTGCCTTCAGCTGCCCATGGCCTATAGTGTTATGACATGAAAGCAACAGGGTAGACTATGGCTGTGCATATGTATTCATATATGCATATGCACACATTCTTGTGATTGTGATACTTATATAGGCGTTCCCTCTGAAGGCATTAATTAAATTTCTTTCAATCCTTTGACAATGAAACAGATTGCTTTACTGCTTTTTATTAAAAACTTCAATACAGACTGGGCATGATATTTGTTTTGGTCGTGGAAAGATTTTCACAGAACTAAATCAAGCAAAAGACAGTAACCCTGTGCTACTTGCCCACAGCAACAACCAATTGATAATGTTAAATATTTATTTTTTTATCTCTTTTTTTTTTTTTTTCCTTTTAACATAGGTAATTCTAAAAGAGCTCAATGCACACACATAGATGTGAGCTGATAGCTGCTTTTTTTTTTTTTTATGTAGATGATTCTTGTTGGCATTCTGGTGAATTCTTTTATTTGAAGGTGTTCCGTGTTTCAGAAATATTTGAGTAAGTTGATTTGAATGTTACTTTTCTGTGACTGTAAAAGTTTGGAGCATTTTTTCATGTGTGTCCAACCACATTTGAAGCCGCACCTTTTTAGATATTGTGCAGAGATGTTTTCTACCGGTATAACAATGAAAGAAAACTGAGTCGCGAGAATGCACCCCGTATTTTTCATGAACAAAATATAGGAAAGCTTCCCATGAGCATGTTACCTACATTTTTGAAGGAAAAATGATAGCGTGTGAATGAGATTGTAATACAACTCGCAGGAAAAAAATGACACAGAAAATATCCTTAGAAAATGAACATGGACACTGTCAAAATAATTGACTTCATTGAAGCTGGAGCTCTGCTAAGAACCCTCATGTCCATGCTTCAGTTTTCCCACTCATTTCTTACTTGGATATTCTTACATCAATATGAAATGCAAACACTGTCATTTAGAGATTTTTTTTTACACTAAGACATTTCTTTCAAATACTTGCATGAGCATAAATAAACCATCATGAATACTATCCTCATTTTCCCCTTAAAATGCCACATTCCTTTGGGTTCTGAAATGCTCTTGCCCATTGTGGCCAATTTCCATTGTAGACTCCACGCAGGAAATTTAGAAATATAGTTGGTTTATAAAACAAATACATTAAATATTGGAGCATGTTTTTATTATAGTTTCTCTCTCCTCTCTTTCTTTTTTTTTTTTTAAATCATTTAAAATCAGTGCAAGTATTTTGAATAAGGTACTTGAAGTAACATTTTAAAGTGACTTGTTTTTGCCTTATGTTGTTTGCATTTAAACTAAGCATACTCTGACACATGTATAGGTGACCTTTATCTTAGTGACACTGCATATGCTAAACATTTTTTATTTTAGCGCCTGGATATTAACAGATACCTTGTTCCTTAAAAGAACTGTGAACATAGCAGCTAATTGTTCCTGAAAAGAACTGTGAAAAACTCATTCATTTTGTCTTCCTTATTGCGGAATCTTCTGAGTTTGAAATTGGAGCAAGTCCTAAAAGAAAAAGTGAATTCGGCCAAAACCACCAACTTTCAATTTGTTTTACACCAAAACCACACATTTTGCATGTATTTTATGTACAGTGAATATTGACTCCTGTCAAGTTTGGCCATAATTAGATGCAGTTTTACTTAAGAGGTTTTGAACCTTAAAAAAAGTCTAGAAGAACCTGGGCAGAGTTCTGAGTTAACAATGAAACTGGAAATAGGACATTTCATGTGGTTTTGGGTTTCATAATGAAAGTTTGACATAGTTGAAATCATCAATCAGTTCTAACCATTTCCTTAGATTTAAACTCTTCCATATTTTTTTTTTTCAGTTTTTATTCATTCTATCAGGTCAAAGAAAAAGATGGTTGTTTGTCCTGTTGATGAGATATTCTAATGTAACAGATCAATGCTGTTGGAGCACACAGTGCAAGCACCGGAACCCTAGCTGACAATGTTAGTCCTCCTGCAGTGCTAACCGCAATGGTTCAGATTATTTTCTGCCATACTGTGCAGTTTTGCTCGGGCTATGTGAAATTCATCCTCACTCAAAAGTGTCAAAGTAAACTTCTGTCTTCTTAAAAAACTTTTTTTTTTTTTTCTGTCTGGGAAAGAAATGCAGTGGTTGGTGGTGATGGAAAAGGAGTCAGGAAAGAGAAGGGAAGCTGTGTCAATCAACAAACTGCAAACCACTTTGGAGATAACTTGGTGTAGCTTTGCTCTTAACAAGCAAAACCAATGGAAACACCACTCGTTTATATATCTGGGGCGACATAGTTTACACGTCTTTAAATTAAGAGAACTTCTGTTCAGGTATATCCCTAAATGCTTACCAACCAACTCTTCTAACAGGCAACAACTACATTCTAGACTTTTACCTAGGAATTATCTAGCGCTATGATGATCAGGGCTTTAACAGGAACCATTCTCTTTTCATCTCCTCATGTCTCATATTAAATATCTTCTCCTGGTTGGCATGAAAATTATACCTCTAGGGAAGAAATTTGGGAAATTAGTGACCCGCAGAACACACACTTACGACATAGGTAACTTCGCTGATCCTAAGATGCTGGCTTTCCTCCTTTCTTCCAGCTGTTTGATTGCATTTAAACAATTATAGAAAACTCCATTGCATTTTGTTGTTGTTGTTGTTGTTATTTCTATGTGAAGTAGTTTGCTGCAGTTGCCACATGGAAATTACAAGCATGACTCATCGAGGATCTACTCTACTGTTATGGATGGAAGAGGAAATAGTCTAGAAAATGCTTTGAAAAAATAATAATTGAAGCTTGTTATTTGAGGTAGTCATAAAAATATTGGTTTATATTAAATACCATGGCGTTAGTGTTTGTGGAAGTTGCCATGCTGTTATGCTTGGGGAGTGAACTCAGCTTATCCACAGAGCAGATAGAGATTGGGCAACTACAGAGTAAGAGTTATGTGATTAAGCCATTAATATTCATCACTGTAATCTTTTATGGGAATGTGGACACCTGCCTACTGCAGTTTCAGCCATCTAGACTCCTTGTGGCAGCGGGGTAGAAGAATTTCTATTCTCATTGGCAGTCATGTTCACCCTTCGCTTCCTCCCCATGCCAACGGTTTTGTTGGCTTTTCCTCCATGATTTTCTTCCAATAATTTGGCTTGTGTAGCAGAAATGGGCAAGTCAAAATGACTGTTGGGGCCATATCGGTATAAATGTATGCATTTACTTCAGCTGTATCTTAGTCAACATAGATACAGAGATACGAAAGGTGCTTATGCAAAATGGTGCAGTAGTTTGACTAAAAGCAATTTGTTTTACCCTAAACTGCATTTTGCATATTCCTGTTCAATCCTACTTTCAAAAGAAAATTCCATTATTGAAATACATTGCAGAAAATGGTTACAGGAGTAAACGAGACTCGTCACATAGGCAATCAATAGGGAGATGTCTGTTTGTATATGATTTTACATATCTGCAAGCTGGCGGAGACATCCAACTACAAAATACTGCACCATGGGACACTGTGTAGATATCTGATACTTTCCAAGGGATTTGGGGTCCGTAAACTAATGAATGCACTACATGTAGCCATATATGTAGATTTTTCACCTCTGGCGAATATGGTAAGGATAATTTACTTCACTTAATAAGCAATTAAGTGCAGTTCAATACAGCTGACTACTGTAAGTTAAATATCCATTTTACAGAACTGTTCCAGGACACTGTATGTAAGAGAGCACAAATGAGAAGAAATTGCTCATGCAAAATGTGAGAGGGGACGACAGCTTGTGTGTGATGCCTCTCAGTACTATGAATTTCATTTCATAGCACTTTTGCTTTTTGACAGGCATACTCTCCAGGCTGGGGCAGGTTGCAGTGAAAAAAAAATCTAGGTTGGTGTGTAACTTCGGAGCTCAGCGTGGGGGATATGGCTGAATGCTGTGATTCCCATCGGGGTGTACGGAGACCTTGGGTAGGGTGAAAGTTGTGACTGCCGCAGCCAGGTTGGCTGTAGGGTTTCAGTGGTGTCAAGGCAAAACAGAGGGGAGGTTACTCTGAGGAGACTGAGAAGCAATTTCCATCAGAGGTGCAACACTTAGTAGGGTTTCAGGACTCAGTCTGCACCACAGCACCATTGTTCTGAGGCTTGCACAGATAGACATGGGAAAGGAAGGCAAGGATGCACCAGAACTCTTCCCCCTTAATACCTCTGTCTACCTCGCTTAGCAATAAGGTGCAAACCACTAGGGTGCAAACTACCACACCCTTCAGAAAGCCAGGGACTGTTATTATCATTGCCTTGCTGTTTAGCAGTCACTGCTACTCACACATGTCACTTCACAGTGGGAAAAATACTGTTCAAATCATCAGCAAAGTGAATTTCTTGATGGTCCTACTGCTACAGCAATCCTCTGCATCACCTCCAGCATGGGCTGGAGCTGATGAATTCCCAAATGGCCGCAGAGTTGTCAGAAATACGTACATGCAAAACCCAATCAGCCTGATCTCCCCAAAGAAATCTGATAAAAGAGAATACACAGCCATACTGGTTTTGCTCTGCTGCCAGGTCCTTTCTGTTCACCTTGCCCAAGAGCCAAGCCTCAAGACATGGACCCATATTTCCTTATTTATTTTAAACAAGAAAAGATTGGAATAGAGACCTTAGAAGGCACCGAGGCACCATGCCACAGCAGAGAACTTGTTTTGTTTTGCAGCCACTGAGACTGCTGCTCAACAGTGTGGGGTTGAAGAAATGCAATCCAACTTCTAACTATTTGTCTTATTTCAGCATAACCTAGTGTGAGATACATCTACGTATCAGACATACAGTGCAGCAACTTTAGTAAGGGTTGATAAGCTTTATTAAGCATATATTTGTCCACCGTTTGTTGACTGGAAGCTATGAAAAAATATGATGTTACTCCTGCTGCATGTTTAAATGATTGCCTGCATACGTATCCATGACAATATCTATTCATCTTCTCTTCTTTATATATGTTTTTATTATAAATATCTTTGTTCTAATGGAACATTTTAATATCAAAGTTGACACAGTGAAGTGTAAATTAGAGTAGGTCAAATGAAAATCAGATATCTTTATCTTGAGTTTATTCCAAGTAGTTGGGTATTGATAAGAGAGATCTGATTGCTGCCTGTACGTCAGGACGCAGCAGCCCGCAGTTACCCATGCCTGCTGGTCAAAGCCTGCATTCCACGCTCTGCCTGCCAAGTCTGCGGCAAATAACTTTCCCAGACATAGGTGATATGCAGAAATTAAATTAATCCATGTTGCAGGGATTTTACAGGGCTTAGCACATATATGCAGTTTCAAGAAGAGAGTGATTTTCTGTAATCATTTATCTCAAGCATAGGAAGCATATGCATGATTATATAATTAACAGAATATTTGTTTGTCAGTGTTTGGTTAGTGTGCATAAAAATATCATTATTAGGCCTTCTGTGCTCCTGTATTATCAGATTGTTATCTCCCTGCTCCTTTAATTCACCGTCTCTGCTTTTTAGATTAATCACTTTGCTAAACTCTGAACATTTTAAGGGCTTTTTGACCGTGAAGGGAATGGTCTCTGACACCAAAGCAGAAGTTACTTTAGAGCAGATTCTAATCTTTTTGTTTTCTTGGTTGTTGTTATTGTCGTATCCGGTAATCACTTTTGTAGGGTGGTGCTCGAGTCCCTAATCTTGTTCCAAATCATTATTTTTAAATATCTGCTCTATTCTAACCAGCTCTGCATCACTCCAATTACCCTCACTGCCTCTTCTGTCCATCGCACCGCAGGCAGCAGTCGCCCAGCCCAAACCCCCTCTGCTTTCACGTTTTTCTTCCTCCGTGGTTGGTGCTGCTGCTGCTGAAGATGACTGTACCAGGCTTTCCTGGAACAGATCAAAACTGATACAATGCTGATACTTTCCATTGTGCTTGTGAAGTTTTAATTCTTCAAGTTAACACTATCTTTCCTTCAAAGGCTCAGATATTTTGGGAAATAATTATTCTCTGTTTCTTTTTTCATTATTATTATTATTATTTATTTTTTTAACATTCAATCTACCGTCTTGGAAAAAGATAGGTTTCTAAATAAACAGCCGCAAGGCATTTATCCCTTGATCACGTATTATGGAAGGTGTCATTGACATTTTCCCTTGTTTTTCTTTGTGAAACCTGTTTCTTGGTTGTTTTTTTGTTTTTTTGTTTTGTTTTTGTTTTTTTTTTTTCCCCTTTCAGCACTCTCGGTAGCAGTCTTAGTAACCTTTTTCAGGACATGCAACATCTGTACAACTTTTCATGTTTCCTATGCATTCCACCTCCACTTCTCTGCTTTGACTAACAGCATTATGTAACATTGTACTCATTTTTGAGCATTTCATTTCTCTGCTTCTGAGATTATAATCTATTTTGTGCCTTGCTAGATATGATAAATATTTCATGTATTTCACCCTATTACCAATTTCCTTTTCTCTCCATGCTGTCTGTGTTTATTTCAGTAAACGTCAGCTTCTTTCTTTACCTAGCCCTGATACATTCCCCTTGTTTTATAGTAACGTGCGTAGTGATAATTTAGCTCTTCCTATATGTATTGATTTGTCTGTTCTTTGTGCAGAGGCCATGCTCTGTTCATCACCCTCCCCACTCCCCTCCACCTTTGCTCCTTCAATTTTGTATGTGCAGTTCACAAATTCTCTTAAGTTGCTACCCTAATTATTCTGGCTGTGTGTCTGCTTGTGTAGCACAGTTCATCCCTTCTTTGCTTGATGATGCAACTCTCCTTTCCAGACACAGCCTAGGCAAACAGAGCGCAGTTTATCAATAAAGAAGTTTAATTTCCCCCTTATCTCGCGGCTTGTACAAACTTGTTGCGTTCAAGTTTGTCTAGTTGGGTTACTTTTTCCCGAGTGCATTGTGGGAAGCCCTACGACTGGCTGGCAGCTATTGATTTTGTCCCCACGTTACCATCTTCCGCGCTTCGCCCCTCTCCGTGCTTTCGGCGGTGCCCGTCTCCTCCCGTCCGCGCTGCGGCGGCGGAGCCTCGGGGCCCGGCGGGGCGCTGCGGGGTGACCCCTCCGGACGTCTGGGGAGGGGAAAGGGGGCGGCGGGGGGATGGGGGTTCCGCTGTGCGTTAGCAGCGCGCCCACTGCTGTTCCTTCAGCTCTGTCGGTATAAAACTAGGAGGGGAAAGAGCAAACTTCCTGCCCCTCTTGCTCCCCCGCCCGCAGCCCCGCACTGCCGCCGTGCACCTGCCCACCGCACAGTTCCACGAGGCGGGGCGGGGGCCGCGCCGAGCACGCCGGCAGGATATTGTTCAGCCTTCACCCCCGCCCCTCCACCTCTTCCTCCTCTCCCCCCCTTCCCCGACGTTCTTCTCCCCCCACCTCCCGCCGCCGCAGGCCCCCATCTGCCGCCTGCGGGCGTTGCGCGGCGCTGCGCGCTGGGCATTGTGGCGGCGCGGCGCAGTAAGGGCCGCCTCACCCGCACCCAGCTGCCTGCAAATTCGTGCGCGCCCGGAAGCCGCACGCCCTCTTCCCTCGGCCCCCCCCGCAGCTCACCTACCGGCTTCCCCCCCCCCCCGGTCCGGCCCAGCCCGGCCCGCTCCGCTCCCCGCTGCGGCCCCTCCGCTCTGCCCCCTACCCCCCCTGCTTCCCGGCTCCCTTCCCCCCCGGCTTCACCGCCGCCGCCTCCTCCTCCTCCTGCTCCTCTGCCACTTTTCTCTCTCCCTCCCAGGACGCGTCGGATGATCCGGGGCCGCCAGGGAAGGGCTCCGGGCAGCAGCAGGGAGGCTGCGTCGTCGTCGTCCTTCTCCTCCTCCTCCCGCTTTGGGGGCTGTGGAAAAAGGAAAAAAAAAAAACAGAAAGGAAAAAAAACAAAAAAAAAAAAAAAAAAAGAAGCCGGTGGTGGCCTCGGTGTTATTTTGTATTAAAATGAGGAGGAGGAAGAAGAAGCAGCGGCAGCGGCGGCAGCGAGCGGTAGCGGAGAGGAGGAGAGGCTGTGAGCAGGGGACGGCGGCGGCAGCAGCAGCAGGAGGAGGAGTAGTGATGAGTCAACTAATAATTTAATGGGGACAGAAACAGAGAGGGAGAGGGGGGGGAGCGGAGCGAGCAGCTCCGGCCGGGGACACACACACACGCACACACAGATATCCGTGTAACATCCAGCAACAACACCGAACCGGCCTAAATCACCACCGTGCCCAGGCAGCCAGGGGAAGGGAGCACTAAAAAGCAGAAAGGGAGGGAGACAAAAAAAAACAAAAAAAAACAAAGCCAGCCATTATTATTCTTTTTCTATTATTATTGTGGTTGAGTATTTTTGTGTGTGTGTGTGCAGTTGTTTTTTTTTGTTGTTGTTGTTGTTTTTTCTTTTTCTTTTTTTTTTTTGGCTGGTTTGGGTTTTGTTGTTCTTGGCTTTTTGCAATCTTTCTATTTGATATTTTCTCCCTCCCACCCCCCATTTCGCTAGTAACTCTTCTCGGAGTTCCCAGATTTTTATTTTTATTTCATTATAATTATTTTTTCTTTTGCTTTGCAGACAGGGAGCCCGATTTATTTATTTATTTTTTTAAAAGCACTGATCTTTTCGTGATTTTTTTAAAAAATATTTTTTTATTATTATTATTATTTCCCATTCTCATTTCTCCCGGCTCTGGACTCGCAGGGAGTGCAACCTCGTCACTTTTTGTAGTGGTGCTGCTGGGTGCTTCCTTCCTCCCTCCGCGCTTTCTCTCCCTCCTCTCTCTGCGCTCCCCCCGCACCCACAGCAGCCCCCGGTAAATGAGAGGAGACAGGTCCTCCTCTCTGCATTTTTTTTTTTTCTTTCCTCCCGGGACCGCAAAGGCGAGATTAAAAGTGGCGTTTTAGTGTCTTTTTCCTGCGATTTTCTCGACACTTTTTTTTTTTTTTTTCTCTTTTCTTTCTTTCTTTTTTCTTTTTTTTAATCTCCAGTAGCGATCTCCGAGGCTGAGGTTTCCGCAGAAAGTTTGGGGGCTGTTACGGTGTGTATTTCTGCGGAGGGGGAGGGGAGCGGGCTCCTTCTGTGTGTGCTGCTCCTCTGGGTGCCTATTGGAGAATAATAGTGTAAGTGACAACCTAGAAGTAGACTTTCTGCTCTTCACACTGGATAGAAAAGCTGCCTTTTTTTTTTTTTTTTTTTTTTTTTTTTTTT
>NW_024884711.1:13404232-13411732 GCF_019232065.1 Centrocercus urophasianus
TTTTTTTTTTTTTTTTTGTCCATTGCCATTTTTGCTCATGGCTACTCTGTTTCTCGCTACCTATTTTTGCCCCTCCCCGCCTAAAGGAAAATAGCAACAAGAAAACAAGAGAAAAAAACAACAACAAAAAAAGAATATTAGGGGAAGTAGCCCTCAGGTCTGCTGCCCCCCGCACCCCCCAGAAAGGGGGGACCTAGGAAAACATCACTCTCGAACTTCTTCCTCCTCAAGAGCTCGGTCTGCAAAGGAAACCTCCTTTGTTTTTGTTATTTATATGCTGTCAAGTTTTGAAGTGGTGAGTTTCGGGTCGGTTTTGCTAATTTCACTCCGAAAACTGCAGTGTTTCTGTTTCTAGATAAGTACTTTGCTTCTTTGTCTCTTTAAAAGGTCACAGCGAAAGCTTGGCCTGGATCGCGAGAGCCATATGGAACGGATAAGTGCGGAGCCTCTCTCAAATGTGATTATGGGGTTTTATGGGGGAGGGAGGGAAGAGGAGGGGAAACGAATGGGGAGGGGGCTGGTTCGGGAGGAGAAAAAGAACCGAGAGAATAGCGTCGCGACAAAAGGGGACCCCGGCCAGTTCCCATGCAGAAATTGCGCGGTGTGCCCGGGCGCTGGGAAACCGTGCCTCGAAAATGTGCTCAGCCCCGTACGCCCGTGCTGAGAACTTGTAGTTGGGAGAGATGCCTGAATGCGAGAGCCGAGGACAGTCGGCCTGGCAGCGGAGCGGAGAATAGTTGCTCCCTGCAGCCCTCTCCCTGGGCAGGCCCCGCTGGTTGGTGCTCATCACTATTCCACGCTGAGGTTTCAGTGAACTTTAGCCTTGGGCATGGAGTTTAAATGAGTAAATTAGGTGTTTTATGTGCATGTAATTTTGCTTTGTAACATAAAGCTTTTTACAAGATGACTAAGCGGGGAAAGGATGCCGATGGGGTGGGTATTCCAAGGCCGAGTGAAATGACCCATTTGGTGGTTGGGTTGCAGTCAGGGCAGTAACTGAGCGGCGATCTATCACTTTTATGCACTGTACATGATGGAGTGCGATTCTGACTCATGATGACTAGATACTTTTTGTAGCAAAGAGCTTCGGTGCAATTAGAGTACTTCCCAAGTTGCCAAAAGTGATGAGGATTTTCTTATGTGAAGCTTTTTTTTGTTTGTTTGTTTATCGTCCTTCCCCTTTTATTTTTATTTTTTAATTTTAATCCTCTTATTCTTGAGAAGGACCAGAAAAGCAGCTCTGTAGCACGTCAGCATCATCAGAAATGTCAGAAGATGTTAAGGGTTTGGGACTGTAATTCTCTCCTTGGACTGCAGTTAACACAGTAAAAAGGGAATACTCATCCCAAAGCGGCTAAAATAAGCATGTTTTCCGTTAATGAAACATGCGACCTAAAGCAGATGGGATCGAGATGAATGGGAAACCTTAGTGTGTCACCTTAGAGTGTGAGGAAAAATAATGATTTTCTAAACTTTGGCTGTTCTCTGGCATTCTTTAGGTTGTTTGTAAACGTTCAGATTAATGTATTACCTCCTTCTTCGCTCTATCGGGAAAAGCAATGCAGTGTTCACACGACAAAAAGCAACTTATAGAATTGTCATTGCTGTATATATCAATGACATAGAATAGCATATATGAAAAATTCCTGAGACGTTTATGCTTTAATAGCTTTGCGATGAAATGTGCGGAAAATGTGCTGAATTACTAGGCAACTGAAAGAAAGTAGCAATTATCAGATTCACACCAGTCTTTCTGAACAGAACTTCCCCAGTATTAGTAGTTGCACTCAGTAATGTAAAAACTAGTTCATAAATTAATGTCTAGTCACCTGTCCTTAGTGATTATCTTAGACGCATGGCGTAATTGTCAGCGCAGTCACTCCTTTCTCTGTCAGAGAAAGGCAGGGTAAAATCCCTGACAATCATAACAGTATTGATGAATGAAATCATAACCTGAAAGATGTCTCGCTTGTCAGCAATTGATGGCCCCTATACTTGGTAAAATAGATTCTGATGAGTGGCAAAAATCCTCAAAACCTGCTGCGTTATGTTCTAGGCGTTGGGGATTTTTAGTGACTTAGCTGGAATTGTTACTCATGGACTGTGGTTTCGAAAGTTTGTGAAAAGAGAAATACAGGCAAGCTAACATACGCCTTTTTGTAATTTGTTATTGAAATTACTTCCGAATTTGGGTTTTGTATATTTGTGCGAGTAGGTAACTTCAGATCACCAAGAGATTCTTTATATTTAAGGCTTTCGAAAGTTCTGTAGAAATTGTGATTTTTATTTTTTTTTTTTCAGCGCTGTGCTTTGTGAGATGCTGCCTTTCTTCCTCTTAGTTTTAAAAAAAATTAAAAATAAGGGACTGCTCTATTTAACAGTGAAAGCCTAATGCCTTAAGAATTCTTCATATGCTTATCTTAAACTTTGCAAAAGTTGTTGAACTTTCCTAAAAAAATCAATCGGGCAACTCAAAGTAACCGCCTCTCACCGCTGTTTTCTGAAGTCAAATGTTAAATTCTCTTCTAGTTTTTATTTTTAAAGTGTGGGAGTGAAGTTGTAAATGGACAATGTTCTACTTCACTAATAAATCTGTTGCTTCCTCAGCTAAAGTTTGAACAATCTCTCTATTGTTGTGCATCCATTTTTTTATCGAGTAGATTAAGTACAGTTTCACTGGAATCTTTTTCTTTCTCTGTCTCTCCCTCTCGTTTTTTGTAACACAATAAAACCACCCAGGATTAATAACAAATCTTCCTGTGCGATTTGTAACAATAGCTGTGTTGGAGCATGTATCTTGACAAACGTCATCATTTCTATGAGTCTTAGTTTCTGCCAGATTTATAAGAATATTTGGGAAGGTTTTGTTAAAGAGGTACTCTAGTTGGCTTTTAAAAAATAATCGGATTATGGTGATTAATTTATAAACTGGGGTCATTTTTTTGGAGAAGTTTGTTGGTTTGTTTCTGTTTTTGTTTTTTAAGGCATCTTCTGCCTTGTTTAAAATAGTTATTTGCTCTTCCTTATAGGCTTATGATGCATATACATCTCTGTACATGTGCAGGCTGTGTACGTATACATATGCGCACACGTGTACAACATATATTTTTTTTGAATCATGGCAGGTGATCTTTAGAGGCGGGACTGAGTATGGATCATTTGAACGAGGCAACTCAGGGGAAAGAACATTCAGAAATGTCTAACAATGTAAGCGATCCGAAGGGTCCACCAGCCAAAATTGCGCGCTTGGAACAGAATGGGAGCCCATTAGGAAGAGGAAGACTTGGAAGTACAGGAACTAAAATGCAAGGAGTGCCTTTAAAACACTCTGGACACCTGATGAAAACTAATATTAGAAAAGGTAACACTTTTTTAATTCTGCATTTGAGAAATATGAATTATAATATTTGTGGGGGGAAGCATACTTTTGCAGATTCTACTTCATTTATATTTCAGGATTAAATCTCCATTCTAAAATACTATATATTCCCAATTCTGATATAAATCACATTTGGGAAATGTAAGCTTCATGCTTGGGTGGAGCATCTTGCTTTACAGGGTGGAGTCTGATTTTTGCTAAGGTAAAGGCTAGCTGTCCTGATTAAAGCCAATTCCTACATTGAAATAGAAGTAATATAATGCGTTAATTCTTAGAGTACGTGTTGGGCTCAGAAATGCAGAAATCTGTACAAATAAAGACTGAACCCCCAAAACAAATTCTTGCCTTTCCTCTGAATTATGGTACAATCTTGGGAGGATAGCAGTATTTCCATAACAGTTGGAAGTTTCTGTTGTTTTTTTAAAAAGCGAGTGTGGAAATCTTGAGGTATCACATTGGAAAAGTCATTTATGATGTCAATCTTCACAGTTTATTTTCTTAAGTACAATTCATTTTTGAACAATGAACAACTTGGGTGTCATATTTTTCAGTGGCTGGTTTGCTGTAATTAGACATTTACACAAGGATAAGACACGTTTAGAATCACTGTTGTTTGTATGTGAATTGCTTTTGTTTGCCTTAAAAATACTTTCAGTGAACAAAAACCTATAAATTTCGCATACTGAAATATATAACCCCTTTTTTGACCACGTTCTGCAGGCTTGCTAATTTAAATAGAAACATGCTGTATGTAATTTTGCATTTGTATTAAAGCAGCCTTTACTTTTGTACAATTGGTATATGTTTATAATCCAGATTTTTCTTGCGTTTGCTAAGCTAAGTGAAAAATGCAACCGAGACTATTAAACGCACAAAGTTAGAAGGCAGAGGAATTTCATTGTGTCTGATGCATAACATTTATCATACAATCATTTATTTTTTTCCTCGCTTTGGCGAAAACAAAGAATATATTGATCCTGAGATGAACAGACACAGCAGTCCGTATTGTTAGATCTTTATCTATTAAAAATGGCAAAACAGCACTTCAGCAAATTCTTTGGCCTCTGCTCATGATTACCCTATTTATTGATTGTTTGCCAAGAATGTACGCATCTTAAGAAAGCCAGGGTAAGAGCATTAAAAATATAATTTATTACGGCTTTTCAAGCAGAGTGCATTAATATTGTACAGTGAAGCAGTGGGGCTATATAAAAAGGACTTTCTGACGCCTGCAAACATATAAGTTCCATAAATTCCTAAATAGGAGATTTCAGCTGTCTCTGGTATTATGTGATATTTGCACAGCAAACTTTAATGCCAGGACAGTTTTAGACAAGGATTCTACAGACTTCACTGCTCCTTATGGTAGACGTGCTGTTTACACAGACTCATAAACCTTCAGCAAAAGCTCTAACACTGCTTTCAGGTTTAAATCATGCTGTATTTTTAGCAGCGAGCACTGACCAGTGCTCTCCCCTTTAATACTAGAAGGTTATGGAGTTGCTGCAATTGGAGGTCTTTCCAAGTACTAGCAGGAGAGATCAGCCAGCTAAGGTTGTGCTCTCCTGTACAACATTTTTCACATTAACAGAAGGACACGAGTGACAGTTTGCTAAAAGATTTAGTAGCTTGATTTGTAGTCAGATGAGACCTGTGTCGCGCTACCAGGATCCACCTCTGATAAGCTATGCTGGACATAGGAATTTGGCCAGGAGCTTCTCCTGTGCTGTTTAAAGTACATTTTTTCAGAATACTCTAAGTCCTGCATACATGTCAAAAAGTGTGCTGCACACAATGCAGTACCTGTGCATTGCTAGCTTTATCTAATCATAACCTGATTTGTAGCAACTGATAAGGAAAAGGACAAATCTGTCTTGGCTGTTTTTGATTGTGTATGCCCTGTTTGCTAAAATGAAGCTTTGTTTACTTTTTATCTTCAGGTATTAGCAGTGAAACTACTTAAGAATTTTGAGTCCTTTCTTTCAGACAGATGTTAGTAGGTGAAACATCAATTGTGAGAGTGTGAAGGGGGGAGGGAGAGGAAAGAACCAAAACCTTTTTGCAGATGAAGTACGTGTGTATGTTTTGGAAAGCTCTCTACAGCTTAATTAAAAGCAATGAAGAAATCACCAGTTTGCATGTACTGCTTTTGCTTTGGTCTTTTTTCCCTTCCTGACCAGTCTCAGTGAGATTTAAAAAAAAAAAAAAAAAAAAAAAAAAAAAAGACAAACAAACAACAAAAAATACACAAAAACCCGAAAAAACTCTCCTTCCTGCACTGCCTAAATATTGGCAAGCTTTTAGTCCTGTCTTTCATGCTGAGCCTATTGGGCAAATTGGAGTGAGTTTGTGAGCTTTTCCTGCAAGCCTGAAGGGGTTTGTTTGCCAAAGATTGACTCTCTGGTGAGCAGATGTAGTTTAAATATACAAGCTTAAAAGGTATCTTTTTTTACTGTGATTTCTTGCTGTATGTTAGAGCACAAATCAACAGACGTGATCTTAAAGCATTTCTGTTGTCAACAGTAAATCTCCTCTCTCAGCTGCAGGATGCCTTGTGCACCAGAGCAGGTTAGGAGGCTCTGTCAGTCTAGAGGGCAGTGGTTATAGAGGCATTAACATTGTAGGACTAATTGGAGTTCCTGGGTGCCCTGTTAAAATAACCCTTGTCATCATTTATGCTAAAGATGATACCCCTCTGGCAGGCTGCCATAAGGCGGTTCGGTACATCTGCTTTTAACCCTTTCGTTTTCTGTCTCTGGGAGATTCTATCCTGGGACAGGGCTGAACCTGAGGCAGTGGGATAAGGTGTCCTTTATTGGCCGTGGGTGGGGGGTGGTTTTCTCCAAGTCTGGAAATCTGGCTGCTGGAAGGGACGTCGTCTTCCCTAAAACAGCCTGGGTTGTTGGTTAGTAATTCTGCCTGTTGTCAAGAAGGAATTTTAAAAATAATTAAAAAAAAAAAAAAAAAAAAAAAAAGGGAAAGAGGCTGTTTGCTTAATATTTAGAGCAGAGGCAGAGGGAAGGGTCTGTCATGAGATGCTACGGAACTGGAAATTAGTAATTGGTTTCAGGCATACCGAAATAGCAGTGAATACCAGGAATGCTGAATGTGCGTATATGAAGCAACAGAAAAAAAGCTCAAACTGCAGGTATGCTCCTTAAAATGGCATTGAAATCATGATTTGTTTCTTAAAGATGCGAGTGAAAGTGGTGCTCAAGTGTACTCAATGAATGAGGCATGAATTAGCGTTAACTTTTGCCTTGTTTCCTCGGGTGCCCTTTTCAGAGTGAATGTATAACATGCGAGGTGATTTGTTGTCGATGCTGAAGGTAATGAAATATTTTTGGCAGAACTGAGAAAGTTTTAGTGTTAACGAACAAAATTATGTGGCTGGTACTAAAATGGCTCACACTGAAGACATCTGCAGTGTGTATTTAGGTTCTCGTGCTGCCTGCAACTCACAACAAATCAGGCAGGACAGAGAGAATCAACTTCTCTTCAGTTAACCTTGTGATTCCTATAGCAGGTAATTCTTTCATCTGTATCCCATCGAGGAAGGTAAATTTGCATTTCTGCTTTTCATAGAGCGCGATGTTTTGCAGAACTTTATCTTTTTGAAGGAGGTTGAGGGGAAAGGACTCCGGGAATATGTTTATCAAATATTTGTGATGATTCCTGATGCCTCATCTGCCTGTTCATACAGGTTTTATTTACATAACGCTTTGTAGACCCACATACTCTACTATTACTTCAGTTTAATACATGAAATTTTTTTTTTTTTTTTTTTACAGGAAGTATGCTTCCAGTTTTCTGTGTAGTGGAACATTATGAAAATGCCATTGAGTACGATTCCAAGGAGGAGCATGCAGAATTTGTGCTGGTGAGGAAGGACATGCTGTTCAACCAACTGATCGAAATGGCATTGCTATCCCTTGGATATTCTCACAGCTCTGCTGCCCAAGCTAAAGGTAAATAAGGTGATGAAATTGTACGATGAATTGTGTTAGTTTGAGGGGCTCTAGGGAAAAGCAGGATTTCTTTCAGGAATGAGATGCAAGTTTCGCTTGTTAAACTTCTAGCAGATTCTATCTTCATCTTTTTGTTTCTTTCCTTAATGCATT
>NW_024884711.1:13416732-13502230 GCF_019232065.1 Centrocercus urophasianus
GCTAAGATCTTGTATCCCTCTTGTTTTTGTTCTCTAGCCTCTAAAGAGTTATACAGAAGTTGTTCTACTGTCAATTTTTATTTTCGGCCCCTTACAGTGAAGCTGTGCTCTACCTCAGTCTTTTTGGAGCTGCTCTTAAGTGATCAGGCATGTTGCACTTATTTAACGATACTCCTACCATCTCTCTGTTCAGCTTTAGTTCTAATATTTTTGAACTTTTCACAGTTTTGCTCCATTTTGGGTTTTGGAGCTGAAGTCTCCTATTACTACTACAGCTAAAATAACTGAAATACTACAGACCCTGTCTATGCTGTTATTAATAAGGGTATTTTGGGTTCATTATTTTTTTACTGACTTATCTTTCTCTCTCTCTTTCTCTTTATGTGTGTATGTGTTCACATATATACACGCATGCACACAAAGAATTGGAAGTTAATTTTGTAATTCTGGAACAAACTTGCTTTTGGTGTGATTTTGAAGATTTAGATGTACCCCTTATCTTGAGTTCCTGCCACCTTTCCAAAGGAGGGAGATAACAATTCATCTACCAAACAAGAGATTGTAGAGATTAATTAGTATCTGGGTAGTGCTTTTAGAATATGGCTGTGATCAAATGACATTGACTTTTCAACTGATACTATCTTACTCCTTTTTTTTTTTTTTCTACAAAAAGATTTTCAGGATGATTGCTGTCAGTATTGCTGACAGGTTTGAGATTTTCACTTCTTTGTTTTATCAAAATGCTGTGAAAGTACTTGTGAGGGAAGGTATACTAGTCTTCCCTCATAACGTCCCAAAACACAAAGTTCATTTTTGCTTTTCTTTTTTTCTTCTATCTTGCACGTCCTTTGAAACTCCCCATGCCTAGCCTAACTCTCAAGGCAACAATAGCCAATACATTATGGAAGAGAAATTCCAGGACTGATGTATAGTAAAATCTCATAGATAAATATTTTTAATATAGTTGGAGACATGAATATTTCCGTGGAATATATCCAAAGTCTGTGATATCTATGTGCACAGTAATTTATACATATAGTTTTATTCTTTATTTTGAAAATGTTTATGTGTTGTAATCATTTTCCCCTCTCCCCCCCAGTGTCTTTTACATAATTCTGCAGTAAATGATCAGGGAGGGATATATTCTGTAAAATGCGTGCACCCACAGAACAAGTATTGGTATGATACTGAAGTCTGAATAGTTCTGCACTTGTGATAAATATAGACATCTTGACTGCATTTTGAGCAAAATTCCATCCTGTAGTGAATGATTGCAGACATATGACATGGGCACGATATATATCACATACCTTGCTCTTTGTTCTGATATCCTGCCCTGAATTTGCATGCTGTTTTATGCAGATATCATGCAGGCTTTATGTGATCTGGCAGGCATGCCAGGAAGAAATCTTGCTCGCAACATCGGTGTTTCTCAGTTTACCTGATCTGAGTGTACCTGGCGGTCAAAGCAAACAAGCAGCATGATAGAGATATGGAAATCCTCTCACCTTTCCTGGCTGCTTTTCTAACAATCTGAACATCCGCCCCCATCACAAACCAAAAAAGTTGCTGTTACTAAAATTAAAATTTCCAGAGCTATAAATAACCAAGGAATGAGCTATTGAGAATTGCCAAAATATGTATGCTTTGTGAGCATTTTTTATTTCTTTCTTCACAAAACTGAAAGGTGGTTTCTGCCCTCCCCTTTCAATTTTGCCTGCCTGGACCTGAGACCAAGTACTTGGGCTTTTTGCTGCTTGTACTTCCCTTCTTTCCTCTCTTCATCTCCTCCTTCTGCCTGCACTCCTCCCCCCTTTCCCCTACCTAGTAATTAATAACCTCAGTAAGGAATGTAGCTCCTTTTTCTACTTTAGAAGTTACTGTACTTTAGGTTTTGAAGATGTCATTAATTATTTCGGGGAAGTAAATCCTTGAGGGCCTGGGCTCAGGTCTTGGCAGGCAGGTCCTTTCCAACCCACCCCCAGATGCTCAAGAGCATTCCCTCTGATGTTTCTTTCAGTTGATGAGGTATTGAGGTTTTTACAACGTTTTCAATTAACTATTAAAATTTGTGCCCAGGATTTTTAGTCATCCTGATAGGATGGGCATTTGGAGTGAGATACAGCCTGTTACTGATGGGATGGGGGAGAATGGGCTTCGATCATGATGCTGGCCTTGCATGGCTGCTCCACTGCAGCTCCTCCATGAGACCAAGTAGCAGGATTTGGTTTTATGGTGCTGGAAGCCCACAAGGTGAACCTTAGAGGTATACTGATTTTAAAGATTTTCTCAGGACACTCAACTCTTCTTTTTGCATGCAATCTTAAAAATAACTTCTCTATATCTGATAGATACACTTCATGTGCTCTTTGTTGACCTCACTAGTGTTGTGTTTCTGTTGAGGACAGTGAGTTGAGTTCAAGAGTCATATTGCTTAATCTTTTAATCTTTGATTGTCGTTCTTTAAATACATCCAAATGCTCTTGTTTTTGTAGTTATATCAATCAGATTGTTTAGGCAGCAGCTACCTAAAACAGATATTCTTTCTGCCTCTTCATTCAGTTTAGCAAAGCTGAAAACGTTAAAGTCCCTTTTCAAAACAATTATGAGATCAGCAGTTAATGCTTCTCAGGCAAGTGCAGTTTCTGAGTGCAGAGAACTCTGTAACGTGTCAATCTTACTATCTGACTGTGCTGTCATGAGGTCATGTGTTTCTGCTCCTGAAAAGGAGAAGTCCAGTATTGAGATGGGACTAGTGTTGATTTCATCATTTTATTTTTTCCCCTTGAGTCAGCTGTATGGAGGACTAAGTTTTCATGTGGACAAAGTACAAAAGTCATGCTTTTTTTAAGGGAATAAAAATTTTGTGACAATCTTTCCCACTTCATGTGCAGACTTGATGTTATAGTTCAGCAATTTTGCAAACTGCATCACGTAAGCAGTTGTCTGTATCATATGGTCATTAAGTTTTAGGGAAGTGACAACAAAAAAGGAACACAAAGTGTTTTCTTCAGATCATTTTTTTCTTCTGTAAGTGGCATGCATTGTTGATTGAGCCCTACTCAGCTTCTGCTTTCACTCTTGGTGATCTGGAGAATGCTATGTAGAATAACTTTCATCATAAATATGTGCTGTGGTGTTCTTATTACGTATATATATATATACATAAAACAAAATTCTGTATTCATTCATTCATGCTGCTTAATGAAGTCATGGCCAAGTGCAAACCCTGATTTTCTTTCCATAAGTTTATTAGAGGGTTAACAAGCCACTCTTCCAGTGTTCTTTAAAGCAAGATTGCAAATAAGTCTTTTTCTTCTTCCTATTGGCAAATTGTTGGCTGCAGAGTACTGCACAAGTATAAACAACATGAGAGATCCTTTAACATAACATGAGAGAGCCTTTAGTCGCTTTGCTCCCTAGCTTTGGAACTCATTGCCAATTGAAGTAAGGAAAGCTCTGACTGTTGGGACTTTTAAATCTAGACTTAAAAGTTATTTGTTCTGTTTAGCATTTTTAAAACGATTCTATTAGGAATTGTATGTGCTTCAGTTTTAATTTTAACTCATAATGATTGTAAAGCACCCTGGGATGCTTGTATGAAGGGCGCTACAGAAATCCAAGATTGTATTGTACTGTGTTGTAATGTATTGTATTATTACATGGTGCTGGAGTTGGACCACGGACAATTCATATAGAAAGCATTTGAATACATAGTTAAAGATAAGGAGAAGTATGTGTGTGTGGGGGGGTACTGTCTCTTCTTGCTTCTTTTTCCCCTTTTCTCTGTCAGTTATTTTATTAAACTAAATTAACATGGCAGCTATTCCCTAAGAAATGCCAGCATAATTTACTGCTGCAAAGGGGCTCAAAATGTAAACCAGATGATAAACTAAAAATAAAAAAGTCCACATTAAGATTTAATTGCATTTCCCTTTCTATATTACGTTCTTATGTAAAATACATTACAATACAGTACTTTCTTTATCACTTCCTTCACTTTTAACTGAATTTCATTAACAATAAAGAAATATATTGTCTCTGTTTCAGTAATGTCACTTGACAGTTAATCCCTTAACTTGATGTACATGTCTTTAAGATTTTTTTTTTTTTTTTTTTTTTTTTTTTTTTTATAAAGAACATGATAGCGCTGACTGGAGCCAAGTATTGCACAACCATGTGATTTGCAAGTTTCCCAGCTCACAGCTTTGCCAGTGCAGGTCAATTCACACCTGCCACACTTATGCCATTCTGGTCCTCATGTTGCTTTTCCTTGGTGATTGTCAGAGGTAGGGAGAGTCGTGCGTGCAGCTCGTTCCTTCCTCCCCCCTCTCCCCGCTCCAAATGTGTGGTAAACCTTGTGCCTTGGAAGTGTCTGCTCAGGAATTAAATGGAGTTTAATTTCTGTCCATTAGGAAACAGCTATCCACATCACCAATTAAGCCTTCTATTTAAGGGGCAAGTAGATACGTATGTCTACATCTTAATCACTGCTGCGATGCGTTTGCAGAGACCTTCCCCAACTGGTTCAGTTATTACTAGCGGTGGTGGGAGGCACGGATATCAGTGTGGTTATAAAACCTACCCAAAAGCTGAGCAAATTCTGTAGGTGCTGGAACTTTGCTGTCAGCAGATTTAAAGCTGAGGTATGCCTGCATCAGGGCACACGGTGTAGGCATAAAGATCCATCTGGAGAAAACTACTTGAATTTGTAATGCTCTGGTAGCAGACAGAAATGAGAGTAAAGCAGGACCCGCTTATTGAGAGGTAGTACCAAGGGGTGAGCACCTCTCAATTTATTAGAGCAGACTCATGCAGTTCTTGGCTCTAATCACAACACAGAAGCAAAGCAAAGAGACATGTTTCTCAAAAAGACCCTGAGCAAAGCTCTCAAAGCTTGCTTCATTTCCCTCCCCCTTCCCCCTTCCCCCCGCCTTTCTTCTCTTTTTAATTAATAATAATTTAGGAAAACCTAAGGCAAGGGAGGCTTTTGTCTCCCTTTCCTTGGACACTGCAAGAACAGCACAAACAGTATCAGGTTCCCCCGGTGCCTTGCAGCAGTTATCAGAGGACAGGTTTTTCAGGACAGCAGCAGCCTCAGACCTGCCTCACTCCAGGACTGGAATAACCGAGTCAAAAAGAAAGAATTCTCTTCCTCAGGAATGGGAGCACATGAAAAGGTCTCAAAGACTTTCCTCACATATTCATATCTCTTTGCTTTTCTAGGTTATTATTTATTTATTTTTCTAAGTACAGAGATTTCCTACACTGAGAGTTGCATTTCTTTGTAAGTTTGTGAAATAAGATTGTGAATCATATTGTGATTACCAATGTGCTAGGAGGCAGAGGAACTGCAATAAAGTCAAACCTATTCCTGCTTTTGCCATCTTTCCAAGGGTTTTGTTACTTTTTAGCAAGCTACCATAGAGAAGGACGGAATTTTTGATGGTGAAAAACTATGATACAGTGAAGGACATCAGTGTTTTTGTCCCTTCTAGATGTAGAGATTTCAGTTCTTTAATTTACCTCGTGTGTGTGCATGTGTGTGTGTTTAAATCAGTATATCTGTACTCTCTCAGCATTGTAGGATTTTGTATTTCTGTGTGTATCCCAATAAAATCCCACTATAACATACTTGCCAGCTAGTATGTCCCCAGGCTTTTAAAGCTGTTTGCCCAATTCTGCACATTTGGTAAGGAGATTTGTGTGCAAAACCTTATCTAGGATAATTTTTGAATGAATGGAACCTCAAAGTGCACGTGCCTGTTCCACACAGAAGCTAACTGGAACATTTCTCTTTCAAGATTATCAAGCTTTGCATATTTTTATGTACTCTTCAGAGCATCTAGACTTTTCACAAACTCTTGTCAGTGAAAATCAACAATGCAGAGGATAAACTAGTACCTTCTCCAGCACAGCTGCTTAAAGTATCACCTGCATATGATTTTACCAAGCAGAAGTTAAGAATCCATAGCAAATTTCATGCTATAACTCCTTTTTTTCTCGGTAATTCTTTTTTTTTTTTTTTTTTTTTTTTTTTTTCTCCCAGAGCAACAAAGCTTGTTCATGTATTTTTAACATATATCCTCAAGAACTGGAGTCTGTAGGATTAAGAATAATCAGAAATACAGGTGGCTCATAAAGTGACAAGCAGCCTGAAATGATAAATTTGACACTCCTTTAAACAAAAGATAGGCAGGGGATGTTGCATTTGGCACTAGAGGGGTATTTAAGCAATCAAAGGCGTAAGAGAAGCTGGGAGCTGAAATCAATAAAGTGCAAACTAAAAGCTAGTCATGCATTTAAAAAAAAAAAAAGAAAAGAAAGTATCTAGTGAAACAGATTATCATGGGATGTGGTGAAAGATTCAGCACAAGAAGTTTTCAGATCGTTATCTGATGTTTACTCTAACTCAGCCACAGGTAACTTAGCTGAATTCAGTAATTGCTGAATGAATTTATAGGGTCTGTTTTTATGTGGAGTCCAAATAGATGCTCAGAATTGTCCCTTTTGGCTTTAAAAATCTGCAAAATCTTCTGTAGGAAAAGGAAAAGAGATCAAAGAAAAGACTTATCCTGAACACCAAAAGAAATTGAGCAAGACAACTGTTAGTGCTACTGAGTCTGATGACTTCTTGTCTGGACATTATGCCTTAGGGCTCAACTTCATGCCAGACATCTGATGCTTTGCCTAGCAGAACAGTGGAATCCGAGAAGAGACTTGCTGAAAATCATGTCCTATTTCCCAGCAAGGAAATCTTCCATAACATGGTGGCTAATGCTAGGCAATTTTGAACAGCGTTTTACAAAAACTGTAGTGGAAAATCACCATTGTGGTTCATTGAAGATAGAGAGATTATCTGCATCTCTATCAGGAAAATGTATGATTTGTTTTTTGTGGAAATATTTTGTGTGCCGAAAGCTGCATTTAATGCATTAATAGATCTAAAATGTCACCTGCCACACAAAACATTTAGGATAGTCTTTTCCAGATAGGAAACAAGTCAGAAGCAGTTTGGTTCTGACCTTGTTGAAAGAGATTCATTAGAAATAAAAGCAATCCACTTGAGAGGGAGATGGAAGGTGCAACTTACTTCAGTTTTCCACCGGATTAATCCGTGATCTCCAAGATCCCACCTATCCCAGCCTTCTTTCTTGTATGGGAAATGCTGATTTGCCTTGTCCATGTTGCACTGTGCCACTGTAGTGCAGGAGCAGCAGCTGGGAGAGGGAAATGCTTGAGGGAAAGGTCTCTGTCATCATATTCCAGGGCTGGGGAGGAGGGTTGAAGCTTACCCTGGAGTAGCTCAATTCTGGCCCATGGACTCAAAGCACTCTCCATTGTTGCAGCTTTGTGGAGTTAGCTTCATCTGGCAGAAAATCTGCCTCTGTACCCCAAGATGATGGGAATCAAACTGGGAGTAACATGGACAGGCACTTGAAAATGTGCATTCCCAGTTTAAGTAAAAACAGACAGGTACAAAGGAATCTAGTTATTTCCTACAAGTATTTCATTCAGATTCCTGACTAAAATGGGTAGTGCTTGCTTTACCCATGGAACTCTCTGGCTTCAGAGCTTTTCCTGCAGACACCACTGAATCAAAATCTTAGGGTATAATAATACACCCCACAAAGCACAGGGATATTTTCATTCAGTGAATTAAACCAAGAATTAACTTATTAAATTTTGATTATTTTACATTTTAAGTTTTATCCGTATTTTTACTACTAAGTACTTAGCATTTACAAGGTGGGCAATAAAAATCAGGATGCTTATAAAGATTCATGTTGGACATCTGACGGTGAAGACTAAAATGCCTTACATCTCCTTATCTTTTACAGGAGGAGGTTAAGACTTTACCACCTTTTCCTTTTTTTTTTTTTTTTTTTTTTAAGTGTAGGACACTATGACATGCAGCTTGTAAAGCAGTTAAAAAGTCAATTCTGAACTGAATTAACATTTCCCACCTACCTGTCTTTCTCTTTCTTAAGGTTTTATCCTAAGTGTAAGAGTAGTATCTTTGGAAGCAGTTTCTTGTTTGAGTTTTATTTATATCCATCTGTGGGAGATGCTCAGAAAATATTGGGAGAAAGCTGCTTGGTCATGTTGCAACAACTAGGAATTTATTTTACCAAATGGCAAACGTTCATGCAAGGATCAGATCTTTCAGATGCTGAATCCTCATCTCTGTATTTCAAAATCTTTTGGTGGGGGGTATATTTATATACATATAGTTTATTCAGAATCTTCGTTTTGTAATCTTCCTTCATCACATTTAATGCAGCTGTATGTTTATATTCAAGTGTACTTTTAGAATTCTTAAAGGCCACATAAGGAGACAGAAAAGGAGGAGGAAATCATTTATACTATATAAAGACAGGAGAAAGAAGGAAAAAATTGCTTGTATATTGGAAGGAAAGCTTTTGTTGTCATTTGAAATACACCTTTAGGCAGTTTTTAACTTATATGACCAACATTTGCTATGCAGATCCTTAATTCTCCTGACCCTGGCAGCAGTATAGAGGTCAGATAGCCATCCAAGCGCAATGCCAAAGGCACAAACAAAAGTTTTTTTTCTGCTCTGTCCATCTGTGTTATTTTTTTTCCTTATTCTACACGTTTATAGAGCTTAAGCCAACAAATTTCTTTGCATTAAGTAAGGGGATTCAAGGTAAAGGACCAGCAAATTTAACATTGTTCTTCATCTGCAATTAAGCTGCCTATTTTGTGATTCCTTGTCTAAACCGCAGCTAGTGGCTGCATGTTTCTGAGCTACAGGTCTGCTTTTACTAGAGGTGACAGGTGATGGTTCTGTGCCATAGTAGAGCATAGGAACAGTGTTTTGCCCTGGTTGGGTTTTTGCAGTGTGTGGACTGGCAGAGGCTCAGACAGGCTAAAATCTTTGATTTGCGGGTGATCTTATGTTATCCAATTGGTGTTTGAGTGTTCATTCTCATCAGAAAAATGCTAATGTGAAGTCTCATGAGAAGGAAAGACTCCTCGGAGTTCAGCTTTAACACTGATGTTTCAATTTCTATGTAAAAAAAACAACAACAACAGCAAACAAACAAAAAGAAAACAACCAACAAACAAAACAAACAAAAAAACAGTAATAGGAGCTAAAATTGGGGAACCAAAGTTCCTCTATCCTTTAATCCTTTTATCATTCCTCCCACCCAAATCTTGAAGTTCTGCTCTGCAACTTTATCACTATTCAAACTAGGTGTAGGGACAAAGACTCATAATGTCTTTCCTTTTTCTTTCTTTTTTTTTTTTTCCCCTTTTTTTTTTAAGGCATGTTAGGGTTGCAGGACTGGAACATGCTATCCTGCTGATGTAAAGGGAAGGATTTATGGTAGAGAAAATAGGATAGAGCCTTAAAAGTTTGGCTTTCAAAAATTGAGCCAGTAGTTTGACAGATTGTTCAGTAAATGTTCATTTTATTGAGAATTATAAAAAAAGGTGCTTAACGGCTCTCTGCCATTAATATAATATATTAAAAGGTTACTGTCAAGATTAGAGTTTCAGCTCTGAAAATTGACTGTATGGTTTATGGGCAGCACTGTTCATATTCTGCTAGGAAGTCAAGGTACCTTCTACTTATCACTTGACAAAACCGTTATGATGTTACAAAGCTTTATACTGAAATCTTGATAGATAGTAAAACATAAATAAAATCCCCTTTGAAAAGCAGGAGAATAGCTGCTTGTGTCTTATAGCCAGATTTAGCAGATGCGGGTTTGAATGCAAAACAGTTGTGAAAATAGCCAGTGTCAAACTAGTGCAAAATTAAACTTGCGGGGTGTTCTGTTTTCAGTGGCTGTTATTGTTGAAGTGCTCCATTTCAGAAGCATGCATTCCTTCCTACAGAAAAAAAAAATCAGATTCCTTAGTTGAAATTAATTAGCATTCAGAAACCAGATAGCATGTTTTTGGGTATTCATGAGATCTCTGTTTGAAAAAATGTTTTTAACTTGTAGAAATGTGTTGCAACACACAGATGGGAAGAAAAAGAAAAAAAATCTCTTTAGCAAGCACTGTGTGTAAAAGGAATATTACATTTTGCACGCTCCTGATTACCCTGTGTAAACAGTTTTTGACATCTGTCTTTATAGTTTTCGAGGAGAGGAAGACTTTGTTAAAAGAACCATTTTTATACAGCAGTCACCATTTCAGTCTTGCTTTACCTGTATTATGAAAGCAGATGGTCTGCATGTCTTTTGAATATTTATAACTATCAAAAACAATCTCTTGCTATTCACCCTTAGGCTTATGAGATGTCAGGACTGTTCTGGTTGAAAAAAAATCATCTTGGGTGTTTACAGAAAGAGGATTACATTAAGCTGAAATGACTATACATTTTCCAGTTTAATATTTGTCCATCAGCTGTTTAATCGTATTTAGATAATTGTGTAAATAAGTTGTTGCAGCCATTGCCCCTTCCACTGAGCAGGCTTGAAGCTTTAAACACCAATGAATGTGTAGCAAAAAAGCTTGGATTTTTTTCCTAGTTAAACAACCTGAAAGGCCTAAATAAGTTTGGGTTATGACGCTTCTTCTGAGGGGAGTGCTTCATTTGCAAAGGAATCCCCAATATCTAATTCAGCCGAGTTGTTTTAGGAAACTGCTCTTTCTCACTGCTAAGCCTGTCAGTACGTATTTGTTATGTGTAAATACTGCAGCCCAACTGCCCCTTCATGAGGCATGAAAACAACCTCATTCTGCCCATATAAAAACAATTTTAAGGTTATTTAGGGGAAGTTTTGGGACTGTGGGGGTTAAAAGCTTTTTTGACTGGAAGCTGAGCAATCACTGATAACAGATTTTGCTGTGGTTGGTTGATTTGGCAGAAAAGCATGAACAGTTTTGGTTTAGATGATTGAATTAACCTGATTAACATTGTTTTTGTTGGTTTGCAAAAAGGACAACAGTATACTGTTAGTGGTGATCGAACAATGCTTCACCTGGTCGGAGGACAGTGCTGGAGGAAATGTCTGTGAAGTGCCTCCTTTTAGCACCCACATCACTGGCTGAGGTGACCAGCCAGCAAGGAACACTCAGGTCCTTCCCCTGCCATGTGGGATGCTCCTTCCCTTAGCTTTTGACACAGCACCAAAGGTGTTAGATACTGCTGTATCGTCAATTCTTATTTGGGGGGTGTAGGAAAAGAATCCTGCTTGAAAGGTAATGTCTTTCACCAGTTTATCTAAGGAACTATGGTGCCTTTTTTTCAAATCTCTGATATTTAATAACCCTGAGAGAATGGGATTTGGTTCAAGCTACATGAAACAAACCTCAGCTTGAACTTTGTGATGAATTCTACCCCTACCTCCACACAGTTGTTGGATGCCTAATTATAATTAACTTATTTGGCTAAAAAAAGAGCACTTGGGCTGCAACAGATGGTATCATTCCAGAATAGTGGGATTTCTGTGAAGGTGGCACCATTTCAGACTAGATCTTCTGATTCTCAGAGTAGGACTGAAAGCTCAGTGTCTGGGGGGGGACAGAATGAGGCGAGAGAGGGAAATTTGTGATCTTGAAGTCTTGCAACTTGCTTTCAAGGATAAACTTCTGGGAGATGTGTTAAGACTGAGGAGCTGTGACCAGGTTTTGCCTTCAATCATTTTTTTTGGCGACGTGTGAAAAAGAAATGAGATTGACTGATGAATGTAAAGCGTTCGAATGCGCCTGATATTTGTATGATGTGTTTATATTCGTCATCCTTGTACATGGAAAGTGTCTGCCTCTGTGTCTCGCAGATAAGGAATAACTGTGTGCAACAGTACCTTAATATGTGTTGCAATTACAGCCATTCTTACTTTGATCATTAATAAGCGTAAGACTAGACACTGAGAGCTCCTCATATGTAAAGACCAGGCAAATAAGGAAAATGTCAGTATGCCTATAGTCTAGAGTGTGTATCTCTAAATACCACTAACTCAGAGGGTTTGATACTCAGTTTTAAGTCCTAAGCATAGTAGGCATCTATATATATACATAAACTGCTATTGAAATATATAGATATTATACAGCAGTAGGAATTATACAGGAATTTCTACAGCAAAGTGCATCTCTTTGCACTGACTTAACAGCAGCTTTGATGACAAGATAATAAATAAAGAATAGAAACAATGAAATTCAATGTTGTCAAGTTATTTTCTGAGTTAACAAGGTAGTAATATTTTATCTGAGTTGTAAAATTTTGCCTTCAGTGAATTAGTAAATAAATCATTGATTCCTTCTGATGAGGATTCTTAGCGTAGGTAATATCACTTGAAAGTTTTGTGTGAGTGTTCTCAAAGAAAAAGGAGAATAATTTTCATTTTAAAACATGAAGATAATGTCTATGGCTTTTTTTTTTTTTTTTTATCTTCTTAGAAAGTATGGAGTAAAATCCCATTATTAGCCATTATATAGTTAGACCATTATATTATATATATTATATATTATTAGACCATTATATAGTTTCTCACTCTGTCAGAAAAGGCAAAATTCCTAATAGCGTTGTTTAAACAGACTAGTCCCCTGTTTGATTATAAAATGAATTAACTGCATTAAATTTATTTCTGAAGAAGCAGAGGATGTTAGAGACAACCATTTCATTGTCATATCTTTTTTGGAAAATGACATGGAAGTGAGACATAGGAAATCCTAGATCCACTGATAATTGGTAATTTACTACATTGTTATCAATCTACACTTTTTCATACTTACCAAAATTACTTGAGCAGGAGAAGACATCTTAAGTGGCCAAAGTAAAATAAAACCACCTTAAAATCTAAATGGCATCCACAAAATGTGCTTAATCTCATATGAGAAAGTGGCCTATTGCGTTTGCAGTTCCCCATTTTATACAAGCAGATCTACAGGTTTGGCATGTACAGTAGTGGTGCATTCGTAGAATTTGTCATAGAATTCAGATTCACAGGATGTTTTCAGTCACACCTTATGTATCATGGGCCCATGTTTAAAGTGGTATAATCTGTAAAATAGTTTAAACAATAATTTTGTAAGTATTAGACATTAATGATATTGCTATTATGTTGAAAATTGAAATTGGGTTTAACTGAGCTCAGTTCAGGTCATTCAGGCTAAATTCTATTAAGATTTCAATCTCCTTTTATGCCACTGTCAAAGGGCTTATAGTTAATTTCAGAAATGGCAGATTAATATCAAGGAATGGTAAGAATTTTAGTGATTCAGAGAAACACTAAAATAGCTGCCTGATGAGTAGAGGGTATCCACATTTGGCATCAGTTACACCGCCTCACTCTAGCAGTTCTGAGACTCCACAAATAGCACGTTACTGAGTATTGTGTTAGAAATCAAATGGTTATAATCAACTTCACTGTGATCAATAATTGAGATACTTTTACTTAGAAGCTGAACTAGCCTTGTAAGAGAAGAGTTACGGTAATGTTTATGGCATTTTCTCTCTGAACTATTTCTTCCAGTGTTTGTTGCAGTTTGTGTAACAAAGAGTTCATACTGTACATTGATTTTACGACAGCAGAAATACAGCTAAATGTTACATGCTGATTAGCAAAGAAACATAATAATCAGAGCTTTGTCTTCTTGAATGTCATTGTTTTCTCAATATGCTGGACAATTCTTGTAGTTAAGCTAAAAGTAACTACTTTCCTTATAGAAATATGAAGGCTGACAAAGTTCAGGCTGTTGAAATTACATTTGTTAATTTTGCTGTTCATATATCATATACTGAATGTAATCTCCATGTTGAAACAGTGCCTCATTTTTTAAGGCCTTTTCTTAATTGATTTTGTAAAGGAATGTATGAGAACTGAAAGTTTTAGACAGTGTAAATTTCACTGTTTAAAAATTGGTTAAAGCTGCACAGAAGGTAAATTTCTCACTGTAATTATCTGATATCTTAGGAACCTTTGAGGAAAAAAAGATCTCTATCATCCTTTCATATATTTTATGGCTAATATCCACTTAGGAAATTAGACACAACAATAAGAATTTTTCATTTTTCCGTGAATCATTTGAAATACCATTTTGCAAAAGCAAGTCCAGAATTGTTTTGGGTTGTGGCATACATATTTTATTCTTCTAGAAAGCATTTTGTTTTACCACCCTGCTAATAACTCATTCAGATAAATTTTGGTCCTGTGATTTTCCAGATTCTATTCTGTGTAATTGTTACAAAGGGAATGCATTTATTGGGGTTAATGCTTGCATTTCTGGAGTTAGTATAGTATCTGTATGCTTGTAAACTTGTGTTGATATGTGAAACATCAATCAAATTTAAAAGCAGAACTAGAACAAACAAAAGGCATTTTCATGATTAGCATCTTCCATCCTGAGCCCATCCGACAGCCCGATGTTTCTTGGTCGATAACTTTGTTCTTCCTTTAGTACGTCTGCTTTTTTTTGTTCTCATTTATAATATACCTTGGTTTGGTTTTATATTCAATTAATGAATTTTTAAAAAGCTTTGGACAACAGAATCAGAATGCAATATGATTCTCAAACTATAAAAATGTAATAGTTTCAACAACTGAAATTACTTGTGCTTTGACTTGTACTGCTCTGTATTACAGATTGATTTTTTTCTTCTCCCCTTTTCACACAGAGTATGATTTCTTCCATTGTGAACAGCACTTACTATGCAAATGTCTCAGCAGCAAAATGTCAGGAATTTGGAAGGTGGTATAAACATTTCAAGAAGGCAAAAGATATGATGGGTAAGCAAAAAAAAAATAAAAAATAAAAATTGCTGTGATGGTGGATACATGCAGTCACGCGTCACTTTGAGGTCTGTCACAGTCATACAAGAAGCCAGGTCCCTTTATGATAAGTTTAGGATGCTTTTGATGAGTAGATGTAGAAAGTACATATATAGTGTAAGAATTCATTTAAATAAATATTTGCTATTGAAACGGCCACACTGAATTGGGTTGCCAGAGATGCAAAGTTGTCATTCTGTAAATCTAGAGATCTTCTACAGCCCAAAATAATTGTTTAAAAACCTGTTCTTGGAACTGTAATGTGCTGATTTTTTCTAATGTATGTATTTTTTTTTCTTGCTCTGGTTAATGTATGTGTAAAGAAGAAGGTTTCTATAACTAGCATTGCATTCCAAGAAGAATGCTGTAATTTTATGAATTTAGGACCGATTTCAATTCATTTTTGCAAGTAGTAGTGACAATTGTTTGCTTGTTTTACTAAACTTGATGAATTACTGGATAAGAAAATCTGCCACTGAGACATATGAACTCCATAGTACCTTTTATTTTCCTGTATTGTCCATTTTTAAAACTATTTCTTAAACCTGTTAACATAATTTTGAATACTTTATGTCCGAAAATTTCTGTGTAACTTTCAGTAGAATGAAGAAATGGAATCTCAATTTGAACCAGATATTGAGATTGACTTAGCTTTTAGTATTTGAAGCAAAATCGTTCATCTACCAAAAATGGGTTCCTCGCCTTTTATAGCTTAAGGCTGTAATGAAGACCATGAATCACTTTTGTGATAATTGCTTGAATTACTGTTCTAAGAGAATGGCTCACATAGGTTTGATCTCTACTTTCTGCTGGTAAGAATAGGTGGCTTCTTTCCTTCACCTAGTTTGTATATTCTGTGCAACACAGGGCAGTGCTAAGGGTTTATGGTGGTGAGACTGCATGTGGTTTCAGATGATCCATGCTTGTAGAGGTCCTGCTTAGAAGGAGACCTTTCCACAGCATGTCCTTCCATCTCCATTGTAGGAGTAGATCTGCTGTGGACCCCATGAATGTGGGGCATACCCTGCAAAATGCTCCTTACTTGGCCTGTCAAGACAGTTTCATAGTCCCTTCATTTGAGGGCATTGAAACCAGCGCATGGGAAAGATATGTTTGTACATTCCTACATAGGACAGCAGAGGATGAAAGGCTGTGAGTGGGAGTCCACATGCTGATGTCTTCTTCCAGTTATTATTCTCATGGAGAAAGGGGTGATCTTTTCTGAATACCTATTGGTTGAGATTGTAATCACTATAAAAAGCACACATATTGACTATTCTTGTTAAATAGATTTTACTAGTATAAGAAAAAATAGCTACATCACCTCCATGAAGATACTAGATTTTTTAAAATAAATTGTTTTCTTAAAGCTATTTCCAGACCAGCATTGCTAAATCTTTGGAATTGACATACTGGTAAAAATGTGACTCATTTACATTAACCTGGAGTTATTCTATATCTTCTTATCATGCACAAGAGGCAAACTGGAAGAACTCATGAAGTTTAAAAAACTGTGTTGTTAATTAAAAAGGAGGGCGTGTCAAGGCAGATAAGTTAATATAAGGAAAAAAAAACAACCACGTTGCAAGTCACTGAAAAAAAACATGCATACATGGTTGCAAGATAAAGCAGCCCATCTGTGTAATTTACATAAATTATACTAGTTCCTAGCTGTCCAATACAGTTGATGCAGCATCTAGAAATTAGCAGAGCATAGGGAGGTCCACACCCCACCCTGCTTGTTACAGATTTCCTGTGTCTGGGAACTGCAGATGTGGGGGCAGGGACTCCACAAGAGTAACACAGTCAATGGGGCTTCTCTTTGGGCTGGATGGGCTTTCCAGTTACAGCCCTCCTTACTCCTGCACAGTCACTATTTTGCTTGCATCTTCTGCAGCATACAGAGAAGTTTCCTATATTTGCCCTCTTCCTGGTTGTTTGCTGCCATCTCTGAAGCACCCTACATCAATCACTATGGGAATGTCCTCTGTAACCATCAACTCATGGTTTGGTTAGAAATTGGTGCATTGCATATTTGCAAAGCTCTCTGGCAGTGATTTTGCCACATGCGTGTTTTCAAACACGTTATTTTGGTCTGATGTTCTGCTGGTTCCTCCAAGGACTTAGTGTCAATGATGGACAGTTAGTGGTTCTGTGCGTTTGTTTTTCTTTTTAAGATCCACTACACCATTATTTTTTTGATTAATTTTGAAGGCAAATAGCAGGATGTTGTAATAGACCTGCCAGTCTAGGCTGGAGAATACTGTAAGCTCAACCCTGAATATGCTATTTTATCTTTATTTACTTTTGTTAGCACATCTTGCAAGGAGAATGAAATCTGTGATATTCAGTCTTATGTTGGCTTTTTCAATGTTTCTTTTCCATCATAGTTGAGATGGATAGTCTTTCTGAACTATCCCAGCAAGGTGCCAACCATGTCAACTTCGGTCAGCAGCCGGTCCCAGGGAACACAGCCGAACAGCCTCCATCCCCCGTTCAGCTTTCTCATGGTAGTCAACCATCAGTTCGGACCCCACTTCCAAACCTGCACCCTGGACTCGTATCTACTCCCATTAGCCCTCAGCTGGTAAATCAGCAGCTGGTAATGGCCCAGTTGCTGAACCAGCAGTATGCAGTGAACAGACTTCTAGCCCAGCAGTCCTTAAACCAACAGTACTTGAACCACCCTCCTCCTGTCAGTAGATCCATGAACAAGCCGTTGGAGCAGCAGGTCTCAACAAACACAGAGGTGTCTTCCGAAATCTACCAGTGGGTCCGTGATGAACTGAAACGAGCAGGAATCTCACAGGCAGTATTTGCACGTGTGGCTTTTAACCGAACTCAGGTCAGTACCTTTTTTTTCTTATTCTTTTAAATCTAGGAGAACCCTTCTTTCCCTCTCTCCCTCTCTTTCTCTCCTTATTAATTCATATATTTAATAATTATCACCTTTTAAGTGCCTGTCCTCACTTCTATTTTGCCATTTAGCTCCTGTCAAGGAACCACACTTCCTTGCAGGACCGGTGTCCATGTTGATATCGTACAGAAATCCAGGGTGATAGGCTTGTGGAAATAAAAGCTGTGGGAATACACACAGTTCTTAGAGATGTCTTGGTTCCTCTCCATCTTCCCTGGAAAGGAAATGAACAGCTCTTTGCAGAACCGTACACAAAGTCACCCAACAGATTGCCTTTGTGTTGTGAAGGTATGCCAGTACTGACCACATGCATGTGCTGAAAAACCTATCTTCTCTCCCAGGTATCTCTCTGAGATAGTCTTTCATTGTTGTTTGCATTTATTTCTGTCATTTTTTGGTGAAGGTCTTCGTAATGTGACTCTTAGGAACTTTCTGAAAAGACTTAATTAAAAAAAAAATAAAAAATGAAAGCTTTATTTTTAGGTCCTGTGTTCTTTCATGTGTTTTTGCAGTTTGTAGTTTCTGAGATTGCCAATGTCCACGTCAGAGCATATACTGCAGCTCATCAGTGCAGAAAAAATTAGCCCTAGCAAAGCTGATAAGCAACACTAAAATGTGTTATTTTTTACACCTGTTTTAGAAGCTAACCCTGTTATAATTTATTCTACTCTATGAATTTAACTTAATGCCATGTTGCGTGGAATTTAATCAAGCAGAAGTTATGGAAGAAATGTCAGTATACTCAGAGTAACTAATAAGATCTTAAATTTTTTAAAGTCTGTTTTTTAACAGAAAATAAAATAGAATTTCTTTATAAGAAATAGATGTTTTTCTAAAAGTACATAAGTTTGCTTTGAATTCCACGTTTTTAAACTTAGGGCTTGAGTATTTGCTCATTATTGAGTATATTAAAAATATATAATTTGCGATTCTTTTGAAATGTTGATGTTTCTCACTTGGAGAATAAAAACTGTTTCATATGCACTAGTACCAGATTTGAATCAGCATGTCATTTGTAATCATTTTGAGAAAGATCAACTTTTTTACATCCTCCTTCAGCTAAAAGAAAGGCAGTCATAGGGTGAATTATCTGTAGAGCTGTGTGTGTGTCTGTGTGTCTTTCCTCTTAACTACAGAGGAGGTTTTCAGGACCAGATTTCATGGAATACATGAACTCGTGCAACTTATCTAGGTTGGGTTCAGGCAGCATCAGTTATTGTATCTAAGAATAAGTAACAGAGATTTTTTTAATGCAGCATGTAATATTTTATCTATAGATAGTGCAAGGTATTGAAATACTAATAGTTGCTTCAAGTTATTGTGGCTTGCAGCTGCCATCTTACCTGAGCAAAAAAACACGAGCAAATAATTGGGAAAATAAATAATTTATTGTTTATTTCTTTCTCAGACTTGCCTAAAAGCAGTTTATTTTGTCCCAACTCCCTCTTCCGAAGCCATTTGTTCAGTTTTTGTCAGCTCACTTTTCATACTGTTTTTCGTTTATCATTCATAAACAGTAGTTGTTATCTAAAGTACAAGAACAATTGATTCTGAGTGGACCTTGAATTTATATGACATGCCTTACTAAGATGCTCTAGAAATGGGAGGAATGCAGCAGTAGAGCCAGATTTCTAGTGAAAATACTGATTTCCAATTATTAGACATTTTTCTTACTAACAATGTTATTCTGAGTACCAACATTTTCTTAAAGTTTTATTCTTCTAAAGACATTGTAGTTAGCCAGCTTGGTAAAAATATACTCAAAGTGACCCAAAACTAGGAGGAAATTCAAACATGAACACTGAAAAAAAAATCCAGTGAAAAGAACAAAAGATATGAAATATATATATATGTAATATATTTTGGCAATATTCAACCAAATAAACTTGAAAGAACACAGAGTAGTATCCCCATATCCTACAAATTGTGTTAGCTAATCAAATTAGTATTTGCAGCTAGCTACGTAACTATCTGTAGTATTTACTATTTAATGTGGCCAACGAAGGGAATAGAAAGGAAAAATACTAGGAGCCAAGGCAACATTGGCCTCAGTATTGTGAAGAAATAAGTTATACTTTCAATATGTGAGTGAAGCCTCACTGAAACACAGAGGAGTTTGCTATAGGCACATTTCGTCTTCGCAAAATTGAAAGTTGTCATTGTACCCTTAGTAACAGTTGTGTAAGTACAGGTATATGTACCTGTGTTTCTTACATAAAAACATTTAAATTTGTTCTGGTTGCTGTGCTTCAGAATTTGTCACACTTTATTCAAGGATTCATCACATGTAACTAAAGTTTAGGCAGCATTTATTAACTCCTGCTATTTAGAAGTTATTTTTCTTCTTCAATCTAACATTGATATAATATCTTCTGACTTTTTTTTTTTTTTTTTGCTAGAACAAGTGAAAATTCATGTTTAAATTAATCTGTATTCTAAGAGAAAAAGCTAACTCAAAATACCACTGACATTTTTTATATTGCCATAAGCATATTTGAGCCATGTCCAGGAACTGTATTGTTGGTTGTTGAAGGCAGAAGACCTTAGGGGTTCTGCACAAACAAAAGAAGGAAAAAAAAAATGATGTCTAGATATGTTCTCAAATGAGTGGAAAAATTTGCTTTCAGTGTAAAAGCCACTGAAGGAAGTCAATTATAAATTCAGAGTAAATTAGCTTAGTGTTTTGGCATTAAAAATGGACTTCATTTGAATTGGCTGAAGATGCTGGTGTGCCACTTGTTTTACACACTTGCACTTGACAGTACAACTACAGAAATTCTGATTTTTGGAGACATGGGGGGAAGGGAGTTCTACCAACTTAGCATCGTAATTCAACATTTGGCCAACATTTTCCAGATTTTTTTATTTATGGGGGAAAATGTTACCTAGAAATATCTCTGCTTGTGCCCAGCCTGAAGGAAAGAATTAGATTAAATTATCTCTGAGGACTAGATTGCTTTTTAATGATCATCTGTTTATGTGGTGAAAAAAGCTTAGCCACACCTAAGAAAATTGAAAGGGCGTTCTTAATCTCTTCTTGGATAATTTTCCCCCTGCCCTTACTTTCAACATGGAAGTTTCAAAACTGTGCAGTTCTCAGGAATGTTCCTTGCAAGTTCAATCAAAGGGAAATCCAGAAAGCTGTAACTTGCAAGCACCATACATGCACAATGGCAAAATTGTAAGGAGCAGAAGTAGCTTTGGAGGCTGGAGCACCTCTCCCTGCAAGAAATCCCACAGCAGTCCTGCTAGGAAGGCTTCAGTGCACAGTGGGCTCTGAAGTTTTATTTGTCCTTCAGCAGTTGCTATTTCGGCTCACTGATTGCAGAGAAACAGACTGAATCCTGTTAGTGCCCCTTTGTAGTACACTATGGAAAAGTTTGTTGAGTCAGGATCTGTGCAAGCAGACCCAAGTTTTCTTCAACCTTGGCTACCAAATGTGCTCACTGGTCTCTCAATTTGCTAGGGTGATTTTGGTAAACTGAGCTGCAAATTCAGTCAGTTTCAGTAAGTTATATTTCAGTTAACATTCAGCACTATTAATAAATTTAGTGTATTTCCCATGTGATGGCAATGCACTGCATGGTTCAACTTTTTCCCAGGATCTTTGCTGGCATTTTGTGGTCAGCCTGCTGGTCCGGGTGGCATTTTGCAAGAGGCATCAACAGGTAGTGCTGTGTGCCAGTCTCACTGCAGAACACTGGCTCAGTCTGCCTCTACATGGTTTCCATTAAACTGGAGGCTCTTCACTATGCTTAAGTCCTCTTACAAGAGCTGGAGAAGAACATCAGCATTTGTTCCTTCAAACCACCTCCAGAATCCCATACAAGTAAACAAACTCCTTTCTCATATCTGCAGTGCATTAGTAAATTCAAACATGAGGTAGGGAGTGAAAAGCCTTGGTTCCCACCAGTGTGTGTGGCATTTGACTTGGAGGCATAACTTAAACTGGTGCACAGCAGGGTGACATCTCCATGCTGTGCCAGTGAGGAGCTGTTAGTCATGGTTGTGGTTGGAACTGTAACGCTGAGTTACCTGTCTTTGTTTGTGTACGCTTTCAACCATAACATTTGCTGCATGAGCTCAGGTTCTGCTGTACAGAGGTGAGTGACTTCCATCTCCAGCTTGGTGAAAAGTGGAGGAGTGCTTTCTGCCACGTTTGCCATGTCTGACTATTGTAATTTTTCCTCTTCCCACAAGTGACAGTTTTTTATCGCAGGGTTTTTTGAGTAGTTCTCAGTGTTTGTGCCAGATACCTTTCTATCCTCCTCCTTTTTCCTTCACCCCCATACTTGTTTAAAATATTAACTGCCAGGATATATTGCATTTTGTTAATAGATAATGCATCTTCTCCTATGTAAAAACTTCAGTGTATTTAAAACTGTGCCCATACTAGTTCTGGGCAACAGCTATTTCAGTGGAGAATACTTGGATGCAGTAAATGGCTCCATGTAATTTTAAAACAACATCCAAGTTTACACCAACCACCTTCTCAGGCACTTTTTTTTTTCTTCCACTTTGTCTTTGGCACACTTTATTTTCCAGTAAAATGAAAAATGAAGATGGATTATTCAAAATTGATAACGGTAATGGACCATCATGTAATGTTTTATTGAATTTGAGTTCTGTAAATTATGTGGTAGAGAGAAATTTGCCTGCTTAAGTATAACAGAAATTGCCACTGTATTCATATAATTCTTCGTACTGTAATTTAAGAAAAAGCACACTATCCATATCACTATTGAATAAAAGGTAAAAAGGTGCTATTACACTATCATGACAGCTCTCCTCTTGCTACTAAGCGACATAGATAAATGTGTCTGCTTATAACTTATTTGGCAGAGATCCAGGCTTGTGGGTGGAGCCTGCAAATAATCCTCCACCTGGACATGGGTCTTAAGCACCCTGCAATGAAGGCAGATAGCATTCGAGGATGTTCTACATATTTTGGGGAGGATTTTGGCAAATTGCATTTTTCTTCTAGAGCTTTGAAGTTCTACAAGGCTGATAAAATCTATTTGAATCAGTGATTATGTTCAAAGTGGAGACAAACTGGGGGCCAGACAGGCAGTGTTTTTGTTCATATTGGCAGACACTTTCGTTTATCTCCACTTTTAAAGAATTCATAATTAGCTTTTGAAAGCACTGATAATATTTATTGAACATTTTTGTGCAATTAGTAATGAATTATACTTGTGATAACGTGTAAACTTTCTTTTTTCAATGGCTCCTGGTAGCATCTTAAGAAAATACATTTCCAGTGTGAAAGAATAACAGGGAGGAAGAGTGAAGAGAACTCTACCTCTGACTTACCCTATAACCTCTGGGCCAAGTAGCACTGGCGTATTATGCAGCCTGAGGTTCAGTATCAGGAGGCGACCCCAAGACTTGCAGCTTAGCAAACTGTTTCAAGCCATTTAGAATGAATGGCAAGATACGAGGGTATTCTTTCTAGGATCTTCTCATTTTGCTTTTCATCTAACTTTCTCTAGGTGAAATTTGGTGCTCAAAAAGATGAAGCAGTAGGAACAAAGTAAGAGAAGGAGAAGGCATACTGTATTGTAAGACATTCACTATGCCTTGTACTACACCGTTATCTTCTGTTATTTGCATGGATATTCTAAATTTTAGGTTCAAATGTCCTCAAAGCAAACACTTCCTTACTTCATCTCCCCTCTTCTCTCCACATCTATGTCCTCTGCTGTGCTCCCAACTCATGCAAAGATTCACACCAGTGGTAGGGAAAAGAGAGGAGAATGAGGACTTAATGCCATTTCTAATCACCAAGAGATATCTTGCAGGTATTGTTATAATGATAAATGCAGGAAAAACTGAAAGCAAAACAAAAACAACAGGAAAACTTTCTTTGTTTATTTCACTACAGCGTAAATAGTTATTAAAAAAAAAGAAATACAGCTTATTCTGCCTTTTTTTTTTTTCTTTAACTGCTTACTGTGTGGCAAGGACCTATTCCAGTAATTCTTTTCTAGTATGTGCTAAAGTATTTTTCAAGGACATTTTCTGTGGTTGGCTGTTGGTAAGGAGCCTTCTCTCCTGCCAATGCAGGAGATCCTGCCAGTGCAGAATCAGTCCACTTGAGTTTATCTTTTCTTTCTTCATTTTAATCCTGCAGCAGTTGTTCTCAGCACAGTAGCAGTCAGAAATCACGCATTTTTACACCTCAGTCATACATCTTGTGCTCTGCAGACAGCTTTGTCTTCTCTCCAGTGGCACAGAATCATTTTTGATGCTCTTTGGAGGATGGGTAGTGTAACCCTACCACTGACAAACAGTGATAACAGTGTGTTTTGAGTACTTAGAAGTACATAAACCATGTAGATGAGAATATAACTTCCACATTTTGTAATAAGTTTATTGTTGAGACTAATCACTAAGAAAATTTTTGAATTTAGTATAACTTTTAACACAAATGATGCTTTTGTCTGTAACTCATTTATTTACCTCCTAAATAGTTTCTGCCTGGACACCAGAAAGGAGGAGGAATGAAGAATAGTGGTAAGAAAGCATTCACCAGATTTTTATTTTTTTCAAAATCCTCCTCCAAATTATTTTCCAGGCTCAGTGCTGGGAAGTTAGTTTGTGTTTTTCATCCCACCTTCCTTCTGTTTGTGCAGACCCATATGGAGTCTTGAAGACCAGACTGGCCACAGCATTGTGTTTAACACCTCCATTCTCATTGCCTTGGGAGGCAGAAGAGTAATGTGGAAATGCAGAGCTCAGAATTGTGCTGGGTGCTGAGCTGCCTGAGCACGGCTGCCTGGGAGCATTGGCTTTGCAGCAGCACTTCCATATAGGGCTTTTGCCTGATAAGAAAGGACTTTTTGGGATAGATGGCAGCTTCCCTAAATGCTGTGAGCGTGAGAACTCCCTAAAGAAGGCAGGAGCTGATGTTTGGGCCATAGCTTTCTGTAGGAATGGATATCTTCAATCAGAATTGCTTCTCTTAGTCTTACCGTTTCTTCCGAGCTAAAGCAGAACACTCTCCACCTCCTTAAATGCAACATCTCTTTAGGAAAAGGAGCATTAGGTTGTGTTCTTTAATACCACATTCATGTTCCTTTGTTACATTCACAGTAGAAGACTCTCCTTGTCCCAGCATGGTAATAGCATTTATTTTCAAAAGAAACTCATGTTTGCTTTTGCAAAAATTAACAGTTTTCTTACTGCAAACCTTGTTACTTCAAGACAGCAGAGCATTTTGTATGCCTGATATATTTAAAAGGAGAACTTGGCAGGAGGGAGACTTTAAGAACCTGTTGATGTTAAACTTCTAGTTGCACTCACAGGTTCATAAATATTTCATCTATTAGAGTAATTAGGTCTCCCAGACCTGCTCCATTGCTGAGATGTAAGATGTAGTTGTTATGTAGGGAACCTGGCGTGATTTGTATGAGATGGCAGCATGCTGTCATCTGCAGCGTGCTGCATGTGCCCTGGGTGCTGGCTTTTTTTCATTCCTAATCCTCTCTTTGGTGTATCCTTGTTGGGCTCTGACAAGGACAACGCTAGTAAAAGGACTGGATGAGGGACCTACACAGCACATGCCCACGCAAAGCCCAGGCGATGGACTGGGTAAGAATTAGAGTAGTCCTGATGAGGGAATGGAGACGGTGGGAGGAGAGGGACAAACCTCTCTCTTTCCTTGACAAAGCAGAGGAAGTATCTCTTCAGAGGCCAGTGGTCAGTTTTGTCACCTGTTATTAAACTCCAATATAAAACTTTCGCATCTAAGTACTGCCTTATTAAAAATATGGATCTGGATCCATTAAGAAGTACTTAAATAACATTATGAGTTTATTATTTCAAATTAGGTGTAAGATATCACTTCTTTCAAAGAGCTGTTTAAGCTGCTAGTAACAAGGAAAGCCATTTCTTGAGGTTTGCTGTGTGCTTTGTTTGGGAAGCCTGAGAACCTCATCATGCCTCTGGACTATGTGTGTTTTATTTACTCTTAACTTCTTGTGATTGTCTGGCAACTGTGAAAGATTTCATGGCAAGTTAAGCCAGTAAAAGGAAGGAGACCCATTAGGCAGATTCAGTTTGTGTTGTATGTAAAACAGATGCTTAATAAAATTAAGAGCACAATTGAGGCTCTCTTCTCTGTTACCTAAATTGCCATTAATATATTCCTGTGTGGATCTAATAGTCCGTTTGGCTGTTCTCATTCCAAGCCCAGTGGAAGGAGGACTGATGAGCAGCGGCTGTGCAGGGGACAATTGTACCAGGCTAACTGTCCAGCATTTTTTCTCTTCCCCCTCCCTACAGGGCTTGCTCTCAGAAATCCTCCGAAAGGAAGAGGATCCCAAGACTGCCTCGCAGTCCTTGCTCGTAAACCTTCGGGCTATGCAGAACTTCTTGCAGCTGCCAGAAGCTGAACGAGATCGAATTTACCAGGATGAAAGGGAAAGGAGCTTGAACGCAGCCTCTGCCATGGGCCCCGCACCTCTCATAAGCACACCGCCCAGCCGGCCTCCACAAGTAAACTGCTCTCTCTGTCTTTTGGATTTGCTTGTGCTTTCTTCATATCCTGCTGCGTGATGCCTTTCTTCAAAAGAGGAAAGATTTTGCAGTCGTGTTCTTTAAATGCTCACAGAATCGTTATTTGCAGTGCATGTCACAAATTAAATTTAAGAAGTGTAGTGGATGTTAGTAGCAGTTCATTACTAGCTATTTTCTAGTTTAAAGATAAACTCTATCTATTATGGCCCCCACAGAGTTTTTTTGCTCTTTCTATTGAGACATAAGCTTTACTTGGTCTAGGATCACACTGTCTTTTATTATTTTTATTTTTTTTTGCCCTGTAATTCTCAGGTGTTGTTTTAATGTTAGAGTTTTAAGCAGGGATTTTGAAGTGTTTGGACCACTAAACTGAGTGGGAATGAAGGCAGAAGTAGAGCACATTGTCTTGCCTTTAGAATTATATTCCAGAAAACAAATAGGTTGAACTAATGTCTAGGAAATAAGACTCCCTCCCAAAATGCTGGGGTCACCTTCGTCAGATCAAGCTGTTGACAACTGGGTAACAAAACAGTCTTGCATGATCCATTGCTCTGAAGGCTTGGCATATGTGCACTATAGCTTCATTTAGTTTGTGTTCAAATGAAACTCGTATTGATTTCTGTAAAATCTGGTGCAACTCCTTCTTTAACTCTCCCCAAATGAGAAAGTCTGACAGAATTAGATGCATAAATTCAGTGGTCATTGTGTCGGTCAAGGAAACTCTTGATGCTCGTTTTACGGGTCATGAGAAATTGAGAAATACAATTGTGAAACACTCAAAAAAAAAAAAAAAAAAATTCCTTATTCTGAAATACCTGTCATTGCTTTAGCTAAAGGTTGTACCTTTACAAGGACAAAACAAACTGACCTGGAGATATGTGGGAATGATGCTTTGCTAGGTTTGCCATACAAAGCAAGGCTTGAGAATTTTGGAAGTTTTGTGATGTTTGAGTGTATAAACACAGATCAGTTTTTTAACTAAGCAGGCTCAAGCATATGCCTACAACTATATTCTATATTTATTCTGAATGCTACAAATTCCTACAGATTATTTACTTGATTTCTAATGGATGCCAAGGATCATGCAGAAGTAATGTATAATGAGGGCATAGGAAAAGGAAGGACAGAAGGTCACTTCTGACCTGCTATAGTGCTTTTCACGAGAAAAGAAAAAAATATTAACAGAAAGAACAGACAGTGCTAATGGTCTAGTTTTGCTATCATTAACTGAGTTTAGTCTGTAAAATCCACTAAAGATCTTCAAGATAAAGCAGGAAAGTCTATTTACATAGTAATGCTTTAGCAGGAAATAGTTAAATATAGATAACTGTGTTCAAAACAACTTTTGAGTTTGGATTAATATCTGTACGTACTCCCACAGTCCAGGTGGAGTCCAATCAGAGCAAAGACTAACCCTCCTTCTTAACTTATCTCTTTCTACCAAGGTAATGTCTCACTCTGTCTCAAGTGGTCTTGGGCAATTTCACAGCTAAACTACAGTTAATTGCAGGACCATCCATAAGGATGTAGAGTCAGAGATAGTCCTTGTATTGGTTTTAATTCACACTTTAAATTGTATAAATTTGCAAATTGCAGCCTGAAAGAGTGACTTAGGGTTGTTTGTACTTTTTATTGACAAAACATAAAGTCTTTTTTTTTTTTTTTTAATTTTTTTTTTTTTTTTTTACTGTGTACTTGTTTACATTTGCATGCCATTTTTTTTAGTGGCATTCAGGAGCATTGTTAGTCTAATCACGACAATTAAAAGTAGAAACAGCGTACAGTTTTGTTTGGATCCTTTTTAAAAGGAAAACAGGTTAAGAAGGAATCCTTATGGACTAATACTTGAGAAGTATAGAACAAAACAAGCATTTTTCTAACTACTGTATTATACTTTTGTCATTCAACAAAATGTGAGCTCTTTATCTCCTAGGCGGATGAGGAATGTGGAAACATCAAAGTCTGGGTGCTGCACAACTTTTAACATGTTGCCAGAATTATCCACTTATAAACACATGTAGTACTTTCCAGCTGCTACGAAGTGTTTTGAACCCTGGGTCTGAATATTTAAGTATTCATTTTAGTAGAGTAAGTACAACACTTAATGCTAGAAGTAATAATGACATTATTCTTATAATTGCCCTAGAAAATATAATTTTACAAATTGTAGCAGAAATAAACAGTAGTCAGGATTCTGCAAAATTGTTAATGCAAACTAGTTCTCTGATTGCTGCTTACCTCCACCCCACCCCAAGAAAACTGACCACAGTGTACTGAGCATTTGATATGAAGGAAATAAAACTACCAAAATGATTATCACTAAAATTATTATGAGCAATTATTTAACATTCACTGCATAGAAATTCAGCATAATATTTTTTTCTAGCTTAGCTGTGAAATACTTGGATAGCTGTTGAAAGACAAAACAGACCATTTATCCTGACAACAGAATTCAGGCAACAGCCAGCATATTTAATATTAAGTCTTTAGACCAGTGTAACATTTGAAACAATTAAACTATGAAACCATGAAAAATGGAAGCTAATATGCCACACATGAAGGTTTATTTTGCAATTGCAAGTTATCAGTTTCGGAAGGATGTGAAAATAAACATCCTGAAAAGAATCTATTTTGCATTTTTGTGTTGCCAACTGGTGGCCAGACAGTAGCAGATTTAACCATTTAGCAGCTGGGCTTGTTCTGTGTGAATTTTACATACTGTTACATGCAAAAACAGAAAGCGTGACCTTGGAGGTCTGATAGGATAGTAGGAACTCACCAAGCAGAAACCCTGGTGGCTGAGTTAGAAGGAACTGCACCAAATTTATCTCATTTTTACAGCATTCTTACTAGTTGCTACTTGAGCTAATGTATCTGGATTGTTTCCAATTCTTTTTGGAAATCCTTTAAGAAGCTCTTTGTCCCCTTTACTTTTCCCTTTCTCTCTGACTTAAACAAAAAAAGCAAAATCTTACTAATTTTTTTTTTAATTGAAATCATTAGCCTCTAACGCATGAGCTTTCAGAACTGTGTTTAGCCCTCTGAGCCAGTCAAGTTGTTACATCTGTTACTATCTTACTGGCTGATGGGCTGAGTACAGACAGTGCACAAGAATTTTCCCTTGGATGTTATTCACCTTACCACTTCCTGGGGCAGAATCTTGTCTGTCAGGCTCTTTTCCAGGGCAGTGAAAAGTATAAACATTCACATCTCCATCAGGTAGGTACTGCAGGGCAATCTAATTCAATCTCTCCAACCCTGCCCTCTCCTCCCCCGCCACACACCAAAAAAAAAAAAAAAAAAAAAAAAAAAAAATTTTTTTTTATTTCTTTATTCGTACATTTTTTCCCTTCTTCAACACCTGTGTTCAGGGTGAATGGAGTTCCCCAGGTTGATGCTAGGGATGGCTCCTAGCATACTAGCAGATTCTTCCTCCTCCTCAACTTGGAGAAAGGATGCAGACAGGTGACTAAGTTACAGATTTGCTTTCTTGTATATGCTGATAGCCGTCCTACAGTTATGCACGCTTCTTCCTCAGAACAAGTGACCTCAGTTTCAGAAGTGCTGAGGAAGAAACTATTCTCTCTACTCATATTGCCCAAAGAAAAATTGTGCTGATTCTTGAGGTCCATGGTGACCCTGTGTAAAAACAGAATATGTATAAAGTCAAGAGCAGAATACAATTTTAGCAAGCCAACTTTTTAAGAAATATCCACAAATCTTGCATGAGTTACAGTTTTGGCTACTCAGTTTATAAAGATTTTGATTTTGGCTTCTGACCACAAATATGCATTAGAGTTTTTTCATGATAAAGCAGTTTCAGATTGCATCCCAGAGAAAGGACGTCATTCTTAAAGACTGATACTGAGGAGGACACTGCTTTCTTGAGGCTTGAAGACCAGTGAACTTCCACACTTGTATTTCCAGGAACTGCAGATAATGCCTGATTCATGCAGTTTCACGTTAGAGCCCTGGAATTCACACATCATCCATCACCACCAGCAAAATTTTAATTTTTAAATTTGAGACTTAGTTTGGTAGTCCTTGTGCCAAGTTGCACTTTAATGAAACTCAAAATGAACAAAATAATAAATGCAACCCTCTCCTTCCCCCGTGAAAACCACCATGGAGGAGAGTTAATGGAAACACTGACACTTAACTATAACTGCACTTCCAGGCGCCGCAGTAATAATGGAGTAGTAAACCTTGTCCTGATAAAAGCTGTTCTGAAAGCAACAGCATTTATTGTACCTCCTGTGCTATTTGCAGAGTACAACTGAAAAGTAGTTTGTTTTGCCTGGAATGAACTACTTTATGAATTTTAATGTACAATGTAATATTAAAAGCTAAACCAGGATTAAAGAAGATTTTTGTTCCCAAGCTAAAAGAGTACTTATGAGAATGTGTTGTAAAAGATTTTTTTTTGTTTCAGTTTTGATGAGGAAGAAATGAACTTCCATGTTTGTGAAAACCACTTCAGATTGGTTATTCCTTCTACAATAGCCTCTACTTTGTTTAGGAAAATCAAATGAATACTGAATTTTTTGCCACTGTACTTGGCTTTGTTTGATGAGAAGATAACTGTCTAGGCAGGCCAGGAGGGGACAGATGTGTTATTTTTTTTCCAGGTATTTTTAAATGACTAAATTGATTGGTGATAGGGAGATGGCCAACTGAGTTTCTGATTCTCAGAATGTTACGCTTATAAAATAATACTCCCTTTCTTAGTATTTGCAAAATTTGATTACTATAATAAAAAAAAAAAAATTGCTAATCTATGATTTGTTTCCTAAACAGAAAATGTGGTTATATGTGTTGGTGGAGTGAGAGGTTGTGTTTAAGCGTAGATAAGATGGGAGATTATGCTCTGTTTTGTTTTTCTATCCAAAATCAATTCTTTTTCTACCTCCCCTCCCAAGTCCTAAGGTTGCATGTTGAGGCTTTTTGTGTCTCCGTGTTTCTTTCTCTCTTTTCTTTTTTTTTTTTTTTTTTGTTTTTTTTTTTTTTTTTTTGTGGAGGAGGGTGTTTTTTCAAGTCAGCTTCAAACAGCCTCTAGCTTGAACTCAATTCTAAATTCAACACAGCAGGCTAGATGCTTGCTATGTATAAATTATGAAACAGTTTTATGTATGGATATTCTCCAAGAGGTTAATTAGCATTATTGCATGGAATTCATCAGACCAGAGCAGACCAATGGTCCATCTAGTCCAGTCTATACCTGATCTTTAAAGAGAAACTGTTAAGAAGCAGGGGAAGAATTTTTATACTTGGCCAGTGATGTAAAGTGGAGAGGGAAGGAATATGGCTGTGAACTACAACTCTCAGTAATCCCCAAGCCTACAATTTTATAAATTTAAGACTTTCATTCTCCTGAAGATATGTGGGCTAATATGGCATTTTGATGCAGATATTAGTGTTTTCTGTTGTTCGTTTTCCAATTCAATATCAGCAAAAGGCAATAGGGCAATATGAGCCTTTTTCTTTTTTAACTTCAGTGACACATTAGATGCCATTGAGTTTATTGTCTTGTGTAAAAATAGATGTGATTTGTCAACCAGAATGAGAATTTTCAATGGTTCTCTTAGGTTAAAAGCATATCCATACTAAATTGCACGTGGAAAAGTGTAGACCAAGAGTCACGATATAAATTGTCTCCAATGAGGTGTATGAGTTCTGGTTTTTAATGATCTGGCTGTTCACTCTACAGCTCATTTCAGCGTTGTATGAAGTACTACTACAACATGAAACTGTCTTTTGAATCTGAGTGGTAATCAGAAAACCAACATGCTTACAGAAAAGACATTTTGATTAGGATCACAACAGCAAAGAGCTTTCTTCCCAAAATATGTCATCTTTGGACAATACTTTTCATCCTCTTATCTTTCCCTGAGGACCTTACAAGATCAGTTACAAGTATTTCTTTTGGAAGGATAACTTCACCAAAATTTAAATCGCTGGTCCAAGAAGATGAGTTAACAAAGCCATCACTTTTATTTTTCTAATTAACTTAGCATGATTCTTACATGTTCACAGTGACTGCTGTCTCCAGTAGTAAACTTCATGTTCCTATTGGTCATCAGTTATCTTTTAGTGAATCCTTTTCATTTAAAGATTATAAAATTGCCACTGATTTTGTAATTTTCAAATTGTATTACTGCATGATATTCAGGAGATGAACCTGCTCTTGCAACCCTATGCTAAATTTCCTCAGCATGAGGTATGTGTTTCCCCACCCTAAAGTGTGAAGAAGAGGAGATTCATGGCACTGCTTCTCATGCTGCCTGTTGCCTGATTCCTCAGACATTTTTGAGCAGCCACCGACCCAGGCTTGGCCATCCTCTGCTGCAGCATCACGCAGAAAATGCCACAACATAGAAAAAGGAATACCTCACTCTCCAGGTTGCCCCTGCAAGGTGCCATTTTTTTGCAGATGGAAGCATGACATTTGATAAACTGCTGAAATCAGGGATTTTTTTCTCCATTTTCCTTCTGATTAAGGACTCCTGATTTCAGACACCAGAAAGGCCAATGCCTGCCAGTAGGAGGCAGGTGGATGCATGCACCTTGTCCTTGCTGAGGTTTCACATTTGCTAGTAATGATCATGCATTAGCACAGCTCTGTAAATGCCTGCTAGACAAATCAGGCTCAGCAAAAGTGGCATGCACTCCCAGTTTCTAGGCTAGATTATTTTATCTTAAAAGTACCATGGAGGATAGTTAAGCTAAATTGAGCGTGACTTTTCTAGGAGTGTTGATTTTCCTAAATATGTCCCTCATCCAAAACTCTTTGCCTCTCTTGTTGTGAGACCTGTGACATGAAAGCTCATATAAAGTGAGATTAGAAGATGAATTATTGTGTTGTCATGATTTCCCTTTGAACCCAAAGGGACTTAAGAGTACAGAAAGATGCTGATGTACCCTGGATTTAACTGATAGTGAAACTGGTTTTAGATGCATCCTTGAGAGCAGGCTGAATCACCCTCTGGAATTGCCTGGCTCTGTTCATTAAACTTAGAGGTAGCTTGGATGACTAACTTAGACTAGACAGCTAACTTCCGGATGGCTAAATTAATTCAGCTCCCAACAACTTCAGTATGAACCAGCAGGTTGGAACTGAAATCTGCAGGTTTGATTTTGCATCATCATCTTGAGGGTTCTTGGCAGAAATCCAGTCTTTCGTCTTCTCTGAAGGACCACTAACCTCAGGCAAGTGCTGCAAGAGGAGCTGCTAAAGAAAGGTGCTTTCCTTAGCTGTTGAGAATATTGTAGGGATATTCTGAGGACATTCTCAGAGAACTGCTGATTTTTTTACCTCTCAATTGATAACACATAAACTGCAGATGCAACAAACACGGAAGGGGTGGTAGTGTGGTTATTCTGTCTTATTTACATGTGTTTTTCTTTAAGCCAGGCTTCAAGAAGAATAAGTAATTGAAAAAATATGTATCTGAAGTATGCAAGGGAAATGCATCAAGAATTGAGAGTTTTAAGAAAGCCTTATTTTGATTCTACGTGTGATTGAAATATGCAATTATTGCCTTTTTTGTTGTTTTGTTTTTTGTTTTTTAAGAAACAGCTTAGGAATTAAACCAATCAGACAATATTTTAAAAAGTTAAATCTGAAGCAACAGATTTTCTATGCTACCATGCTATTGAGTGTACTGGATGTGAACAGCGAATATTTATTTATTTGTTTAGGTGGTTTTTTTTGTTTTTTGTTCTTTTAGTTATTTCAGTAGAAATTATTTTGTGCCACAGTTATAATTTTTGCTTAATTTGTGTGTGGGGCAAAGAAATCTCATAAAGATTCACAAGTCTCTACAAGACTGTTTGATAGGTTTGCACATAATTTGTTTTATGACATGGAAATTCACAGTGGTCAGCTAATGGTAAGTATTTCAGATGCATTCACCTGTTACAATATGCTGAATTTTCTCGTTTCCCAGTTGTCAGAACTTACAGTGCTAAGTCTTCAACAAACTGAAAGAATGTAAGAGCAGTATGGAATAAAAGGAAAAAAACAGTGAGGGGAACTGTTTAGGGAGGGAATGAGAGGAAAATGACTATTCCATAATGAAAATTGTCTCATAACATATATTTTCCAGGTCAAAACTGCTACTATTGCTACAGAGAGGAATGGAAAAACAGAAAATAATTCCATGAACATTAATGCTTCCATTTATGATGAGATTCAGCAGGAAATGAAGAGAGCTAAGGTATCTCAAGCACTGTTTGCAAAGGTGGCAGCAACCAAAAGCCAGGTAAAGTTCATTGGGCGCAGCAGCCTTACTTTTCTCCCCATCTGTTTTTCAGCTGTTTCTGTGTAATTTTCAGTGACTGGCTGTGGGTTAGCCTGACGGCACAGTGCCACAGTTTGGAGCTTGTATAAGTCCACAGGTAGGGACTGGTTACCTTTCATTCTGTAGTCAGGCACTTCTGAAAGAGTTTGTTTCATAAACCCGTAGTTGACACGGACAAGACAAAAGCTGTGTGCAATCCATCTATAGTGGTGCTAAAGCAGACTTAGAGCTTTGGTATTTTGCAATTCTGTCTTCCTTAATGAGGAATACTGGAGTTCTGATTTTTGCTCAAATGAGTCAGAAATGGGGATCGGTGGAGCAGACCCAGTTCTGAGGATGTGCACCAGAGCTGGGGCAGAAACTGTCTGTGTATAGAAAAAAAAACACATTACAGTCAGACCAGTTATACCTAAGAAAGCTTGTATAGTCTCTGTGGAATAGGATGGCTGCGTGGATACCTGTGTGTGCATACACATTATTGTACATTCTGTTTTAAGCCTCTGTTGTGTGGTTTTCTATCCTGCTTTCTTTAACTGAAGTATTTCTGTCAAGTTGAGTGGCAGGAGAGGGAAATCAGTGAGCACTTGTTGATGTGATTATCATAAGTGACAGGTCTTCTGAGAAACATCACTGGAGTATGCAGAAGCATCGATGTAACTGAGAATGTACTCAAGATGCAAGTTGAGAAAATGTATAGAAAAACGGGTGCAACTAAAGCCACTGCTATGTCAACACTTGATAGAAATGGTTAAAACACCAGTGCTTGCAATGTTAAATTTTCATGTCAGATTAGTTGGTAAGTCCAAGCAGTCACTTATCCTGTACTTTTCTAAAGTTTCTTCATAGAAAACACTGCATCTTCCAGGGTAAACTGTCAGTGATCAGTTAATTGTGCCTTCATTCTTGTGCTTTCAGGATTCCAGTGTTGACTTTCTTTTTAATTTTATTTGACCTTTGACTTTTTTGATGTTCACATTTTGGAATTTATTCCATTTAACTGTACAGAAAGGTTGTTGTCTCTTAAGTTATATGTTGTAAGGAGCATTTAAAGGGATAGTTTGGAAATGTTATATCAAAATGATTAAACTCAAGCTGTGGACTGTAAAAATTACAGCTTTATGGGCCACATGCCTGCCTACCCTTCAATCACTGTCAAAGTGATAATTTCTACAATAATATGTTTCTTTTATTGTGGGATTCTAAACACCAAGTGCTGTTTAAACATTAAACTGAATTGTTTATGTTAGTGCTGTACTCAGTGTGTCATACATCAGGCCACTATAATCTCCCGTGGAATGTAAAATTTCTGTCATGAATCATGGCTTGTATATCAGAAATTACTGTAATTTTGATTGGAAATTACAGGGCTCTCGAAATGTTTCTAATTATGATAGAATGTTACAGCAGCTCCCAACCTGTGTGCTCCTCAGATGTCTTTATTTACATGTCAAGACCAGGGGCTGGAGAACTGTCCGTTCTCTACACCTTTCCCTTCCCTTTGCTGTTCTCCACAAAACTAAGGTATGAATCTCAGCTGTTGCTCCACGTTCTTTTGATCTGAGTTTGTGTCTTACTGTATTTATTTAAGGATGTAATCTTAAAATTTCTAGCTGGATAAACTCTTCCAATTCTGATTTGAAAAGAAACAGTTAATCCCTTTTAAAATCAGCATTGGAAGAACAAAAGCTTCCAAAGGATGGAGTAGGGTTTTTTTTACAGCGTCAGTACAAAAACTTGTGCAGAATTCTGTGCAGACTGTGCTACTGAGTATACTGAACATACAAGAGAAAACAGTTCTTTTCCAATTCATTGTGGGGATTGTCTTTATTTTCAAAGATTGTTTTTCTCCTGTATTTAAGCAAAATAATGTTTATTTATTTATTTAGCAAGATCTCAAGGCTGTATTTAGCCCAAGTGCCATTTTACTAGTAACTTGCTTCACAGAAGTAACCTCGTAGGTAAACTGAATGTGTTTGATCTTGTCTTAACAGTTGAGTACTAGTCAGACAATCAATATTTATTAAAAAAATAAAAAAAATAAAAAAAAAAAACAAAAACACAAAAAACTAATGTAGGAAAGCCACGTATAGTAAGGGAAATCTGTCATGCGAAAAAATCTGCATTGAAGCTTGTAAATAGTAAAGAGAAATATTTCTAGGGGCAAAGAAGTCTCTCTTGCGTGAACTAGAGACTTGTTCAAACATATTCTTTAAGAGGATCTTATGGTTCATTGTTCTCTTTAATTTGAGGATATTAGTTTCTCGCTCCAGAGTGGAGAACCTGGGATAATCACTTCAAGTTATAATGCAAAGTCTGGAGAACACATAGTAGGAAATTATGTGTTGGTTAAAAATTTTCATTTTAAACCTCACCAATGAAAAAATGAATATTCTTCTTCTCTTGCTTTGGATGTAGAAACTCGATTAACTTGATTAAAGTCTTGGGTTATGGCACAAAAGAATATGTGACTGAAAACAGTGTCTGGGTGGACAAAGATAAAAGTTTGCTGGAGGGCTTTATTTTTATTTTTATTTTTCCAGAAACTGATTTTTGTCAGTGTTAGATTGGGTGTCTAACTAAGCAGCTAGCATCTGCAAGGTGGCTGGGCTCACCTGAGCCAGGAGACTGCAGATAATGTTCTGCTGAGTAGAGCACTTTGAACAGAAGGGCTATTAAACAATGTGCTACAGAAGTTTCTATTTAGGTAGTGCCAAGGTGAAAATCAAGCATCCTCCCTTGTGCTGTGTAAGTGCCTTTGACAACAGTTGCCTGGTGCACTGGCGGCCACGCATGGTCCTCATATTTGACCTGGATGCGGCAGAGGTCATAGCACAAGAATGGGATGATGGAAGCAGGAAGAGATTGCAGTGCTATCAGTGAGATCATGCTCTGCCCTAGAAGAGTGAGGATTTGCATACTTGCAGTTTCACAGTGTACTTTGCTGCCGACTCACTCAAAATTTGCCACTTGGCTCTCCTGAAAAAATGGATTTGAATCAGTTTGGGTACTTAGCTAGGAGGTTCCTCCTGGTTGGATTCTTTTCCCATATAGCAATGCACACAATCTGTATTTCAAAAATTCCTATATATTTCAGGATCAATATCTTATTCAGATTCTGTTAAAATCAAAATACATTCCTTAAAAGTTACATTGTTTATACTAAGGAACCGAGGAAGATAATATTTCCAATTACTTAAATACATATTATCTTTTGGGGGGTTTTAGAATTGTGATCGGCAAACCATCTAGTGTCAATATTTGAAGTCTTATGTTTTTATTGTATTTGGTCTTCACAATAGGCCTACATATTTTTTGTTAGGTTACGTTGAAAAGAGAGCTTTAGAAAAAGATATAGAAATGAAAAACTGAAATGTTTAGCACATTTTGTCTCTACTCACAGGGTTTTTTGGTGGAAGAAGGGCAAATGCTAACAATATTGTTTGCTAAAAATTAATCAGCACACCTGAATAAGTCAAAATGAAAAGAATCCACACAAAATTTTGTGTAGTATGCATTACTTCTAGAATTTAATCACATTGGCATTTTATTAAATTTGTTACCCAACAGTCTGATTCAAATAATTCTGAGAGCACATTCTTAATTTCGTTACTTCAAATAAAAAAAAGTTGATTTGTGTAATGATCATTAAGGCATCATGGTTCAAAAGCTGTGCATTGGTTACAATGTTTTCATGTGGGAGCCGGGGATGAGGGGGTTTTTTGATGGTGACAGATGCTGAAATCTAATTCTATTCCATAAAAACAAACAAACAAACAAACAAACAAACAAAAACCCACAAACCTAGGAGCCTCGAGAGATAAGGGAAGTAGAGACTTGTAGTGCTCCTGTATATTTGCTGTTTTGAGAAGTAACTTCTATGGCTTACCCTGAAAAGGTAGTGTGAAGTAGGGGAAAAAAGCAAAACTTTTGTGAAAATCAGCTTATGTTGCTAAATCTTTCTTAAACTTAGGAAACTGCAATTTGCAAAAACTGAGGTGATACCAAATTCCACATCTCTGAGAGTCCTGTGTGCTGCAGTATATAGCTGTTAGTTTGCATTATTATTCCTAAATAAGTTTATTGCAGAATAAATAGGTAAAATGAGTACTCTTCTGCGTCCGCAGTGCTGAAGATTACTGTGCATGTGCAAGTGGGTGTCACACACCCTCTGTCCTCCCTGAATAAAAATGCCTGTGTGTTGAAGCCTTTGGCAGCTGGGACATTTGCGTCTCCTAAGATCATGTTCTGATTTTAATGTCAAAATAGAACCAATAGATTATTAGCCATTATTCCAGAATCCTTATATAATTAAAGAGTGTTTTGACCCGTTACTTTTAAGCTGTTGCACAATGTTGCCTAATTTCCTGTCCCTCTGTTCCTGGCTTTCAGTTCTGTTAGGCGGTTATACCCTTTGCAGTGAGCAGTTCTGCATGTGAAGCATGGAAGTACAGTGGTTTAGAACATGCTATAGACTCCACCCTAAGTCATCACACAATTATTTTGTGTGGTGAAATTCTATGACAAGTGTTTTCTTCTGGGCTTAGTATTCAACTGGAATTCCCTCCTCTGAAGCTGTGCCTGGGAGGGAGCACAGAGTAGGCATTGAGAAGAGCATCTCCCACTTGTGAGTAGATGGGAAAGAGTTAAATGGGAAGGGAATGCTAAACATTGGCACTAAAATTGCTTTTGGTGTGCAAATACTGTACTTTTCCTGACATAAATATTTTCAGAATAGGCCATTAGAGTTCAGGTATATAAAACTCCACTTTTGCTGGAAATTTTAATGTTGTAGTAAACCCAGAGATTTATAGTGAAAAATTGATGTCTGTTATCTCACTTTTATCTTTTAACTAGCAGTTTTATAAATGCTATATCTTTGATCTGGCTTTTTCCATCTAGAGACTAAGCTATATACTCTAATAGGAAAGTCATTTTTAAACAGCTTCCCACATTGAACAAGCACAGCATTGTGGATCTGGCACAAAGATGTAACATGCCATTACCACAGATATGTAACGATCTATTCAACCGTTTTTCAGTGGGGGGAAAAGAAACCTTTTCATCACCAGAAGTAAATCTTTGGTGACAATGTGGCTTTAGAAGGGGGGTCTCCATTTATTCTCAAGCTACTTTCTCAGGAGGCTGCACCTCATGTGGTCCTGGGGTGGCCTGGCCTGAGGTTCAGTCCTTTGCCCCACTTCTGCTTTGTCTCCCCCGCATAGCTGAGTCCTTTCATTTTCTTTAACGTTTCCCCCTCACTCTCGTGGTGATTGCTCTGACGGCTGAAGATGTGCCATGAGCAGCAGGAGCTGGGATGGGATTGGGTGTCAGCAGGGACAGGAGAGAAAGAGTGTGAACCAAAAAGGCAAGATGGGCTCCTGTGCTTGATCAAGAACGGCCCCATTAAAGTGGCGTGTCATTCAGTGAAGCTGTGAAAATTGGCAGATAAAGCTGATTTGCTTCTTTCACAAAATATCATACGGCAGAGTCAGTGTGTTCTACCTCACCCAGGTCAGGAGGAAGGAGGTTTTTTGATTTCTATTGCAGCAACAAAAGGAGAGCACTCTAGGCTCTTCCTCTGCCTTTGTCTCAATTTTGTTTACATAATGTCTTCTCAGAAATAAAGGCTGAAACTGTAGGAAATTCTTTTAGGAATGTTTTTGAATGAATTTCAGTTAACGGGCTTATTGCTCAATCCAGGTAGAAGTGGAGTAGGACCAGCGTCAGTCCTGGTCGTCTCCATTTTATGGAGATGACCTTGGTTAAGCAGGTTGTTCTCAGTGAGTCTTGGGTAAAAGACTTACTGAGTAGTAAATAATAAAAATAATAAAAATAATAAAAAGTAGACTGTGGCTTCTTGAGTCAGGAGTGGTGCACCCAAGAGAAAAAAACCTCTGAGGTGGTTCACGTCAGTGTGCAATTGCCCACACAGATCTGCATGCAGGGAAGAAAAAAGCATTAAACTCTGATAGAGTTGAAGCCAATGAAGAAAAGGTTCAGCATGGAAAATACTTCACTCATAAGAAAGGACAATATTGACCACTTCAAAACATTCCTCAGGGCCTGACAGCCCTTTGCAACTAGGGCAAATATTGGGTATGTTGACACATGTATGAAAAAGCGGCTTCCTGAACATGCCCTACATGTGGGGTCAGACAGTTCTGGTGAGAGTCTCCTGGGGCAGGTTGAGGAGCTAGTGGCAATTTCAGGAAGTATTTGAACCCTAGGGAGGGATTTCCCGGATGAATGCAGTACATACCTGCCGTATGCTATTTTGGAGTTAATGCTTAACTGTCATACTCCTTTTTATAATGTGTCCCTGCTAGGCATGGGGCTGGGGCTGCTAGGCACCAAGCAAGTTATAGTCCCAGTTCACAGGTAACCAGGTTCTGGATTTGGTGGCTTGACCCAATGGAAGGATCAGGGTATGGGGAAGAAGCAAGGAGAGCTGCAAGTTTAAGTCATCAAATGTACAAATGACAAAAGAGAGCCAAGCAGAGAAAACTCTTCACAAAATACAAAATTCTGTTAAGGAAGCAAGAAGGCACAACATAAGGAATGTTTGGTACATGTTATTGCAACTGAAAAGTCAGAGTATGGAATGAATTATAATTTAGCATAATCCATAATTTTACAGTTTTCATTTTGAATTATTTATCTTATTTGATTTGATTAAAGATAAGGCGGGTAGACAATATATTGAATAGTTCTTCATGTCTTAATGACAAATGAAAGATGTCATTATTATAGCTTTCCAATTTAAAAAAATTTATTTGTGCTGTTTCTATATAATTCCTTTTTCTTTTTAAAGCACATTTCAGATATGCATTGTGTACACATGATTCCATAACCCATCAGGCTTCAGTGTTGCCTCAGTACCTCTGATTCAGTAAATCAGATCATAGGCAGCATGCTGTCATATAATAAGGTGTCTGATCCTTATTACCAGTTTGTTGATGCACAGACTCCTTCAAATTGACCATTGCAACACATGGTTTCCCCTGAAACTAGCTGTGATAATTAGCGTGGCTCTAATGAGACAGAATGTCACTGATCTTGTGCTGAACTGTCGAGTATCGACGCTACGGATGGGAACTGTCAAAGCTTGCCATCTGTGACAGAGCTTGGCATATTCCATTTGCAAGGTAGAGCATGCTCAATAGACTGTTTTTAAACAAATGGTCCATTTCTTGATTAGAGCTCTGTGTTCTGCTTCCGTGGAAGACTTTATATTAGAGTGAAACTTTTGGGTTTTTCCTTTTTTTCCTTTTTCTTTCTTCCCCTCGCTCCCCCCCCCTCCCCCCCCCAACCTGATAGGCCACGTCGGGTGTGGTTTCTGTAAAAATCTCATTAGGAAATGAAAATGTTACTAATTCTCAATCCAGTGCCTGCAATCCTTTTAACCGTGGCCTATCAGGTTTTTGAGGAAAGCTGGGGGGAACCGATCTTGTGTTTATTCTCCTTTTTCCCCCGGTTGTCCTAAGGCAGTTGGTCCAAGGCTAGTGCTTCCTCCGGGCTTTTACCTGATTTTAAGCAATGAGGGATGCAGAATGATAGTGTAGAAGGGTAGAGAAACACAAATTTAAAAAAGTCTTGGATCCCATGAAGCGGGGCCACGTGCGGGTGGGATGAAAGCATGGAGATGGTTGAGAGAGCGGGGCAGCCAGGCTCCCATGAGCAGCCCTGCAAAGTGCCCTGCGAGGAGTCCAGCGCTGCTTATCATTCCAAAATATGCTTTGTTGCTTTTTATTTCCTCCTTCCCTGGCAGACCACACAGGGCTTGTTCTGAAGAACATTTTCACTAATCTGATCAGGCAGCCAAATACGCCGGGAAAACTGCTTTAATGATCCCACTAATTACCTCAAGTCAATATGAACTGTATTATTAGACTGAGGGAAAATATTCCATTAGGTCTCCCCCTTGGGAGTTTCTCCGCTTTGTGATGTCACCGGAGCCTTCGCCCTCTCGCTTGTAATTAATTTTATTTACACACGCAGGCACGCACAAGGTCACACCTGCACAACCGGAGCTGGCCGGGGAGCGAGTGGCACTCAGGCTTAATCAGATCTGTCATAATTACCATTCTGCATGTTTCTGACACACGCTGTGAAATATTTCAATTTAACTGCCGCTACCAGCACAACCAGATGTAGTGTGAGTGTGGCTGCATTGGAAATATTATTCCTCAGGATAAACTCTCTCCTCCTCCTTTTTCCTCCCACCCCCTCTCCCTTTTACAGCTAATGTGGCACAGAAGCTGATGTATCCTGTAAATCTTGAATGCAGCGCTAGATTGATAACAGCAGATTAGACAGTTTAACCACAAACAGCTTGTTCATTTTTCACAAATGAAAACCACATGTGGTGTAACTAAAATTTCAGGCTCTTTTTTTTTTTTCTTTTTTCTTTTTTTTCCCCCTTTGGTTGCTGTTTCCTTTTGTGTGTGTGTTGAGGTCTGCCTTGCACTGCAAAGCAGTGAAATAAAAGGGTAAACATATAGGGGTGAAGAAATGCTGCTTTCTTTGGAGATTATTTCTCCACAACCTTTATTAAAAACCTTCCTTGCTTTGGCAAAGACATTGGATATCACACAGGGGGTTTGCCTCTCACTCTGAGACTTTCTAATCTCTGTTTTTTATGCCCACTTATTAAAGAAGTCATCCTACTGTGCTATTTTTTAGAATAACATGCCAGCAAACACCTCGCTAACCAAAAATGGAGCCTTCACTGCCACCTGAATTTAGTGCAAATAAAATCCTCTGCCCAAGTTTTTCTCCATGAATTTTGACTCTGCACTAGCTCTTCTATTTACCTCCTCCTCTGGGAAAAAGATGCTGCTTTTTAAAGAATTGTCAAAGTAGTGAGAATTTTGGCAAAGATAAAATTGATTTGTTTTATTGAAAACATTCTGGTATTTCTAGTGGAAACAGATTATGATTAGTTTTTATGAATCAAGATGTTGCCTTTGAATTGATAACTTTTTTCAGATTTTTATTTTATTTTATTTTATTTTATTTTATTTTTTGGTTCAGCTTTTCAACTCCCCCACTTTAAGCAGCCTTCAATACTTAGTAAGGATTTTTAAAACCATTTCCCGTTTAGTAGATCACCATTGGCTAGTTTTTCTACACAAAGAAAACAATTAGAGAGTTTTGATAGAAAGTTCTACCAATCCTTACAGCAGGGAAAAAACATAAGTGTGGAGTGCAAATGAATGGATTCCCCAAAAGACTCTGCAGGTACTGTCAGACAGGATGAGTGGTGCAGCACAGCTGACAGAAATTCATCAAACGTAACCTGTACAATCATAAAGTTGTAAACAAACTTCCAGAGGAGGTTTGAAATAAGTGGCTACAGTCAGAGATCATTTTGTCCATTGCCAGTTACTTGTAATGTGGTGGCAGTATTGAAAGCACATGAGATGGTTGGTTGAAAAAAGGTATGCCGGGGTAGTGTACTTTGATGACACAATTTGTAGAGGACAGTTTGGCTACCCATACACCCTGGGCACAGAGCAGGAAACCTCTGTAAGGGAAGTAGGAGCCCCAAAAGTGTCCTGACTGCAGATGTTTGCAAAATAAGTCAGGAGGGAAGGAAGCACTCACAGGAGATGAGATCACACAGAACGTGAACTGTCAGGTTTCTCTTAAGGATCCAGAAATCCAGTTTTCATTTCTTTGAATCTTTAATTTCTAATTTCCCTTTCCTAGGTAGAGGTGTTTTGGTTCCTGCTCTCCAGATGCATGAATCAGCTCCTCCTCAGGCAGCACCTGCTGTCTGCCTGACAAGAGGTGCTGTTTCTGGCAGGATGGATTTCCTTAATCTCTCTTACTGCTTTTAATATCCTCACCTTCTGTTTTGTTTTCCTCTCCACCTTCACTCCTCCAGCTAGCTCTCCTCTTAGCCTTTCTTTGACTTCCTATCCCATTCATCTCCCATCTACGCTCTCATCATTTTCTTGGTTTTCTACCAGTCCTTCTCCCCTGTTTTACTACTGTCCCCCATTATATAGCTGCAGATAGGGCATCCCACATGCATCCCCACTCCTTCATTCCTCAGATTGCCTGTGCAGTAGGCAGGCCACTGATCCTCTGAGGGGGCTTCTGAGGGTTCAGTATGTTGGGTTTTTAACATGAGGAAACTAAAGCATTTAAAAACAAGCTAAACAGGAAATGGCGGGGGAAATTTCGTCCTGAGAAACAGAGCACTACAAAACATGCCACTGCAGAGATAAAGGCATCTTCTGCAAACAGCAGCACTCTGAGAAACAATTTGCTAAACAAGTGACCAGCTGAAATTCAGGAGAAGAGCTGCTGGGCTAAGGGAGAAGTAAGGAAGAGTAGAAGTGTGTTTTCTCCCTTATCATTATACCACATAATTCAAAATATTCAACACCCCAAAGAATGTGGCAGGATTGTGAGGTAAATGATGAGGAAAGAGACAACAATTTAATGTAGATAATTTCTAATTTAACTACTTCTGGCAGTTTGTCAGAAATGGACAGAAATGGACTACGTCCTTTTTCAATTTCCCCAAATTTTACTTCTAAGTCAAACTTCATAGTTTTTGGTTTGAATTACTCCAACTACTGGTATATAATGAGTAGACTAGGAAACTGGGGGGGTTAAAAATCAAATTTCCAAATATTTATATAATTTTGCATCTTCCAAATTTTATTTGGAATTCATATAGCTATTCCATGGTTTTCTTACTTTTATTCTTGTACAGCATCAAGTTCCCTTACTACAGGATGGCATTTGAGAAGACAATGAAAATAGTTTTCAGGATATTTGTGAAGTAAAGGTGCTTGGTCTGAGAGGCCCAAGCAGAATTCCCTGATGTTTTGGACCTCAGCTGAGCAAAATTTGCACAAGCATCACTTGCATCTGTGGATTTACTTAGGTGACTAGTGTTAGTTATATATGAGGGTGCTTAGCATCTCTAGTGTAATATGCATAATGGTATATAATGCTATTTAAATAAAAAGTTATTTTAAAAGGGCTTAAATTAGCCCAGTGAAAAAAAAAAGCCTGACACTCAGCACTGTGCTTCTCAGAGAGCTTATTCTTTGTGGCTGCTCTAGTCCCCAGCATGGGGACAAGCCACCCGATATCGCCCTGCTGTTAGCTCCCAGCCACAGCCAGGAGGATCAAACCCTTCACTCCAATTTCCCTTTGTCCAGCTTTCCTGTACTTTTAAGTTGATGCCCCAAGCAACTACTCTACAATTTGGGGGATTTTAGCTTTCCAAGGGCTTTGCTGCTTTTATTTTTCCATGTGTGACGTATTTGTTTCTGTTGGCTTCTTTCTCATTCACCTAGGTTTCTGTCTTTCACAGGTGATTTTTAAACATTTTTAAAAATGCATTGAGGTAGTGGACACCCTTAGTTTTCTGACCATTTTGTGGTTAACAAAATATGGAAAGTTAGGGGCAAGTTTGGTTTCAGTTTTTTTAGGACTCCCTTGCTTTTGACATGATCAGTGCATTGCATGTTGTTCACAACAGGTCTGGACCCTCAGGATCCAGCTGAGCTGCAAGAGAAATGTTGAAAGAAATCTTCTCTACGTATTTAAATGCTGAATTAAAAATATAGAGGAAAAGATTTAGGACCTAAAAGTGTGCGGAGATGTGTGAGGAGCACTTTTGAGACATGTTTTTTGGACTGACGCGTCTCATGAACCATGCGGTTCCTCAGTGCATAGCGGATCTTCCTATGATCCAAAATGAATTCTGGAAGGAAAAAGGCATATGATGAGGAGCCACAGATTTAAATTACTCCCTCTGGGAAATTATAAGCTTAAAAAAGAAATAAATCTAACAACGTGATGTGCACATGTTTAAAGTAATTGCGGAAGTGACACTTTGGCCCTACGGCCTTTTAACCAGAGGTCTTTCCCCCAAAGCAAATGTTAAATCTCCATAAGCAACATAATAATAAACATTTGCAGTTCAGCTGTAAATTGATAGTACTAAAAAAGATTTTTAAAACTGCCAGGCTCTTTCTGTTAAAGACTCTTCTCTAGCTAAACTGTAAATATAGCTTCCATACAAAAATTGATTGCACATTTAAGAATAAATAAATATGGGCTATTAAGGGTCATGGTTGGATTTAGGGTTGTATTTACTTTCAAGGGAAGCATTGGTATTGCAGTGAAATCAGTACTTCTTCCTACTTAAATGAAAGATAAAGGGCCATATATTACCAGTCACCCTCTGTGAAACCTACTGACCCATTTTATGTGCCTATACCATAAAAAGTAATGTACCAGACTAAGACTGACTTATTTAATAATTAGCAGTTTTTTCTTGTGTGTGGGTTTTTTTAATATATATTTCTTTTTTTTATTATTATTATTGTGAAGTCCATTTTCATCCTGCATATTTTGTGGTTACGATGCCAGTTGGATTATGTGTGTGTGCAAAAGGATGGATATAAAGTAGAGGAAGGCAGAACGAAGCTTCACCCATAGTTTTTGCATCTATTACTTTTTCCCTTCTCTTTACATATGAATGTAGTTGCATTTTATGTAAGATTTTCAAAGGAATGCATATTATGTTTTTGATTAGAGCTTGTGCCTATCATTGCTAGGCAATTGAAGGCAATACTGTAGAAAAGATACATTTGAACAAGGGAAAAGAGAGGTGGAGGAGGCTGAGAGCAGAGAAACCGAACTTGGGAGAAGCCCTTAATATAGTTTATTAATTCCTTCTGAACACAACTAAAAAGTAATGATATTTATGTTTTCAGCCAGTTTTAGAGTTAGCGGGTTAGGAATATTCTGTTTTTTTCTTCCCGTGAGCTGCTGGTACATCTCAAGTGTTCATACCAGGGGACCACACATACCAGCTTTGATACAGCTTCAGCCCTTAAGCCGACAAGTTTTTCCATAGTGCTGGCTCTCAGCCATGCACCAGGTCTCTGCATAGGGAGAGGTCTGATCCGACAGACAAGATTGCAGGAGCAGGGCAACCAGCTCTCTAGATCATTTTGTTTCTGTACTTGTTTGCTGCCTGTCACTGAATTTTACAGGTTGCTTTAGCAAGTTGCCTTTTTAAAATATTTTTTTTATTTTTTTTTTTTTAATTTTGTTTGGTTGTTTACAATAGAAGGACATCTTTAATTTGTAAGTGCTGCAGCTAGAGAGGAGAAAAGGCAGGGGGAAGAAGAGACATTAGGAATCCTTTTCCCCTAAAATATCACCCCAAAGAATTGCAATGAAATGCTGTCAGCGTCACTTCTGGCAACTCGGTCAGTTTTTTTCTTCCCAACCCAGGGAAAAGGTAGAGGTAACATGTAGACAGATGGTGCAGCTGAATAATAGGTTGGATAAGAAATTTAAGGAAACGGCATAATCTGTTTCTTCAAAGGAAGTTTTTCCTGCTAGTGAAGTTTACCTTTCTTCTGAAAAGCCCTATGCGGTTGTGGGGTTTTCAGTTTGTTTGTTTTACTAAATCTCATCTATTACGATGGCAGATACAGATTTACTTAAAATTCACATCTGGCTTCCCCTTTCAGTGTTCTAGTAATGAAAGCCAATAGAAGAGATAAACCAGAAATAGCTGGAGATAAAGGACAGCTTCAGGTTTCAAACTTTCTCTGATTTAGCAGAATGCTCAAAGGCAAAGCTTGAAACTTAGAACTGATTGTTATGAATAAAATAATAAAGCAAACGTATTTATTTTCACTTTAGGCCACATTTCAAGAAGAGGCATTCTTATTCTACCAGCTCTTCTCATCTGGATCAGGCTGAACAGCAGCTTTTGCTTCTTGAATTACAAGCACAGTTTTGTGAGCAAAACAGAGAAATCTCAAACTATTTAACGCTCATGGCAGCTTTCAAAATGTCTTGAAAGTGTGAAATCAGTTCACACAGAAATCAGTTCTTAAAAGTACTTGAACAGATAAGCTAAAATGAAAAGCTTTTCAATAACAGATATGTTGTTCACTATCAAAACCTAGTAAGCCTGATAGATTATTATTTTTCCTTAAAATTTTGTGAACTTATCTAGTGGTCTTTCTTCTAACAGACTTCATCTCATCTGGAAAACATACATGTCTACTCGGCTTTGAGTAGGGAATAACCAGAACAACTTCAGAAGTTTAGTCAAAAAAGAAATCTGTAGTCAGAATAAATTCTCCCGCAGTCAGGAAATTCCAGAAAAATATTTCAGGTTAAAAAGGACCACTCTGATCATCTGGACTTGTGCCCATGTCCGAACCCACAGGCATTTCACCCAGAAAGAAGTCAGATTTCAGTAATGTCAGCCTGAAAATGAAATGCTCCACTCATAGACTACATTATGGGTTGTCTGCTGTCTTTTTCTAGATAAGCTAATGTAGAGCAAACCACGTTTTCATTATAAACTAAAATAGAGTCCATTGCTACTTATTTCTTTTATTTCTTTGTACTGAAACAATGTGTGCATGTTTTGCTTCACAGTGCCATAGGCAGGAGCTTCTGTATTCCGAACTCTGAATTTTTGATCTTGTTGAACACTGTGAGAAATCTCGGTTGAAGGGTTTAATGCGTTTTCCAATCAATGCGTAGGGGAAATTTGGCCTTATCAATTTAAATGCTGGAGATCCTTCATTGCATTATGGAAGAATCTTTGCTAAGCAGAGATTATTCTTAAGAACTTCATAACATTTAAAGGTTAATATGTTAGGTAAAGAACAATATCTTAAGACAAACATTTTTATTACAGGACATGAAGGGATAGTTCTGATTAAATTACATGATTATTTGAATGGGAAGGAAGACAAAGTGCATCATTTCTTGCCCTCAACTTTAATGCCTTTAATCAAATAATGACCTTCTGGAAATAGTTAATTTTAAGCATTTGGAAAGATCAATACCACTTTGCCACCAAAAAATGGCCCAGATGATGAAATTTGATGTATTTAAAGTACCATTTCACCCTTTTAACCTAGTAAATAATTTAAAATGCTTTCAGTACTTCTATGCTACCATTATGTATCTCGTTCGAAGTATTATGACTTTTCCAAAAGCAACCTTTCTCTACAATGAACAGCTTACAAGTTAATACTGAAGCCTAAGACTATATGCATATATTGTAGTGGTGATGTTAGTCTTTTTTTCTTCTCTTTTATGCATGGATTCTGTTCTGAAAAGAAATGGAAATATCTATGATGAACACAGCTATTTGGAACAAAACAGATTTGTAAAGCAAGTTGGACGGCTTTTGAAGGGAAAAAGTCAATATTTTAAGTTTAGTTCATGAGTTCTTTTCCTTTGTTTTGTCTCTAAGCTTTTGTGTTAAAGGTGAAGGATTTGGGTTGCTCAGACAATTAAGAGCCCATTTTACCAAGTGTAATTTCATATCTGTGTTCTATAAACTGGAGTGCCTTCAGCATTGTAAATAAAAAAATTGCCCTCTATTTAGCATGTTTGTGGGCAGATTAAAAACAGTCTTCATTAGCATAAGTAACACTTACAGATTCTTTTAAAAGTAGAAAATTATTTGCTGAATGATAAATTGCTAGCTTTATAGTTAGTTGCTGAAAATGTGCTCATTCAAAATGCATACTTTAGTTTAGTCTACAATACTCAATTTTTTGAGTTCGAAGTACTGTTTAATGGATTAGTCTTTGTTCACAGTAGATGCTGAAATGCAATTCAACTTTCTGCTAAAATGTTTGTATCAAACACCTCCCTATTTAGACTGATTTCTTCTAACGCCATATATTTTTATTATACTATATGCCCCAGAGACTGATACAAAATAATGTCAGATATGCTATACCAAAGAAAAGCTGTTCACATTTTAGTATTGATAGTGAAAAATGTTTTGCCTTCTTGAATTCAAATTACAGCTCTTTTTTAAAACGTTTGATTCTTTGTTAGTTTTTTGTAACAAATATTAAACATTTGGCAAGTGATCATCGCTATAGCAAATTCACCAAACAAAAGAGTTCAGTTGCTCCACCGTAGAGTCCTTTCTTTCCGGACTTGTTTATTGCTGTCTTGGAAAGCTTTGCCCAGAAAGCATTTTTCATGCTGGTAATGCTACCCTCTTTGATCTAGTTAGAATTGGTATCTACACCTTAAGTGCAGATTTCAATTATCTTTTTTTTTTCTTCTTGTTTAGTAAGAAAGATATTGGAATGCAAGAATAGTTTTTTAGACACTGCATGACAGAGCAGAACATTTTATTTAAACAAAGCTCAGCTCAGACTGAATAAAATAACATTTGGATACATAGATAAAATGCATGTATGCTTTAAAATAAGGGTGCTCATGGGTCGTGCAGACTCTAATGCTTGGCAGTTATCCTCTTTGCGCTTTTCCTGCATTAGTTTGGCAGTTCAGCTTTCACACATTTTTTTTCCTTTAATGTCTTCTGTTTCTTTGCTAAATCCCTATCAGAAAACCAGACAGAAGACTCTTATTTATTTTAAATATCTTAGGTTTAGCATCTTTTTTTTTTTTCACCATTTTCTTGCTTACTGTAGCAAGACCTTTGCAGATGGTACTTGGTTACTTGAAAGTGCATAACAGTATTTTCTTTGTAGCAGATGGATTTAAGACTTTTAGTTCCCAATAAATGTAGGTTTACAATACATAACTTTACAGGATTTGTGTTGTATATAACAGGTTTGAACATATTATCTCAGAATTCATCTGCATGGCATTTTCAGTTTATCCAGGGCCTATGCCAGTATTTTAAGTAATAGGGAGAGCATAGTGATTGATAGCAGCTAAAGGCGTGATTTTGAATAGAAACAAAGGTTTTAGAACAGAAGGTGTCAAATTAAACTTTGTCAGTTTGAAAAGTAGTAACATCCTGAAAGTTCTGCAAACATATTTACATGTGGCTAATGTTTATATTTTGCTTTGTACTCTCTTTATATTCAGTGTAATGTTGCCTGGCAAATTTACTGTGTTTTAAAATCAAGGTTTTTCCCAATGTCATTGCAGAGTTTTGGGGGTTTGCCTTACTGCATAGATATATATGCCTAATTATTTTAAGGCATTTTTAATGTGCTGCTTGCTAAGGAATCTGGTTGTCATCGAATTTGAGTTATAAATATTTTGTTATTATTTTAGTGTCCTTTCTACTTCTTTAAGATTATAAAAACATGAAAAAATACAGTTGTCCGGGCTCTCCTTCAGAATAAATTTTCTTAACTAGATAGAAATTGCTCTAAACTTACAGGTGTGGAAGAGGAGAAAAATCGGCCTTGTTAGGTCCATTTGTGAATTAAACTACAGCGCTTCATTCTTCTATAGATCAAATAGAGGCAAAAGATACAAATTTTGCAGAACTTAAAATTCAGCATTAGAAGAGTCTGTATCATTAGTTTTCCTCAAAGTTACAAAAACATTTTGTACATTTTCATTTAGCTGACTTTTATGAATGAGCTTTATGTTCAATAGAGAAGTCTGAACACAAATTAAATTAAACACAAGAAAACATCCTGGAGTAAAGTTTTCACCCTTTTAACTAAATAAATCTCCAGAGTTTCTGTTACTGCACATTCACCATCTCTTCTAAGATTATTTGTGATATCAACTTTTACAGGCATTTTCAGAAATAAATGAAGTCCAAAAAAATTACTTACTTCCTTGCTTTTAAAAGAATTCACTCTATCATTTCCCTGTTGCCCATCACATATTTCATCAGAATAATTGTTTACTTCTTCAGCAATATGAAGAACAGAGTGGAAAAGAGACATTTTATTAGAGTAGCAGTCTATTCTACACACCGTCAGAAGCAACTGTCTTCAGAATCTGAAAATCAGTGTTTTTGTGAAAGGCTGGCAGAGATTTACTTAATCTTACAGTTCATCAAATCTTTTTTAGATAAAGAATTAGATGCAATTTTTTAGTGCAAAGGCTAATAGAAAAGTATTGGAAATGTAATGCTAGTCATCAGCAACTAGTAAAATTAAGAACTGATCTAGTAAGCGTAGAAACATAGAAAAGACGATATGAGGAGAAGGAATTTCTTAGTTAACAAAATGTTGTGAAATATATTTAATCAGCATAAGCCGTGATTGCTTAGGATTTATTTTATTATTGATCACTTAAAAAGAGTTTCCATCGTCCTTTTCAAAAAGAGCATCTGGGATTCCCGTGGTCACCAGACAAAAGAAATGCAGTTTCTAAATGTGTGGTGCAGTTTCTTCTTAGGTCTGTGAGTATACCTTAAAGAGGTGTTGTCGGAGGGGACAAGTTTTTCACCTGATTGCTGTGGCTGCTCTGCTTTTTGTTTCATCACAATTGGAAAGAGGACAAACAGATTTAATGTGAAGCAGTGCAGACTCCAGACAACCAAACGACTATTTTTTTCTCCTTCACGGCAGACCTTCTCCTTTTTAATTAAAAATTTTATAACCACATTTCAATTAAAATATTTCAATTTTGTTATCTTCATCTTCCTCCCTCCTTCCCCAGTAAACCACCTACGCTCTCTGATTGCACCTTTTAACTTGCTACAGAAAGCTAGTAGTCATATGTTTATTCCCTTGGAAGAATGGCAGGGAGAGAACCACTGCAGCATGTGGATATTGTTAGGGGCATGGAGGGTTTGTGAGTTAACTTGCTAACACATCCCATGGATCCTTATGATGTAGAGGGAGAATTCATGGACACTTACTCCTGTTTTGGAAACATACTGTATGGTTCCATTTGGGACAGCCTGTATATTTTTACAGAATAGCATTTGGCCACATTTCTCAATCAACTTTTTAAACCTGGGGTTAATACCCAGCATATGCATGACCAAAAACTGTAGTCTGCCCCATTCCTGGTTTGGGCCCTACTCAGATTTTTGCCTTCAGATATTGCCAATATTTGTCCTTTATGCTATCTCTGTTTCTTGGGGGCATATTCTCCCGTGTCATTTGTTCACTTTTCCAATTTTATGCAATAGCATATACTTGAAATTTTTATACACACCTCACTAAATATGTTCTCATACAGTATGAACGCATTAAGATTATTTGTTTACTTTCATCTCTTCCTGTCACGGCAATATTTTTACACTGCATTTATTAACTACTAGCTAAAGATATGAATGTCTTCAAGAAAATGACGTATCTATATTGTATCTATGTATCTATTGTATCTAGTAGTAAACTAGTCTGGATAAACCATTTTTCAACTACCAGTACATGTAAGAAGGATCTAAAAGCTTCTGTACATTTATATTATTTGTTGATTCAATAAAATGTCACATTATCTTTCCCACAGCATTAAGAAGTAAAATTGCACAGACCTAGTTTTGAAAACAGATCCTGGAAGCTAAAAGGAAGAAATATGCAGGTTGCATGCATGTAATAGTTTGTTTCAAAATTTTAATATACAAAAATATGCTGATGATGCACACTGTGCTTCATAGCTTGTTTCCCAAAAAATAGCTGGTTTAGGATTGGTGTGCTTTTAGGCATCTTGCTGTTTGGTGACCTGGAAAAGGTATGAAGGGTAAGTCAAAAACATGAGGTTCCTTCATGTCCCCCTCAAGCCCTATGCAAAAATGTGAGACTGTTTTTTTCAGGGTCTATGAGAAAAATACTGAAACAGATAATAATTTTCAAATAAATTTACCTGCAGAGGCATTTCTACTCATGGTAGATAGGAACACAATATTACTTTCCTGCATCTCATCAAATAATTTTTCTCTTTTAAAAGGACTTTAGGGAATTCCACTATCGTTATGATTTACATCAGGCAGCTCTGCGGTCAAAGCAGGTACCAAGAGTACTTTCTTATCTAGAGAAGTAGCACCAGTGTTTAAAAACTGCTCAGCAGCTGATTAACCAGCTACTGAAACAGTGTTGGTGCTCTCCAATGGATAAACAGAGGAAAACTGGCAATAGACAAGAGTATGTGGCATCAGGGGATGTGTGGGGGAGGAGGGGATGGAAGATTCTACCTTGATCGATGGGTTTGTTGAACAAAGAGCACTGTGGTGTGGGACCAAGTAAAATGTGCTTTCCAAAATGCTTGCGGCTTGCAGGGGTCTGTGCAGTAGGGTGGCAGTCTCGGTGTGTTGATGTTTGTTTCACATCCAACATTTACAGGGAAAGCTGTGACTTTCTGGAGGAGAAGGTGAGACAATGCAGTGCTGCTCAAGTCTGCATTTCACCTTCACTTGCCCCTTGCAAGGCAAGGAAAAACTAATGTTTTGCTGGTGTTATCTTCAAGGGATGGCTCTGTGAGCTGTTACGTTGGAAAGAAGATCCCTCACCAGAGAACAGGACCCTCTGGGAGAATCTCTCCATGATCCGAAGGTTCCTCAGTCTTCCTCAGCCTGAACGCGATGCCATTTATGAACAAGAAAGCAATGCAGTTCATCACCATGGTGACAGGCCTTCCCACATTATCCATGTGCCAGCAGAACAGATTCAGGTTAGTTTACCTTGGCCAATCCAGCAGAGCAATAAGTAAATAATGCTTTAAACATAGCAAAGGAAATTAGTGTTTCTTTCCTCCTGGCCAGGCTAACTACAGGTCTCCTTGTAAGTGATAACAGCATACTGCTGTCTGCCACTTGAATTAAAAGATGAGTTGGTGACCACACAGACTTTTTCTTTCAGTTTGGGTTTTTCCAAGCTTGTGTGACAAAGCAGCTTGGGTATAGCCGTGTGTGGACAGAACAAGCCTCCTGTGTTAGGTGTGCCTCTGCTAGGTGGGCCTCATGACCACAAGAGAGGGATGCTCAGAGCTCAGCTCAGCAGGAGGAGGTTATTGAGCTGCTGATGAAAACTTGGCTTAGCATTCAGCAGCTGATCACCCCAGGTTGGAGTCAGGGAAGGGGACTTGGTTCCTCAGCCTGTTTTAACCCCAGCTGAACCTGGGATGAGTCAATGTTTGTTTGTTTTTCCTTCAGAGCCCCTCTCCCACCACCCTTGGGAAAGGAGAGCATAGAGGCGCTTTCTTACCAGGCCTGGTGACCGCTGGACCTTGGCTGGGTGCTGCTCCGCAGGTGAGCTGGCACGAGGGCAATGTGCCAGGGAGAGAACTGAGGGCTTGCAGGACCCATACACTCAGCCTGGAGAAGCCAAGCCCTTGGCTCGCCCAGGCACCGTGGGACTGGGAGCTCAGACAGCCATCTGCTAACTATTGTAGGTCAAACCTGGAACAGCTTGCCCAGAGAAGCTAGGGATGCCCCATCCCTGGAGGTATTCAAGGCCAGGTTAGATGCCCTAGGCAGCCTGGTCTAGTATGTGGCAACCCTGTCTACAACAGAGGATTTGGAACTGGATGGCTTTTAAGGTCCTTTCCAAACCCAAGCCATGCTGTAATTGTATGATCTGCAGCTCTCTGAGTTGAAGGCTCTTTAATCCCTTCTCATGAAGACCTGAGGTCAGCTTTTTAGCTGCTCCCTGTTACAGGGCAGATATTGCCCCTGTTTTTCAGAGTTCTCAACCTCAGCTGAGACCTTGATATACTATTTGTATCGCCTGTGCAGAAAAATACTTACAGAACTAGGGAGGATAAAGTTATCTCACAGGCAGAAACAACACAAGTGTATATTAAAGATAAAGCAAACTGGATAAGACAATCCCTTAGGATATCAAGTACTAACATAATCGTGAAAGCCTGGAAACTTGCTTTTTGATTTAGCAAAAAGAGAGAAAGATCTATATTAAGTAATAAAACAGCATTTGTTTGGAAATGTACATTGTTTTTAATAAAATGGCTTATTAAAGGGCTAAAAGGAGAAGCTTATGCACAGTATAAATACTGTATCACTATGCTACTTACCTAGATTTTCCTGCCTTATTGATAAAAGTTTTGTGTTTGATCTCACAAATATTATTCCATAAGCAATTGCACTGTAATCTCTTAATGTGACTTGTAAGTGAAAGGGTTGGGGGACTGGGCCTGAGTCTTTTCTGTTTTCTACTGCACTCTAATTGTTGAAGATGCATAAATATGTAGCTAAGACACAAGTTTTCAAACTGTGTATACAAACCCTCCAGTCTTGTAAGAATTTAACGTGCTGGGAGTAGTCTTGAATCAATCTGGGTTTGAAGCTTTGAATGGGGCTGCTCACAGACCATAAAAACATGAAAGAATGTGAATAAGGATGAGACAAGAGCCCAGATTCCATCAATGTTTGTGTCACACAATAACAAGATCTCTTCAAACAGAGACTGCTGATATAGGTGTTGAGACCTACACGAAGTCTCCACAAGCACGAGCAGCACTGCAAAATGAAACTTCCAATCTGACACACAAAAAATTGTCGAGGGAAGAGTCACAAAGGGAAATGAAAAGTGGTGATAGCAACTGCTTGTTTTGCCGCTGTTGTTTATTAATAATAACTAGTGGTTTGTACCATATGACAAGAAATTTGCTGACCCAAAATATCTACTAAGCAGTGCTTCCTGTGCTGCAGAGCTAAAGAATTGTCAACTAAAACAGTAGCTGATAAATTTACTTTTGATTTTAAACATGATCTTATAATGTACTATACTCCAGCAGTGGATGAGAAAAACATTTCTGTCTCTAGGGCTCAGTGCCTCACCTTTTAAGAATGTTTCTGAATCCATGCTTGCAAAACTTCATTTTAAGCTGTTGTTAATTATTTACATCATGATTTGCTTTATCTTATTCTTCTGATGTGCATACTGGCTCATTTTTATTGCTTCAGTTTTTGGAATGCAGCATGTTCCCTTCTAATAATAATAGTGCAACTTATTTAAAGCTTTGCATCTTAGTGCTTTATAAATATTAACCAAATAATCCCCAGCACAAACACTGCAGTAGGTAAACATATTTGTTCCCTGTTTGTATGTCGGGATCCTTGAATGTAAGCAAGACAGACCCTCTCCGTGTCCACAGGCAAGATGGACCAGTGCCAGCCTGGGAAATAACGAGTTGCTGTCTCCTGATCTCTTTGTCCTTGTGAAGACTGGGTTTGGCAGAGTGGTTTTAAGCACTTCCAGCTCTCACAGTCTGTAGTAGTGCTTGCAAGTTTGGGGAGGCTTCAGCAGCTGCTCAGCTCAGTTTGGTGGTGGGATATTTCCACACTTAGCTATAAAGCTCCTCCCTTGATCTCTCCTGTCCCTCACCCTAGCCATTGCTAGAGATTTGCAGCCCTTGCTTTTGGGCAGCAGCTGCTGTTGCTGGCAGAGCTCCTGTGTGTTTGCCCTCATCTGGCACTTTTCTCACTTTGCCCTTGCTACAGTTCTGACTAAGCTGGTCAAGTTAATCCTACACTATGTCACCTACTTAGCATTTTGTCTTGTCTGCACTTGACTCGTGAAGCACGTTCATTAAAGTGTGTCAGCTTAACTATACCAATGACACTTCATCAGCGTTTCCAGCCAGACAAAGCCAGGGTGCCACAGCTCTGCCCGCATCCTGACAGTCTTTTATCCCAGTCTCTGCTTACACACATGCAGATACATGCAAGGTATGCAGAGGGTTACTAATTCTCATTTATTTGGGGTTCACCATACTATCATCAGTAATGAGCCCTTTGTTTTGTTCTCCTTCACCTTACCAAGCAGTTGCCTATAGCTTTGCAATTGTTCCCCTGGATTTTCATGGTAACACAAAATGCTACCAAGAATATGTGTACAAAAAAAATTAATTTTGTGCTTTGTCTTGCAGCAGCAACAGCAGCAGCAGCAACAGCAACAACAGCAGCAACAGCAACAGCAACCGGGTCCCAGACTCCCCCCAAGGCAACCGACAGTAGCATCACCAGCTGAATCTGAGGATGAAAATCGTCAGAAACCCCGGCCACGAACAAAGATTTCTGTTGAAGCCCTAGGGATCCTACAGAGTTTCATACAAGACGTGGGCCTGTATCCTGATGAAGAAGCAATCCAGACTCTCTCTGCTCAGCTTGACCTGCCCAAGTACACCATCATCAAGTTCTTTCAGAACCAGCGGTATTATCTCAAACACCATGGAAAGCTGAAGGACAATTCTGGGCTGGAGGTAGATGTTGCAGAATACAAGGAGGAAGAGTTGCTCAAGGATTTAGAAGACAGCATCCAAGACAAAAATGCGAACACGCTTTTTTCAGTTAAACTAGAAGAAGAGTTATCGGTAGAAGGGAACACAGAGATTAATGCTGAATTGAAAGACTGATCTAAAAGTATTATTTTCTTTCAACAGTGCCACTGGTATTTACTAATGAAATGAAAAATTCCATCTTGCGTTCTGTCAAAAACCTTTATTATTCATTGTTTGGCCAATGAATCTTCCAAAACTTGCACAAAAGTTGAAAAAAGGATAATGCAGACTGCACTAGATGTTTTACTCTGTTTTACAAACTGCTTCGCGGCAACGGATGAAGCGTTGAGGATTGTTTGATATTAATTTGTGTTCACTGGATACACTGTGAGTGTACCCAATAAGCATGATACCAGTGATTTTGATTCTGGAGCCTTCAGACAAGCATTACAACTTTTGTGATTTACTGTTTTTTGTTTTCATTATGTTCTTGTTTTTAATTATTACTGTAGCACTCCACACTTGATCTTTGGAAACTCACATTTATTTAAAAAAAATAAAATAAAAAGAGTTTGTTACTCTTGTTCTATTGTATGTTACAAAAGAACTATAGACTGTGGAATGCAGTTTAAAGATAACATATGCCAACAAATGCCTTGTATTATATGGCACTGCCGTAATTCAGATTTGTTTTCTTTTGGAAATAAAGGTCACTGTATTTTTTTTTTCCATTCTCATTGTTACATGGTTTTAAAGAAAATGAAAAAGAAAATGTGAAACACAATTTAGTCCTCATTATTTATTTGTAGATCCTGCAGCATCATGTTGTAATTAATTTTTTTGGAAGTTTCCGTTAAATGTAATATTGCTTCTCTTGTTATCATACTGATTTTTTTTTTCTATTTATAAATGTATTTTGATGGGCAGTAAAACAAAGTGTCTTAAAAGTTTTAAATAGAGAAAATGTGCTTTACACAGTTGCCTATAAAAAGTGCTCTATGTTATCCAAGCAATTCATACTATAAGCTTCACTCTTATTGTTGTATGCAATTTTTACTATCATGCAAATAAGCTTAGGTAAATAAAACTAATAGATCACCTTAGAAACTTATGCAATTAATGTGAAAATAATTGATGTTTGCAATGTGTCTTCCTTTGGTTTACAATCAATTTTAAAGCTACAGCTGTATAAATTTTCTGTATAAAGGTGTATTTCTTTTTTATGAGTTTATTGCTATGAAAACACCAGTTATTTTGTTACAGCTGGCTGTTTTTATAAGTGTATCACAATTTTCTTTATGCAGAAATGTTCTGACTAGGAGTGGTTATTGACTGTAACTACACAATTAAAATTGTTTGTATGGTATGATACGGCAGGGTTTGTCTGCGTATGTGTATGACTGTGAGGAATATAGCTTGTTCTTAGTACACACTGTACCTTCTTGTCACTACTTTGAAGATGACATTTCAATTGTTCTCCTTTAAAATCATGAGCAGATTTTTTTTAATGACCTTCTTAATACTTGAATATAGATAACATACTTCAAAAAGAAATACAGTTTGGTTATGAAAATCATAACCTGTCTTCTGTAGGTTTAAAAACTTGCCTGCCCAACAGAGATAGCAGGATATTATTGAGTCAAAAGGCTATCAGGCATAAACATATTTACAGTTCCTGGCAGTAATGCACTTATAATGGATACAGCTGGTTTTCTTTTACACTAGAATTATGCTAACACTATTCCTTGCACTAATGTATAAACATTAAAAAAAAAATCATTAATAGTCACAAAGTACGTAGGAAAGATGGGCTTTGCACATTGCAGTGCCCTTCTAAGCGAGATTATTTTAAACAATCACTAATAACGTTCTTGATTAAGGCATCACGACTGGTGAGCTTTGAATGTATGCAAAGTCAGAGAAGTCTGCAGCTGAAAGTTGGAGTTATGCACATGCTGTTGTTCTCCATTCCTAGGGGAGGAAATGCTATGTTCAGTGACATGGTCACTGGATCCAGGTGTGCTGTGGCACACGCTGTGGAAGCAGAGCTGACTTGTGGGACAGTGCCACCAGCATCCTAAGGGTGTCTGAAGAGCCAAGCACCACTCCCCAAAGGGCTGCTTGACATGGGAAAATAAAAGTGAAATCACTTTTAAACTGATGCATGTACATATCCAGGGTAGAAGGGAAAGAAAACACTTTCCTGGAGTATGCTCCTCTTCACGCTAAAAGCTAATACACACAGCATTCCTACTAGCAGAAATGAGGCAACAAATCCAATATTCTATAAAAGCGTAAGAAGAAATATTTACAAAATTTTCTTTCCTATTTTGAAAGCAATTTCTTTTTATCCTTTTAAGTTTTATGGGTGCTGAAGTAGAGGCCATGATTATTATAGCTGTTTCTTTTCCATTATCTTTGCTTTTACTTGTCCTAGCCTAACTGAGGTTACCTTCCAAGTCAACTGACCTGTGAAGTCATATATTACCTCCATAGGGGTTTGGATCCTGGTAGGTGGGTAGAAAGCATGCTTTTATCTTGGCCTGAGTGACCAAAAGCATCTTTGTTAAATCTTTAGCAGTATCTTCAAAGGTGATGCAGATATTAAGGATGCTGTTATGCGGATGCAGGAGGTTTATGCTGTTAGGAGTTAAGCTACTACAAGCATATGTCACCTTGACTCATGGACTGGAGAGACTACCTCAAAAATACCTTATGTCCTTTTCTGTTCCTTTTTCTCACCATCTGGCATAATCCTGTCAACAAACTTTTAATTTCTGCAGAGATTAAGAAATCAGCCTTGATTTCTGAAACAAAGAAATTTCTTTATAAATGCAACATGAACTGAGAGCTGAAAAGACAATTTATTGGGAAGTGAGTAAAGCTCACTGCTGAGTAGGACTTTGTCAGGAGTATATGAAAAGAGTATTCTGTATGGACATAGGGAAGTGTAAGGAAATAACAGTGCTTACTAAGAATAAAATTTAAGCTGTGAATAAAGCCAAATGCCTAAAAAGGAGGAACCTGAGTGCTGAGCAGGGCTCACAGGGCTTAGCTTTTACTGTAAAACTGAAGTATTGACAATGTTTTGTGGTTTTACCACAAAAAGTGGAGTATTTTTACTCCCCATTGATTCTTATTAATCTATATTTAAGTGACAAGATTCATGCAGATATGCTGGAGTCTCCAATGAGTGTTTTTCAAGTCAGAAATAAAACAGAGAGGGTCCAGATTCCAAGAGGGCCATGGCTTGAGGGCATTCAGATGCCCCAGGCATGGGCACAACAGTTGTTTGTCATTGTGAAGTGACAAACTTCACAACGTCCTCCACTACGGGATTCCTTGAGCTCTGTTTTGCAAAACTACGTTAAATTGGTCAGACGATGTAATGTCCAGGTTTTAAAGGAAATTATTTAAAAGGTTAAAAATGATTTAAAAGGATAAAATGTTTCAGCAAGTGGAGGAGGATGGTTCCCTTCCGTATAGTTTCAGTGATTTTCTGATTGAGTGCTTAGGTGCTGGGAAAACACCAAACCTTACTGCTCAGTCCATTTGCCAATGCAAATGCCCCATACGTTGACAGCAGTGTAGATTAAATACCGCATAAGTCTACTTGAGCATCAAGTATTAGCAATTCTGCTTAGTGTCAACTGTGTGTTTTTATGTCAGATACATTGCAGAGACCAAAGGTTTTTTGATTTTTACATAATGATTTATATTGTGCTTTGAATAACAGTCCCGTGGCAAAGCAGGGATATAAATACGCTCCCAGGCCTTTTTTGTGCACAGATGTAATTTTAGTTTGGTCTCCACACAGTGCCTTGCGTCCACGCAGTCTTTTACTACAACAAATGAGCTAATAATTCAAACTGCAATAAGCGATCCTCCTTGGAGCAGGAGCAGTGCTACTTGGCAGCGAGTTCGTTTGCTCTCAGGTTCACATAGGAGCCTTCCTGCCCTCCCCTGCTGGCAGCCCTCCTACATCCCACACACATTGTTCTGCACCAGCCTTGCCCCAGCATCTTTTTCTGCCCTGGGCCATCCCACCCAGGTGTCACCTGTTTACACACAAGCACTCAGGTCTTTGTGTCACAGCTTACCATAAGGTAGCAAGGACTGCGTGTTTCTGATGTCACCCACTCCTTGGATAGCCATGCATGTCCTGATCCAGTGGGTGGCAACTCTGCACAAGACAGAGGAATTGGGACAATTTTTAATGTGCTTTCCAACCAAAGCCATTCTATGATTCTGTGATTCCATGACCATCATCCACGCTATGAGCCACATGACTTTGCTGGAACAGTCCACTGTTCTCAGAAAGCTGGTTCTGCTTTGAGCAAAGGCAGACCAGTAGTTTCTAGGGTACTGAAGTAAAGGGAGTAAGAAGGATAGATGTCCAAGACAGAAACAGGAAAAGGAAGTGGAAGGTAACAGAGGACAATGGGAGCATCAGCAAAGTAATAATAGCTTCACTTGCATGAAACAACAGATTTTGTTGCAGTCCATAATAGAGGGTCACCCAGGAATGCTATACTGTACTACCAAGACTCTGTTGAAAAAGTTCTTGAACAGAAATATACCATGGTCTCTAACCAGAGAGCTGGGATAACACAAAAATCTCCTCAGCTGTCCACAGTAAAAGAGGACCCCTAAAAGTATGTGCTCTGGTGTCATCCCTCTATGCAGGACATGAAGGTTTCCATCTTCAGCTGCAGGCTGACAGCAACCATGACAGATGTAGTTAGGACTCTTGTTTACTGGTCAGTTTCTTACTCCCATAATATGCTAAAGCAACACCTAGGCTGTAAAACATTCTCGTTTTCCTGCAGGACACCATGCAACCACAAGCAGCTTCAACTCCTCCTTGAACTAGGCATACTATAAGAGTTGAAAAAATCAGACATGCTGTATGGCCTGGATTTTTATCACAGAGAAAGAGAACAGAAATATATATGTATATATATATATATGTTAATTCTGTTAGCACACAGAGCTACATACGCATGCACAGTTTTTAGGTAAAGTTTTTGGGTGAATAGGTTGTTCCCTCAAGAGGCTTCAAATGCTATTGGTATCTTAAGGGATCATTTGCAATGATTTGAAAGTGATGGGACCACAAAAATTCACACAGAATGCTCCTGATTTTGAAGCAGACTTTCTCCTACAATAGAGTTTAAGGCAAAGAACACTCTGTTTTTTACTTATGTTACAAAATAAGCAGCATTCACAAGGCCAGCCTTATGGGTGATGCTACCCTTCTTGCACATCCTTTCTTACCCCATCTCAAAGGGGCACTTAGTATGCACCAAAATTTCTTCTCTCTCCTTTCTTCTGCCACATTCCCAGGCAACATTTTTACATGGGGAAAGCGGTTTAGAAAACCCCTTACCTTAGAGCAAACTCCAGGAGGGAAAAGTAGGCGAGGATGTCCTTTCAAAAGTGCAGGAAAAGTAATTCTTTATCATTATCATCATGACAGCTTGGATTGGGAAATAAGTACAGGTGTTTCTGCTGGCTTGCCTTCGTGGGCAAAATGCTTTATCCCCTGACTAACACGGATTCAGTATCAGCTGAGAGACTGAAGGAGATTGAAAAGGAGGAGGAGTGGGGCCAGTCATGAAACCCAGTGGGGCCAGTCATGCTTAGTGATGACTGGAGAATTGCACTACTTTAACCTGAAGGAGATCTGAGTTAGACGTTAGGAAAAATGAAGTGAGGAGCACTCACGGTTCAGGATGTAGGTACAGAAATAACCTGCAAAAAGGTAGAAATAAGGATCAGAGCTACGAAGTAGTTTCAGAGGAAAGGTTAAATGTAGAAAGCTTGCAAAAATGTAGTGGCAGGTTGCTTCTTTAATAAATACCTGAAACATCATGAGTAGTGAATACAGAAAGAAAACTCAGTATTTCTTGTAACACAAACAGCGATGATGTTTGAAATATACCAAGGGGAATGGCTGTTCTGAGTATGCCTAGTCATGAGTGAGATGAATTCAAGAGAACTGAAACCAGCACTGTGCTCTCGTTCAGATGTGCTCAGTACATTTTGCACATTTTACTACCTATTCTTGTTCATAACCAGATTTTAAAACCACTGGACTGAATAATTTCATTGAGGAGCAGGTCACCTCATTATTTACAAAGCGTTCCCTCCAACACATCCCAGCACAAAAATTTTTTACCCAAAGCACTTTAGTAATCACCATGGTGTGCGTGCAGTCACTATTCATAACTGTGCTCTAACTGCAGTGAAAGTTAACTGAGGCTCCTTTAACCCAGATGGTACTATGAAACCAGGCCATTTCTGGGGGGTGCCACCTTTCTTTCAGTCTCCCTTGTGGCCATCCCACTTTCACTCATGTTTAGCTGATCTATTCTTTCCTCTTCAAAAGCCCACTTGAAAAGGTTCATGCTGGTAAACATAGGTAAGTGAGGGCTTCCAGGACAATTGGAAAGAATAGATATTTATTTGCATCATTCCCTCGTGTGAAATCAATTCAAAGCTATTTAAGGTGCATTATAGGATGGCCAGGAGAATAATCATGGGAATGTGCTGGTTTGATCCCAGGTCTCCTCCAGCTGTGGAAATGCTTTCTGCAATGCACACTTGAGAGCAGGGAGCAGACGATAAACGGAAACTGCAGCCCCAGGTACCTCCTTAGGGCACTGTGTGACACAAGAGCACAGCACCGTTTGTAAACATCCTTTTTCACCAAAAAAAAAAAAAAAAAAATGCCACGTGGGCAAGCAGATCAAAGCAATGTGATTGCATTTCACATCTGATGCAGCTCATTCCTGAAGCCAAGGTGGAGAGCGTAATCCAATGTATCATTCCTGTGCAGGCAGACCCTCAGGCTGGCATCATGTCCCATAGAGCATTGCTCCAGCATGCAGCATCTGCCACTGCTTGCCCTAGGGCTTGGCATCCAGCTGCCCTGCTCCTCCCTCCTTCCTCTGGAAGGTGATTTTCTTAAACTTTCATGGTTGAAAACTGGGCTGATTCAGGCCCTTTAGTGCACTGACTCTCACTCTGTCCAGCGCTACTTGATCTCTGATTCACCTCCTTGACCTTCAAGCATTCACAGGGACAGATTTACAGTGATTTAGCCTTAATTTTGTGTGCTCTTTTTTGTGCAGATATGATTCTTCCCACTTACCCACTCCCTCCCTTGGTTAATCAATACATCAGCTGTTGATAACAGCCACTGCCAGACAGTTAGTAGATGGGACAATTATTCTCACAAGGACTTTTATGTCCAGCCTTTAACCTATCACATCCAGCACAGAGCAGCTGCAAGAGCTCTGAGCAGCAGATGCCCCTTTTCTACTGCAACTGCTGCCTTGCTCTCCTTTTGGTCTCTGGCTATTTGCAAGATGAAAAAATGTGTTTTTTTCAAGATGTTGTAGCATAAAAAGCTTAACTGACTTCTGCCTCAAGAAAGAATATGAGACCTCATAGCCAGCTCCCCGGAGTTATTCTACAAAGGTGGATCAAGCAATCTGATATCATCATTTCTGAGACATATTAATGTTCATTGGACTACACTTCTTCAACACACGTCCTAAGAATAAGATTGAGGTAGAGCACAAAAAAGTGGGTGGCCAACACATTAGCCCTGTTTCCTGAGCCATCAGTTCTGCTGTGGCCCCACAGATGTCCTGGACCACCAATTATAACTTCAGATAGTACCTGTGTTACTGTGACTTATAGTAGGAACTGGTCTTATTGTCACCTGGCACTGAGACATGCCAGGAGCTAAACAAATTTGATTTAAGGCCATACTACCCTTCAGCTTTCTGTTTTTGTTGTTTGATATCAAATCATCTGTACTGCCATATTTTGAGGCTATGAACATCTGAGGAAATTCCCAACACTAACGAAATTCCCTTTTCGCTGATTTCTCCTTTCTGGTCTCAGCCAGAGCATGACTTGCATGATTCATTTGTGTGAAGCATGAAACGTGAATTTACATCTTAACATCCACCCTTTGACAATACCTGAATGTGAGCAATCCTTAGCTACAGTGGCAAGAAATGCTTTCGGGGGATATGCCCTGACTTCTTTGAGGAGTTCACATCCCGCTGCATAACCTGCAGTTATCTCAGGGACCTTGCTGTTCCTTTCAGAAGTAGCCTTTCAGCATGGGGTAAAGCTCTGGTGCACTGGGTCTGTGTAGCAGCACCAATGGGCCCAGCACTGAATAAGCACAAGGAAAATCTTATACAGAGACATGTGAGGGGCAGTGAGGAGAGAAAATGCAAATAGAAAGGGCTGCCTCGGTACTCAAAAAAGTGGAAGAAGGAACCAAGTGAGAAGGGCAAAAAGGAAACAAAAAACAAATGACTGAAATACATACTAACAGTGGTAAAATGTTTTATCCTTCACTTAACATGTACATGTATATACCTTCAGTATTTCATCCCATGTCTCATTAAGAGTTGCCAGATTTTTACTGAGCTGGTAGAAAGCAATCAGTGTTTCCTACCCAGTGCACAGAGGTTTCAAACATTGATGGTCTTGGATTATTCTAAGTTCTTTTTCATTTTTCTTTCTTTTGGGCTCATAGTCATGATATTTATCTCATCCACACATGGGAAGAGGGGGAGGAATGGGTAGGCTTGACTTGTGCTAACTGTTGGCAACAGTTATTTAATTTTTTGCAACGTGCACCCAAGTAACAAGAGACTGAGTAAAATATAAATAAATATGCTCTTTTGAAACCCTGCACATCTTTATGGCCTACGATACCTTCAAATCATAGAAAAACACATGTTTGTTTGTTTGTCTTTTAAAAAAATATTTTGGTGGGAATGCTACCTCCCGTTGCTGTAAACAAGGTCAGGAGGCCAAAATTAGTCTGTCCTATTTCACGCAAAACAGTCAACAACTTAAGATGTTTTTGCAATAATCAGAAAATTATTGACCGGTGTCAACACCCCCATTCTGATAAACTGTTGAAATGTTAATATTCTTGGCAAAATTGTTTTTGCTCTAATTACTGTATCCATCTGCTCTATAAGATTGATTATACTGTGAGAATGTTTGTTCTCTTGTCTCCTGCAATGATGGGCCTCTCCTTGGCGCAGAAACAGTCCTGCCTCAGCTTTACACAGAGATGAATGTGCAGCAGAACTCAAACCAGCATTTAGCCCAAATAAAGCTGGATAAAAATCTCTTGAAGGAGATACAATAGACACTAAATGGCTCTTGAATGGACCATTCCTTGGAAAGCTATTGCCATGGTCAGGACCAAAATATCTGGCCTGCATCCAGCACAGGAGATCTGTGACCAAGAAGTCCACCAAAAAAACTGCACGCTCACAGACGCTTGGCACATCAACAGTGTTCTTGATTCAGCTGAGAAGTTTGGCTAATTGGAGACACCAGGTCTCCACTGCACCAGCTCCTTGGCAGGAGGAGCAATCTAGTTGACTGTGGGGGAGAGCATTCCCCTTCCTGCTTCCATGAGCACCTGCAATGGCTAATGTTATCTGGATTGAAGTAGTTGTTCCTGGAGCCAATATAATATACATCCTATTGGAGGCATATGCCAAAGAAGTCTTGGTGCAAAGTTATGTCTGGTATTAATCATTATTAACACTGATCAGAAAAGAAAAAAAAAAAAAAAAGAAGAAGGAAAAGCTGTGGAAAAATTATTTTCTTAAAAAAATGCCATTTTCCCACAGCCAGTCTGGGAGAGATTCAAAATCGTGTTTTAAACAGGCATTTTGAAATACATGCACAAAAAAGTAATTCAAACTCAGAAAAAAAACACCATCTTTCTCTTTGAGCCTTCTTAAACCAAAGATTAAATTTTTTCCTTGGAAAATGATGCTTTTTTCACAGGCAAAAAATAAAATTCAGTAAAAGCATTTATTTCAGAGGTATGATTTTCAGTGAGAAAAAAAGCTATTCTTTTCCATATACTGAACCGCAAATTTATGTCTAAAGAATTCAAAGTCACCAAGCTATCAGGTACACTGAAAGGAGGAGTGCAGAAGGCTTTCTACAAGAGAAATGTAGCATTTTTCTTACTTCAATTAGTTTCTCAAGCCTGTCTACCCAAGCACCAAAAATGCTCATTCTGTCACCACCTCCACAAAGCCCTTGAGTCCTTGTGTCTGGTGACCAGTGCTCAAAGGACTTTCCACCTGGAAAAGAAAGGTTTCAGCTATTGAAAAAGCCAGGGTATGACTGACAAGATCCCTTTCAAATAAAAGATTTTTTTTTCTGAACCTGGGAGACATAACCCCTGGGTAGACTATGCTGAAGTCAATAGGGATTTCCAATCGAATATGTAGATAACATCTGCTTTAAAAAGACTTTTCAAAATATTTTCCAAACTGTTTTTTGTCATACATTTATTACCATACCTTTAGACACATTGGCCTTAAAATGTCAGGTATCTGGCATAGAACATCATTGGAAACCCACCATGGAAAGAACATAATAACATAAAGGGCCCTAAATCCTACTGAGCCCACTGAGCTAGGAATAATTCATCTAGATATAATTATTTTGCCAGTTCAGATCTACCTGGTCCATTTCAATCCTGGCCGCCTCGTCCAACTGCTGGTTGTTTTGATACTCTTCAATGGCACAACCCTTGGGTATGTGGGCATCTTCATGACAGATCTTTACAACCATGTTCTCTACTCATTCAGCAATATCTTTCTGTAATGCAGTAGTCCAGATGGGTTTGTCTCTGTGCTGCCAATTGTTCTGTTTCCAGTGCTGTAACTACTCCCATAGGGCATCTGCCACCATCCAGGAGTTAGTGTAGAGGTAGTGCACTGGCCACTTCTCTCATTCAGCAATATCTAAAACCAGCTGAATGCTCTTCTCTTTTACAAACTGACTCAATTCACCTTTTCCTTCAGCAGGAAGGAGAAGTATTAAAATTATAATCTCTACCTTGGACAAAAAAAAATACCTAGGAAAATGACACTGACAGCAGTGGAGACCCTGTGCTCAACAAAAAAACACTGGGAAACCCAGAAATCCCCAGGGAAGGTAGGGTTTCTCCAGGTTTTCAGCTGCTACTCTTTGAGCAGGAACCTGAATATTTTCCCTATGTCCTCCAAATAAAATGCAGGGCTGAATGCAGTGGCTGAATTAGGCTTGATAATTTCCTGTCTGCCTGCAGTCTCAGACTGACATCCTGATGCTGTCCTACACTGAAGGACTATTTTAGAAGCTACCTTTACAGGCACATTGGATGTAATGCAGTTTTATTTTTAAATGAAATCTTTGACTATGGAGAACAATCCCACAGCTAGGGATGCGTGCTACAGAACCTCAGAGTCTGTGGGGGACCATGCCTATCTCAGCAAAATCGCCTTCTCAACTGTTCAGTGTTGCTGCCGTGTCACGTTACAGTAATAACTGCAGATGAAGAGCTTTTAATTCATTGATAAAAGCAGAAGGCTGGAGTAGCTGGCTAGCTGTAATGAAGCTTATTATTCTGCAGCTAATTTGCCGATTATATTAGTTGTTTTTTTTTTTTTCTGAGCACTTGTACCAGAAGACAGTATTATCTACACAACATCTAAACATAGAAGGTCCTGGGAAGAATGTTAATGAGCTATCACCTACCTCTGTAAAGGTCTTCGTTATTAATAGCGAGTAGCCTAAGTATAGATCAAAACTCTCCCTCAAGAGCATGCAACCTGTGTAAAATACGATTATTCATTTGGAACACAACCAGAACGTAATGGCTAAGTCATGTCTCATTTATAAGATTGTGGCTCCTTTAATGATGGTAAATGGATGAGGGCTCAACTGAAGCACCTTGGTCCAGCAGTGGGATTCCGACACAGCTCCAGCAGTCACAGCCTCAGTTTGGAACCCAGTCCAGGGAGAAAATCTGTGCATTAAGGAGTTCTGCTGCTCCCTATCCACTGCCTTTCTCTTTTCTGCCTCCTTACCTCACAGTCTAGAGGTCCTGAGCCCCTCAAAACTGCTGAAACTGTGGACATGTTCCTTCTTCCTACCCATAAAGATTTGATCCCCTACAGGTCATAAAGAATTCATTGGTGTACCTCTTTCTGTGCCAGAAATGTCATACACAAATGTAAAGAAAAATAAAGCACATGACATCTAGATAACCAATGATCACTAAGATCTAAGTGCACCTTTGATCGGTTAAGTACCTGAGCATCTTCCTGCAAGTATTGAGAATGTGTTTTTGTTTTCTAAAATTTCTTTCAAAATTTCAGTGGAAAAGGTATTCTTCACATCTTCCTGATTTGCTCTGTCCAGTTTCCTGCCATAACCCAACTCAGTCTGAGGGCTCGTGAGAACATAATATCGCACTGAAAACATTAGGGTCTCCTTGAAGATCTTTTGGTAAGAAACAGTGTCACTGGGGTCTTCAAGGGTGAAGAAGAGCAGGAGATGGTTTAGTTATTTGGAACCTTCACATATATTACTAATTATTGCTAGGCTTATGAAAAAAAACCATATATCAAGTTAGTCTTTGTCAGGTTCAAGATGGATCAAAGCACAGCAGAAACTGCTGTAGGACATACTTTGGTTTTGTATGGAGCTGCACTGTAGTTCAGAGGGGCTATTTATCCTAATCTACAGAAGCCCATAATTGCTTTGCAAGCTCCCTGCCTGTTCAAGGGTATTATAAGCTTCAGAGTTTCTCTGCTGCATTGTGTCCAGTCAGAAAAACTGATCTACTACTACTAAGAAAAAGGAAAAAGGAAAAATGCAACAAAACTCTTGTTTCCTTTAAAACACGGCACAAAGTACTCTACAGCAGATAAAACCTCTTTTTCTCTATTCTTTAAAAATATTGATATAAAAAATTTGTTTTCATTTCCCATCAGCAGTGTTATCCAGTTGTTAAAATCACCTTAAAATGGCAGTACCTGACTGACTTGTAAAGGCACTAATTTCTAGATATATTAATGTCAAACTGACAGTAGCAAACATCTAGCTAGATGGCATTTTCTGTCCCCAGAGTCAGAGCTGTGGCTGGGATGAGAGATGAGTGTGAGCACCTTCCTGGGCAGCCCAGAGGGGATGGCTTGGCTGCAAGGGTCTGGAGTCCAAAACCAACCTTGCTCATCTTTTTGCACAGCCATCTGGATGATCTCTGCCAAGACAGGGGCGTCTTGGAGATAGGAGCAAAGAAACCTTCCAGCCTAGTCACTTCAGCTGTGAGACCTGCTAAATCAGAACTTCCTGAAAAGGGACATTTGGGGGTCAGTTCCACCCTAAACTGTGCAGTCTGTGCTCCAGCACATGCTGATTAGCCATGAAACGCCAGGCTGCCAAACGCAGCAGGCATGCTGCATGCCAAGCAGCTTTTCAGGAAATGCCTTAGCTGCTTCTGTCCTGGTCCCACAGCAGGGTGTGGAGTCCGTATATCCTCACAGGGGGGTTCCTTCCCAGTGAGAGACTGAGGACCAGTGTGTGGAATCCACAGCCTTTATGAAAGGGACAGGAATCGTTTGCAAAACAGCTGAGGAGATGGACACTGAGGGTAAAATCCCCTCCACAAGCAAAAATCAATGTACCAGCATGACATCTTTTGTGTATAGGGTATTTTGCCTATTAGAGACCAATCCACGTAGCTGCAGGCAATCTAGACTCCTTAGGGAAACAGAAGGTTGCCTACTTAGACTTATTAGGATGGTAAATGGCTGAGCAGCTGGATGAACAGGCAAAAATAAACTACCTGATATTCTTCCAAGTGCTATACAGAAACCATCCCCATTTCTCTTCAGTCCTCTTAGTGTTGCAAGGCCAAAGGGATTTAGACGCTTAACATTCAGGACACTGGAGTTCAAGCCATCAAAATGTAAACAGGCAGCTTTGAAAATTTGTGTTTTACAAGTCCAAATCCAGCTGATTTTCTATCAGACTTCTGAAAATAGAGTTGCCAGAACCTGATAAGGTAAACTAGAATAGCCAGAATGTTTTGAAGATCACAATCACAGTGATCTGGCACGTAAACACCAGTAGGGAATATAGAACTTACTCCCAAAACCTGGTAAGATTCAGGAAGAATATCACAAAAGTTTTCCTAACAAGATCTACTTCAGTAAGGAAAAAAGTTCTGCTCAAATAGCCTGTACAGCACAAGGCTGTAGACACCAAACCACAACTACTAGCAGAACCAACACTTTGCCATGTAGCAACCACCCAGCTATGACAAAATTTTAAGGATTTATCCATGTACAATAAGATTAACTCATTTTGCAGTTTAGTTAATTTTCTGTGTTTTTTTTTTTTTTTTTTTTGTTTTGTTTTCATATTGAGGACCTTATGCAGAGCTTTTATCTGTTTAGAAACAGAGCATTGGATGTGAAGAGTTACTTCTTGTACACTGCCTTGAATTCATTTTCCTTAAGTTATTTCCACATCATAGAATCAGTCACTATTGATTTCCTTTTCTATCATATCAATATCTATTTTTTCCATTGAAAGAAAAAAAAATCTATCAACAGTATACACTGTAGATTCCTTTGCACCTTCATACTGCTATGAAGTTGAAAGAGACCCTGTTTGATTGTCAGCCCACCCTGAAACCTCCTCTTCTGCAGCAGTTGAGCATGGAGGCCAACATTTTCCAACAGACTGTGTAGTGTTAAGCACCCGAATCCATATCTATACATGTAAATAAAGTTAGCCCTGCTTTTCAGAGGACTCTCAGATCCCATCAGTGGGAGTTTTTATGGACAGAAGACTGAATAAGCATTGCAGGATTTAATTAGTACTATTACCCAAAGGAGCGCTTTAAAGATGGCTATATCAGAGGATGCTGATACAGTTCAGAAGATAACTGTTCTTTTTTTTCTTCTGTGTATAAGCTTTCAATGATGCTTTAGAGAGGAATATATTCCTTCTTAAATATTAAGTTCAGTTACATGCTTCCTGAAGTAGTATTTATTTGATTATTACCTCTCGCAAAAGGATGTCAGTTACTTAAAAAAAAAACAGCACAAAATCCTGGAGTCAGAGTACAAAAGTTGTATTTCTTCAGAGCTATGCTTAACTGCAGACGTAGTGGAAGAATAATCAAGGACAGTTAAAAGCACCTTTAGGACTTATATGCAGAACAAACCCACATAGCTTTTCAAAATGAAAGATACAGTGCACTAGTCTGTGGGCTACATGAGAGATCTCATCACACATATCCTTGAAAAAGGAGGAACTCTGAAGTCAAAAACCACCACAGAATTTGTGACTGTTTTCAGCTGGTGTCTCAGCTGGTTTAAATCAGCACAGTGTAGCTCTGCTATTTTGGATGGAGTGACTTTGATTTACACAATCTGTATTGGACTGCTGTATAAATATGCTTCTTACGTATCTAAAGAAAAATAATATGAAAATATAAGGAGAAGGTGGAAGGTTTCTAGATCTACTCTAGAAAATAAGACAGTGAAATCTGCACCTATATTTCCTTCAGGAACAAATAGTTATTTTACTGCTTAACAGCCCCAAAGTAAAAGGCAGAAGCTTGAATTTAGAAAGTGCCATGATGACATTTTAAAATATTTGTGTAAAAAATTAAATTGCAGCACATATATTCCTGTGCATCACACAACTTCAGTTGGACACCTCAAAATATGTTTATACTCTTGACCTTGCAACATTCTTAGTTTTTACTCTATTATACCTACTTGCAGTGGTGCTATGAAGCTTGATGCCTGGATGTCTGTCTGTGGTTGGGTTAGGTATTATGTTATTCATAAAACAAGCTAAATAAATTATCCGTATAAACCAGCCCTAACAAATAGTCAGATAACTTCAGCCCAGTATTATGTAGAGTAGGGTTTGATGCTGTGGATTTTCTTCTTTCAGGAAAGAAGACAAAGAAAAGAGATGTAAAGCAGACATTTTATAAGAATGTAAGAATACAGGACAAAAATGAAACAGAATACATATGATTTCTTGCTTAAAAATGGAAAACTGAGATTACAAGTGTCAAAAAGGAATTTCAGAAAGGAATAGCATATGTTCCTTGAAAGGCGCTTGAAAATCCAAAGGCCTGTCAGGAGAAAGGTAAGTAAAAACAAACAAACAAATAAACAATAGTAATAATAATAATAATAAAAAAAATCACACAAATTAATCTTACATTGAATTCAGTATTTCTCATCCTGCCCACAGGAGAGAGAGATGTATTTGGGAAGCACACTGCAAAGTATACAGCTTATTTGTTCAGACTCATATTTGAAAGGTTACACCAGATAAAGAAGGGTGCAAGAGTCCTCTGTAAGTTCTCAGTACTCATGGAGAGGCCATCCTCCCTCTTGCAGATGTCAGTGGCAGAGCAAAGCAGCAAGCATCCTGCTGGGATGACCAGGGACAGAGAACAGGAAACGTGGGGGACTACTCTCTGCTGAGGCTGCTTATCATACAATGGGGGGCATGTGTCCAGGACCAAAACCTGTGCATGAGCCAGCAAAGACCAAGTATGATCTCAGAGCTGCTTCTCTCTGGGGCCTCCAGCCAACTTCAGAGGGGACTTGAGCTGGTTAAAGGCTCATTCTAGAATTATGCTAAATGTCTCACCTCCCAGACAACTCAGCCTTCTCCATTCCTACAGATTTAGTCATTTATTCAGACTCATTTCATTCACTTCTCATATTACATCCTTGCTTGTTTATCAGGTCTGAATTTGGACATACAACAGAGTCTCTACATATTCAGTTTAGAGTAGAACAATGTAACAAGAGAAGAATGCATAGAAGTTCACAGAGGTTTACACTGAAAAATTTGATTCATTTTACTTATGCTTTTAATATTTTCTAGGTATTGAGGAGTTGGACTAAACTAATGGATTAGAAAGTAATTGAACAGAAAGTCATTTGAGAAAATATCCTCCTGACTGAGGCACAAACACAGCAGGAAAGAGCCACTATAAAACCGAAACCAGTATCACAGCCCTAACTAGTGCCTGCAATGCGTGTGTATGTGTGTAAGAGACAGATGAAAGATTTAGTAGATAGATGGCAAAACAGGTGACACGACTTCTGATTCTGACTTATGGAAATTGATACCTTCGTTGAAGTACAACCTGTTCTCCAAATCCTGACATTAAGACGAATAGCAGCCAAAAAGCGACTTTGATATTTGCGAGAGCTCAAATATTGATTGCACTACTTATTAATGAGTTTCATTCATAATAAATACATGGTATGTTTGCACAAAGGAGGTGTTTTCGAGGAGAGGCATTACATGCTGTATTAAACAATGAATAATTTCTTAATCTTAAATGTGAGTAAACAGCAGGATAGTAAGTGTCATGGTTATAAGCAATTTCAGGAAGGTGCAAGTGTAGCAAGTGCTCCAGCTCAGCAGATTAGGCACCTCTCACTCCAAATGAAGATTTTTTTGATAGCAGTTGTTACGTGAGATGTTTTGAGCTAGAAATTTCTGCCATAATTAATGACAGCTAAAGATTTTGACTTTTTATGTAGTAAATTCCATCTTGTTGGGTTGAAACTTTGTGACTGAAGTTATGATAGAAACTTTCAATGTTGCCCTTTTAGAGCTCCTCCTACTTGGAGTACTTACTTTTACAAAAACTCTATAATCACTTTTTTATTCACTACGTAGATCTTTTTCTAAGAAAACACTACCTTCTTAAGACTGCCAACACATCTGAAATTCAAAGAAAATAGTAAATCATAAAAACTATACAGAATGGACTTTTCAAAAATTGAAGTTTGACATATTTCTTGATGACTATGTTTCCCAAACTGCAGGTCAAGTTGCCATTTATTGTAATGAAATAGAAGATGAGATTTTGTGTTTAGGAATTGAAATTTTGGAGGTCTCATTTATGCCTATTTATTTTTTCCTGATATTTTTTCACCACAATCGCTAGGTGTTTAATTTTTATAATTGATGTCTAATATAAGAGGAAAAAACTATGTCTATGGATAAGCAAACCATCTAAACAAAAATAAAAAGACTACTATTTTACAAGGTCTACTCTGACAGTTATGCCTCCTGTTTTACTATGCTGGCCCACAATGTCAGAGGTGGAGGGCAGAGGTATGGCTGTAGGTGTTGAACCTTACCATCAATATTCCATTACATTTTGTTTCCATGAGACAGGTGGCAGAAGAGGGGCAGTCTGACTTGGAACTGCAGAAGAATCAAAGGTGTGGCATTGAATGCCTTTCTGCAGAAAAAAATGGCACTCGTTGCCATTATTGATGCTTACTGAACATTTATGGAGAAAACGGTGGATGTGAACACAGTGAAGTGGTGGGTGGTGAGTTTCAGCAGTGGCAACAGTGAGTCACCTTTGTTGGTTCAGATTTTTATGGGCAAAGCACACAAGATCTTGTTCATTGCTGATGAAAATGCATAGCTAATAGTGGAGACTGTGTTGAACAATTGTTTGTAGCTGATAATTTTCTCTGTCAGTGTTAACTGCTGCATCTGCTGAAGTTTCCATTGAAATAGGTGATATTACTTTCAGGATGACCTTAGGGTCACCTTCAGGGTGATGCGTGTATCAAATATGCAACTTCTGTTGCACAGATGTTGTCTCAATACAGATACTTGTGATAGAGCTACCTGAAGAATGTAGTGCAAAACTACTACATGATGTTTTCTTTCCCTCACAAGTAACAATCGGGGCTCTGCTCACTTCCCCAGGGACCACTTTTCAGACTCACTGAAAGAAAAGGTGGCAGCATGCTCCCAGCTGCCTTGCCCACTGAGTGGTGCAGCTGAGACAAGCCACCTTTATCTCAGGGACCCTCCAAGAGAGCAGGAAACTGACCTGAAATCGTGTTTTAAAAATATATATACATAGTAAAAAGATAAGCTTTGTCAGTTATGTACATTCACTATATGTTTTATATGCATCTCAAGACAATTCCTCTTCATTCAGTGCAGCCAAGGCAAGCCAAAAGGTGGGACAGCCATGTGTTAAAGTATTTTCAGAATACTTATAATAGCATTATAACAATTTACTATTACCTTAGGCACCCTATTTTCTACCAAATTTCTCATCAAATGCTAGCTAGTAAGAGTGTTTTCAGGAGGAACTCATGCCTGCAACTGGAGCACTACTGTCTAGGTCTTGGGCACACAAACATTAGGCTGTATCTGTGAAGTGGCAGCTTTAAAGTTACATCCTTGGCTTCAACATGGATCCACTGAGACCCAAACTCTTTTATTAGCTTCTTGACAGTGGTGGCAGCCTCTTGGATGGGAGCAGCATCACTTATTTTTGAGAAGCAACATATGGTACTTAGATTCCAGTGGTTGCCAGCTTTTGATGTAATTAGCCATGATCTCTGAACATCTGCACTCATCAGTTAGCCTTTAGGTTGGTGATCTATTGTTCTGCATTGGAACTGAGATTACTCCTTCTAGAGGCATGCTTCCTTCAGGAATGTTGAATATCTTTAGCTTAAGTTATTAACTTCAAAACCCCCTGAGCACACTGTAGGAAGAAATCCCATTATAGATTATCACCTCGTCACACTTGAAAAGTTCTCCTGAGATTGGAAAAAGCAGACTACTTAAAAGACACTGTAGGACAGTGAAGGACCACAGTACATGATGGTACTGTCAAGACAGAAACAACCTCCTCAGAAAGGCAATTTTTCCTAAATCAAATGTGTAGCTTGATATGATCACACTTACTGTCATGCATAAACATAAGTCCAGCGGACTTATAATAGGGAAAATTGAATTTAAAATTACAAATCAGAAGAGTCAGGAGAATGAAGCAATGTCAACATTTTGCTAGAAATCTTCATTCCATTTTTGAACTGACAAAGAGTGAAAGTTTTATAACATGATTGAAGAATAACCATTTATTCAGTGATTTTTTTTTTCCTTTTGAATTGCAAAAGCTAATTAACAAATTATTTGTGGCTAATTATAACCTTGGATTACCAGATGGATCGAAAGAGACAGCAAGGCAAGAGAGAAAAACCATTAGTTATACAAGTAATCTCATGGAAGCCATATGTGCTGTTTAGACAATTAGGATTATTCATTGAAGAAGGGACTTAAAGAGTCTTTCAGAAAGTCCATTATCTTTGATAGCAAGGTTACTCTGGGCTATGTGAACTCTCTGGAAGAAAAATGATGCTGGAAGAAAAATTGAAAAGAAAGGAGACCAGTTGTAACAGCTACATCTAGAACCACAAAATCAAAAAATAAAAGAACTGAGAAATTATTTCCCTGGCCACAGAGGTCTAGAAAATAGTATTAATTAATCCCAGGGCAGCAAGAAAAGACAAGAAAATATTATTGTTGTGGATACTGGCATTCAACAAGAAATCATTTATTTTTGCTAGGTCTACATTTCTAGCACTCATGCACATAAATAGAGGACACCTAACAATGGCTAAGGAGACTGTTAATACTTGTAATTGTCAACGTTAGTTAAAATAATAGTCCATCTCCTCACTAAGTTAGAGAAGGGAACCATATAGTCTATATTTTACTTTCTCGATGTAACTTGAACACTTCCTGCCACACTACATTCCCCAGCACAGTTTCTCCGAAACATAACCATACACTGAATTTTAGAATAAGCATTATTCTCAGGTTAAGCCTGCTACTTACTCTGTCCAACTGGTTTGCCCAACAGTTGGTAGGCATTTTTAGGGTACTACAAGCAGGATTATCTTTCATTGACACATTACAACAGTCCTAACAGGTTTAAAGTCCAGTCCTGAATCATAATGGAAGCACATTATGCTGTATGAATCCTGCACTTGGTATAATCTCAAGAAGATTACGATCCTTTCCACATGTAAAGGATAAAATCTTCTTCCACTTTCTGAAAAGTTTTTCAAAAGAAAGCAAGCTTCTTCAGGTAAAGATAAAGTTGTATTGTGTAAGAGACCCTGTAAAGTAGCATTCAGCTAGAATCTGGTTAAGATAACTTCAAATGACAAGGAAGAAAACAACGCTTATTTTCCCTAATTTGCGGTGGCTTTTCTATAATTGGCTGTGACACAAGGAATTGAGCTCTGATGAGCATTGCAAGAAAAGAAGATGATTTTTCTATCAGCTTGAAAGAGAGCAGAATCTAGGGAATTCATTCTTATTTATACTATTATGAAGTTCTTTTTGTTTTTGGCCTGAGAGTAAAAAGACCAAAGGGCATTTAAAGCCTGCACTTTTCCCCTCAGCATTTTCATCAGCTGATACAAAGCTGGCCAATTTATTGCTCTGATTGACAGCAGCTGATCAAGTGTTCCCACAGCCACTATCACAGTGTGAAACATTGGGTTCAAAATGGTGATGGGTTCATTTGCTCTAATTCTAAATGGGACAGAGCCCAAAAACAGGATCCCAGCTCCCTTGAACTTGAGCTGATCAAAATTCAGATCCACATCAAAATCTTCCTGCTCAAACCCATCACTACTTAATTTACCAAGGCTGTTACTGGCACAGCACTTCATTCTGGCTGTCTTCACTAGCTCTCACGTGGAGGCCATAGTAAATTACACAGCTGGGAATGCAAAAGCATCTGAAGCAATTGACCAATGCAAGGATATCTGTATTACTTACATTGCTGCAGTGCCCCAATTGGACAGAGAAGTGCTGTCCTCCACCAAGGGGACTAGAGGTTGGTTCCCTGCTCTCTTATGTGCAAGTAAATCTGTTAGGTATCAGTAGCATTGGATGCCATTGACTATATGCAGATAAGATTTCCTTTAAACAAGTCTGCTTCCACATTTCTTATGAAACCCTGTTAGTGAGCAGTGCTATAGCACAGAGAAGGGCTTCTTCTAGTGGGGGCTTCACTTCTTCTAGTGAAGCATTAGCTTTGGTCTTCTTGTATATGTCCCGTAGAAATGGATAAAAACACAACAACTTCTGATTCATGTCATCAGTATTCTCATTTCTAAAGCAGACAGTGTAGAGAACTGTGACAACCTGAACTGAAAGCCTAGAGAATGGCTTGTTTGGCTGAGATTCAGATCTATTGCAAATACGGTAAAAGCAGGTTACAAATGGGAGCCTGAAGGGTCAGTAGAGTGCGCAGCATGGCTGTCAGACAGGTAGCAGTAAAAACATGTCCCTAAACACTTGCCATTCCCCTGGATTTTTTGAGAGTAACCACCACTGCACTGCTCCCTGCCCCAGGACTAGCCCAAGTATCCTTCCACATGTAATCACACCTCTTACTGGGATCCTTTCCATGTGACAAAGTCTTCAGAGGACTCCTCTGCTCTCCTCACTATTTCCCTGCCATTAAGTGCTCTAAAACTGCTGCTTCTTTCCCCTTGAGAGCAAAAACCTTCCAAAGGAGAAGAGTGGGACAAACTATGAGTTCCTGGCTTAGCTCTAAAGCCTACATATAGTTGCTGGGTTTCAGAAAGAAAATCAAATTTTCTCTGCAAAGGGAGCATCAGAGCAGCAGGGTTACCTATGAGTTTGGGAGCTTTCCCAGCTTCAGACAAAAGCACTTTACCTCCTCCCCTCCAAGCAGGTTACTTCCATAGAGATCTTCCCATGGGACCGACAGTAAACAAAGTGGCCTGTGCTACTGCTCCTGACTAGTTTCACTGCACTTTCACTCTATCTGAAGCATCATGTATTCACCATGAGTGCTGAGCTACATATGGTGCAAGGTATACATTATTCCACTGGCAGCCATTACATGACACTGTAAGTAAAATAAAGTAACAGGTAGATATATTTTTCTTGTTAATCACAAAACTAATTTTCTATTAAAATGTATGAGGTGACAAAATCTCAACAAACTCTTTAAAGCTATTACTGGAGGATAAAGTATTCCTCCAAAGTATTAATATTAACATCATTAAAAGAGTTTTATCAAGTGTGTCTTTATCTCCAGATTGCAAACAATAGCAGCCTGAAGGAGAGATATGCCCTTGAGTATTGTGGTATGAAAACCAACAGCAGTTTTAGAGCCACATAAAGTCTTCTTGTGGCTTCAAAATTAGGGAAAAAATTCTTGGAGCCACAATTAGAAGAAGTAATAGAGTAAATGAATCTATTTTTCATCACCTTGGGCTCTGAAAAGAAAACATTTGAGAATTATATTGATAAGAGAAAGAGCTTAGATATTCAAATGCATTTAATGTTGTTTTAATTGATTAAACTAGATCAGGAACATTTGAAAATGCATAAAGGAGCTGTTTCTGCATAAATATTCAAAATATATCCAGCTCAGAAGATAGGTGCTGCTTTGTACATGTAAGTGATGCAAGATGCCTTATCTTCTGTAAATCCAATAAAGTCTTGAAGTGCAGATGAATGGTCTTAAGGTTGTAAGGTGCCTTTTTCAACAAGCCATTTGTGAACACTGCAGAATTCGTTTGTGCTTCAGGCAGTCCACTTCAGAAAGTGGATCTGAATTAAAGGATGAATAATTCTGTTTCTACTGAGTCAACCCATGTTATACTTGCACAATATTCTTGTGGTGACAGTAAGTTATAGATAAAGACACATGAAAGCCTGGTCAAATCTTCAATCTCCATTTGCGATAAATTAATCTTCCCAAAGTGTGATTTTCACAAGAGATCAACATGTTTTCAGCTCTCAGGATAAGGGCCCAGTGTTTGAAAATGTGAATTGACTCAGAAATGTCAAGAGCATACCATTTGGTATTTCTGGCCCTTAGGTCCCCAAATACCCATGTAGAATGAGCACTATGAGCAAATGAGCGCTATGCCCAGTGCTCATTTGCAGGTGCAACTGGTCCTGCATTAGCTGCTTAGAAGCAGCTCTTCTCCTTTTCGCTGTCATCTTGACACTCGCTACTTTGATGCTATCAGACTTTTTATAAATCCTGACAGTGAATTATTTCAACAGATTTACAGAAGAGGTCTTGTGGGGACAAGGAGCTGGCTTGTGAGAGAGGACAGAGGTAACCAAAAGCCAGACCATTTGAAGGGCCATACTATGAATGAATTCCCAATTTTTACAAGGTCCCTTTAAAATGTTTCTTTGTTTCATGATCATAAACTCAAAATAGTCCCCTTTGCCACATCACTGTAACACTGCTCTGAGATGAGGAAAATACAAGAATATTGTACTGTAGATGTCTGTCTCCCAGCTGCATTGAGTGATGAGGCTCTCTCTTCCCTGTATGTTCATAAGAGGTAATTTCTTCTAGAGTCTCTCCATAAAAAACTCCTTACAGGGAGCCCACCATTAATCTTGAGCACAGTAAGTATTAGCCAACATGGTAAAAAGAACATTAAAAAAAATCTTGTCCCTAAGCTGCAGAAGCCTAAATAATGACAGTAATAGCATAATCTCACTCTCACACACAAAGTTGTAAACTGACAAAAATAGAGTTCATGCAAACCAGAGTACACAATCAGAGCAGAAAAGCACAACTTTCTTCACTAATTCCCAAATAAATAACACCAAATATATTGCTTTTAAGTACTCCATTTATTTTAAAGAAACACTTCTAAAAGAAGTGTTCCAATGACAGACCAGGAAGAGCACTTTATAAAAGGAGATTAATTATATCCTGAAAGTTACAAGTGTCACTGAGTAAGAGGACTGCTGAATAAAATACCAATATACTATCCTACTCAGCCACCCATTTGGGCTAGGCCTGATCCTGAATTTCCAGCTGAGAACTGGAATTATTTAGCAATTATTTAGCTGAGCATAAATATTTAGAGACAGTTTCTGCTAACAAATCTTGCCTCAAGGAGCCAGGCCCATAACAATATTCTTGGCACTAGTTTTCCACACATAAATCAACCCCCTAACTTCACACCTTCCTTATTTCATTTTTACAATTTTGTAGAATACCCAGCCTGGTTTATTTATGTGGTGCTGCATTTAGTGTTCTCTATATGATGGCTGTTATTACATCTAATTCTGGCTACAGTGCCACCATTGAAAGCAGCCATACAACATTAAAACAAGAGACAGGGGAAATAGGATTTTTAGAGAAGTGGTTAAAAAATAAAATAAAATATTCTTTTAGCTAGGGAAATCACAGACAAACAAAATATCCTCCTTCCCCTTGAGTTCTGCCACACATCCCTGCCTTGCTTCCCTCCATTCTATATATAGAAAGAAAAGTCAGTCAACTGATTGCTGTTGAGGGACAAGCAAAGCACAGGAAGAACAAAATCTGGTAATTTAGGTGTTCATCAAGCACATGGACAAGGAAGACCCGACCCTGGATGGAGCAAGCAGAAAGTAGCTATGGCCAGTGGCTACCCCAGGCCTCTGAGATTTGCCTTTTCAAGAGGAAAGCTCAATGAAACCAGCTCAACATTTGCAGCTCCAGATGAATCATACTGCTAGGAAGCAAGGAGTAAAAAATGTCTCTTAAGCTTGGATAAAGATTTTCTGCCTGAAGAGACCTGAGGAATCCTGCCAGAGATGAAGGTGGAGCGTCAGCCTGGTGCAATGGGCTTGTAACCAGATTTTCTTCTTCTGACAAAAAACAGCTTTCTGAAAAGCAAGCCCACAGTGTTCCAAAGAAAATCAGATGTTTGCCTCAACTTGTCTTGTTTTGCTCTTTTTGGATACAAATTGAGCATGTTAGAAGTTCACTACTGCAATTTTCAAGAGGGAGAGCATGAAGCCTGCCAGAGGATGGCCTTTGAGCACGAGTTGCTCAACCGCAAGTGGTGAGCACTTGGCAAGTTCTAGCCAACACCCTTGCACACCTGTGAGCTCTCCATCCATGATGAGGGAAAATGCATTAACTTCCTCACCACAAAAGAAAGTTGCGTTTTAAAAAATAGCTCTTGGGTCCACAAGTGGAATCACACAGAGTATCAGAGAGAGAAAATGCAGAACAGCCTTCAACTTGACTCTTTTGCACAAGCCTTGTTGAAACAATTCTGTCTCACGTGGTGCAGCTTGGACCTTGTAGTTCCAGCACACTGTGGTTCAATGGAAATGTGCCGCAACAAAGAGATTCCCAACCCTAAATACAGAAAGGAAAGTAGCAATAGCAGCACCACCACAGCTGAGTTCTCTATAGATGGTAAATCATGGGAACAACAATCCTCAATTTCACATTAATTGTTTCGAAATCTCTACATCAAACATTTCGTTAAAAATTGAGAGAAAAATCAGCATAGCTCTTTTGTTTTTGTTGTTGTTTTGCTTTAAATGATTTGTTCTAAATACAGCTTAACATGCAGATGACTGGTTTGAAACTAGAACATTTCTTCAAGACAAAAACAAAAAAAAACCAAAAAAAAAAAAACAAAACAAACAAAAAAAAACAGCAGCAATGATTTGTATACGGATGTCAGCAGAGAGGCTATTTCATAATAGAGGTGCCTGAAAGAGCACTTGCACATGAGTGGGAAGAGCTGGGTCCTGGGGCAGTCCAGAAAAATTTCCTCTACTACTTTACTTTGGTAAGAGCACTTTTCAGACTAGAGTGGAATACTCCCTTGTTGATTGTAAGGCATTATAGGATAAAAATATAAAATGAAATAAATCTGAATCTCCTCACAAAAGAGTCAAAGAAGTTAATGACTTGCTAGGATTTTTATTTGTTACTTTGCTAGTGTGCAGTTCAGAAAGGAAAAGTCAATCCAAACAGTTTCTTTAGAACCATCTCTGTTCTTGTTGCACTTTGACACTTTTTCATACACAGCCTGATATTGTACTTTTTTGGGGGGGGAGGGGGAAGGGGGAGGGGGAGGGAGGGAAAGGAGCTGAAGGGTAGGGTGGGGGGTCAAGATTAATTTATTTGCAATTCAAACCCATATCTAATTACTGCCCAGTAACAATATTTCCTTTTTAACAGTGCAATTGCTTTCCATATTTTTGCTTTCCATTGAATTTCAATGTTCTGGATCACTTGCCTTTATTGTTCTAACTGGGCTACTGTTTTTCCCCACACTGAATCCCTTTATGCTGTTTTTGCCTATGATCCCAGCCTCTCTATAGCCTATTGTAATTTTTGTATCTTCAGTCAGATTTGCAACTTCTTTTGACTTTGTATCATCTGACCATGAATTACATTAGCATACTATTTTTTCCTCTCCCAAATTTCATGCCTAACACCAGCTCCTTTGTGTAGATAACAAAGAAGTAGTTAAAATGTAACTCTTCAACACATTGATAAAAGCCACCAGGATTTCCCT
>NW_024884711.1:13502330-13522207 GCF_019232065.1 Centrocercus urophasianus
TTTTTTTTTTTTTTTTTCTTCCTAACTTTTGTTCTGACTCTTGCTACATTCCTCATTTCAACCTTTATGGCTAAATTTTTATGGTGGAGTAGAAATAAGAACAAAGCCAATTGCACTGCAGTCTGTAGTGCTGAGTCACTTATCTCCTCCCACTCCTTTCAGCTGTGCCTGTTCCAGAAAGATGGCTTCAAAATCAGCATCTGGGGACTGGTAATTATGGGAGATGTGGTAAAAGGACTTGGGGACAAGAGTAGTAGAAAAGGCTTTTTTGAGGGGAGAGAGGAGGCGTTTTCTATTAAAGATTCTAAAATAAATTGAATATTCCTTTCAAGTGAAATATTCTGGCCAAATTTTACTCCAATGTGCAGTATTTCAGACATCTAGCAAGATGAGAAGGCATTGTAGGTTACTTAAATCCCAGGAGAGAAATGCCAAGAACAAAGTTACTGCATATGGGAAACAGTTTTCAGAGGAACTGAACATAAAACAAATGATTTACTGGCAATCCTTAGTTTAAGTTGCTTTTAGTGCAAGCAGCCATATTGTATTATGGGATCTTTTGGTATGACTGGAAGATGGGACTTTATAACTGTGATGAAATTGAACTGCATTTTAAATCTTTATGAGATAGTATTAAAGATTCACTGATATCAGAATATCTACCATCTGGGCTATTCTCTAGTAGTTGGGAAATGGCTATTTCTTGGAGCCTCCTGGTCTGTTTTAACCTGCTATCAGATATAACACCTGTTCCCCAGACCATTTTGTAGCCACTAATGTCCTTTCCTACTCTCATGGTGTCACACAGGCAGAAGTGAATGAAATGCAGGCATTGTGTTCTCTTGAAATCTCAGCATGCTCCTCAAACCTCCTCCAGCAACAAATCCCACAGTTAACACAGCCAACTCTGCAATGCTAACGCCCTCTTCAGAACATATCCCAGAAGTAAAAAAGGTGTTTAGAAAAAAAATACTTCTGATTAATAAAATTTTTTCCTTCTCTACCAGCCTGCCTGTAAACCCGTTGGTGACATAAGCCAACTGTGCTTTGGCTGCCCATTGCATCCAATAACGTATGGCCCCAGTGTGGATAGGAGGACCATAATTCATTTGCGGGACTCTACCGATGTCAGACAGTGCTTGAGCAGTTTATGAACAGCAGCAGAGCCTTGAGAGTGAATTATGGCCTTGCATTCACTCCTAGGACATCTGTTGTTGTTCAGTAAAGAGTATACTTTCTGTAAATTAAAAAAAAAAACAAAAACAAAACAAACAAACAAAAAAAAAACAACAAAAAGACAACTGTCTCATTTCTTCACCAAGTCTTCAGTTTTCAAAAAAAAATCTTTTCCTTTTTTTTTTTTTTTTTTTTGTCCTTTATTTAAAATCAAGCTGACCCACAAGAAACCAGAGGTTTTGCATGATATTTATTGCCAAACTCATCATTAGCAGTTCAGTTTTCTTGTTCAGGGCCATCCTTTCAAGATTATGGTAGCCTTATAACACAGATGAATGTATGGTTTTTCTTTCATGCTTATGTAAATCTAAATTTGACTCTACAAAGCCAAATTCTAAAGCAGCTTAAAGCCATTGTTGTTTCATGATTATCACTTACAATCAATTTTCTTGTATTTTGCTTAATCTGAATGCAAAAGCCCCATGTGATGTCGCTTTAATTATATTTCCATAGTAGGTCCTGTTATGCTGGGGCAAATCTGGAATAATCTGGTGCATTTTGTTTCCTTGCCAATAGAAGTGACTCAAATCCTTGGAGTTATTCCAGTTTTTCAGAATTTGGCCCAGAGAAGATAGCTACAGCATGTGACATCAAAGAGGCGTTTGTGAAAAACTTTGTTAAATGTTCTATTTACGAACATTTCTGGCCATGTGTCATATTTTCTGTAGGTTTCCCCCTTCCTCCTATTTTATTACTGGGGACATTTGCCTGAAAACAGACTATTTGTTACTTAGCAAGTTCATTTGCTCCTGCTGCTTATTCCTCACTTGAAGTCACTCCTGTGATTGTGGCATCATAATTAGTTGCTCTGGAGATGATTATGATGTCACAGAGGACTGTGTGTTATATGGCTGCAAGTGATGAATAAGCAGCAGGAGCAGATGATCTCTCTAGCAATAAAGACCATGTCTTTATGAAAATATCCCTGGAAACAGAAAGGCTGGAATTATATATTGAAGCAATGGAATATTTTCTAGTGTGTCACTTTCCAAAAAATAGCAGTTTCTTCCTTTTTTTTTTTTTTTTTTTTTTTTTGGTGAAGGGTTACACACTTTTTATAAGCTATGTGTATGACTTTAAAATTATTTTTGAAATATTTGGCCTTCATTTGTCCTCAGTGAATTAAAAAGAGAGTGAAAGAGCTGTGTCTATCCGTAAAAGAATGATGTATCTTACATTAAACAGCACATTCAATTCTGATGGACAGTGACCCTCTTTCTAGCCTCTCAGTCATCACAAAAATCAGAAGATTAAATGGACACAGGCACATGACATAAATCCCACCACTGTCTTACTATAATAAGGAACGTCTTTGCCAAAGATGTGTTCCACAGGACAAGGGGATGGGACCCGTGTGCCCATCAGCCTGTGCCCACAGAGAATGCTCCCTTCTTCCTTGATCTCCATTGAGAAAACGCTCTCCCTATCAGGCATTTCTTGGCATGTCAGTCCTCTCTCAAAACCTTTCTGCTGGCATGATGCCCTCACCTTCATAGCTTTTCTTGGGTGTGCACTAGATCGAGGAAATAGTTCATCTCTCTTCCTTTTAAACCTGTTTTATTCTCACTTGTGTCTTATTGCCAGCTGCCTACAACAGGCAGGAGTTGCAAACAGGGAAGACTGAGTGCAGGTCCCTTACGTAACAATAACTTACATAAGGCATAAAAAAACAGAAATTTCTAGGAGGCACAGCTGAAGGTAGAATGCCTCCTTGCTTTCTTCCTATTCACTTGGTTTTGACCCACCTGCATGCTGCAGTTAGCCTCTCTAATCCTCTAAAACCCCTAGGTCTAATTGCCAGATAAGACCTTATCTCTATCCACCTCCACAGCATTTCAGTCTTTCCAAATATCAAAGCTAATGAATTAAACATTCCTAAAAAAGGCTTTAATTTATTGTTTAATACATTCGGTGTTGCTCTTTTTATCTGATTGGCTAATCTAACTTAATCTAGTGGGACAAAAAAATCTGCTTGGCGCCACAAAATACAAGAGAATGCTTTTCCTATTCTGACTACAAAGCTTGTTGTTTAATTGTACAAATATTTGTGGGTTTGGCTAAGGTGAGTACTAATTTGTTATTTTAGTAAAAGCTTCAAATAATTTAGAATGCACTGAGAAAATATTCATTGCCTTTTTTGCAAACAATGACATGCTAAATGTTTAAAAGAAACTACTACGCTACTGAAAGGATTTTGCAAGTAGATGCTTGCAAAAAGAAAAAAAGAAAAATTGAAATTTTCAGTGGTTATTTTCTGGAATGTTGAAAAATACGTCCTGCAAGAACCTGCCTTGTGGGCAAACATTCCCACCATGTCCTTAGTTATTTATTTTAATTAACGTTTGGGGCTTCCTTAACTTCTGATGAGGGTGTTTTTTTTTCTCTTTTTAAGAGGGCTTTGCCCTCCTAGCCTTCAAAAAAAAAAAAAAATGTCTGTTGCTGCTAAAATAAAAAGGCCATGATTGAGGATCTGCATAGGCTTGTTGCCAGACAAATGAGGACCTTCTGAATTCAGATAAATACCCCTTGCCTCTGAGGAGGTGAACTTCAATAAATCTCAGGTTCATCCTGATAATAGACTACATTGCAGGTGATTGCTTACAGCAATACTTGGTGAGATCAATAGCTGCATGCAAGCAAAGTTTCCCCAGAACAGTTCTCCTTGCTGGACAGAATAGACTAAGTAGTAGTCACTGCTGAAGAATGGCGTTAGTGCTGGGAAACTTCAGGGCTGTGACATGCTGAGCAAGCATGTCCTCCCACTTGCTTGCATCAAGTCATGGAGCTGCAACCCATCTGCCAGAATGCTTTTTGGCAGCAATAAGGGGTCTTTGGGGAATTCTTCCTGAAGCATTTAAACACTGGCACGAACTCCAGCTTCAGAAATCTAGGGAAACCATGGCTTGGGTGCACCAAGAGAATTCTTTTTCCCTCTCTCACACAAAGTGATAAGCACATGGACTTATGCAGGTGAACATGTATTGCAAACGGGAGAGGGGAACTAAAAATAGAAAGAAAGGAACTGGACATTAATAATCCCCTATAGCTAACTACCAGCCTCCAGAGCACGCTGGCAGTTGTCCAGTGCTTCCTCAGCCAGAACAAATGATAGCATGGGTGACAAGTCACTGCTCCCCTCCTCCGGCCTCATGGAGGTTCAACATTTCCACAGCTGTGGCAGCTTTGGGTGTCAGGCTTCATTGCCTAAACCAAGAAACTACTGGTCTTGAACCCATTTCTTCCCCTACTATGGCTGCTCACCTTGTTTGCTAACTTTGTTCTCACTACAAAATCCTACCAGCTGATATCTGCAGGACCCAGGGCTGCTAGCACATCCCAACCAGACATTCATCCTGTAAAATGTGATTATTTACACGCTGCTTTAACTAACAGGAGCTCAGTTTCAGGACTCCCCTTACTATCTGACACCTCAATGCTGCACATGTGGAACATCAGGCTGTGGTGGCAGCACCTCTAGGGGATGTTTAGCGAAGTAAAGTTGCCCAAGATTTTCACAGAGCAACATGCTATCATGTGAGCTATCACAGAAATAATGTGCCTGGAGACTAAATCCATTGTCCCTTCCTTTTCAACTCTCCAAGAAATGCTGAAAGAGTGCTCTCACCCCCAGAGCCTTAGAGGGCTTTCTCTGAAGATTTGTGCCAGGAGCTGCTGCCTTCCTGCCTTGGGCCCCACCTTTCCGTAGTCACTGTTTTTTCTTTCAAAAGAAAGCATTTGCTTTCTTTTGCCAGAAGCAGATAAAATACAAATATGTTTCTTTCTTGAGGAAAAAAAAACAACAACCAAAAACTATGATTGTCAGAAACTGCTGCCACTCCAGGGCCACATTTTATGTCGCTGCTCTGTTAGCCATACTCAGAAGGAAGCATAAGGTTAAGTCTTAAGATGGCTGGGGTAAACAGCTGAAAATATGAGCATGAAGCAGATTTTTCTAGTGTCTCTGTGTACTTCTGGTGGAAAAGAATAGTCCATGCATTGCTTTCTGGGCTTACAACTAGCTTTCTGCTCAGCAGCAAGATATTCAATTAAGTAAAGGCTGGTAACCATATGGTTAAAACATAAAAAATTCACCTAGTTAAAAAAGACAAAGAGCTGATGGATAAAGCAGCAAAAGAATAGTTGAGAATGACAAACTTACTCACAGAGGTGACACAGACATGGCTCAAACCATCTCGGGCATTCAAACATCCCCTTAATTGATCCAGTTGAGCAAACACCTATAAGATGGATTAGCTGTCACACAGAACTGACAGAACAGGACCACCAGCCTCACAACTAGAGCCATAACCTTTGCCTTTATCAGTCCTAGATCATACCTACCTGCTTTGAGACTTGGTGTAACCTGCAGGTGTGTGGGTGTGAAACCCCTAGCAAATGCTATTGACCCAGGATGACAGCAAAGATGATTGCTGCCCTTTATGCAGTTCTCCACACAAATGTCCAGATGGATTTGAAATCTGTCTGTTCGCTGACTAGTATTTAGTGTGGTAAGATGTACAACCATAAATGAATGCCCTCTTTTCAAGATAAGTGTTTTTCTTGCATCAAGGAAAACAGCAAAACAAGGAGAAAGCAGGTCCCATCGATCCCCACAATTGGTATTTTACCTCCCAGAGGACTTTGTAACTGCGGAGACTATGGGAGTATTGTCTTGCTTTCAGAGAGCTCTCTGATGAGGAATTCAGTACTGTAGCTGAGGCAAGGCACGAGACACATGGTTGGGATGTAAAAAAGTGAAAAATAGGGCCTGAAGAGCTAGAATGTCTGTGATGAAGCTCCTCCTTCAGCAAAATGGGAAGTGTTAAAGCTTTGAATATCAATCAGCACTTCCCACAGGCAGTGGGATTCACTGGCAGGATCTGCCAGTGTCTCTGAGACATCAAATCCTTTCCTTAAATTAAAATTGTGACCAACTAGAGGCAGAGAAAATTGCTAAGGTAATAAAAAATGAGTGACATTACTCTTTTAAAACAAATCTACAAAGGGAAATTCACTGTTGGATGCACAAAAACTCCATCAGTTCTGTATTTTATAGAAACGTTCCCCCAAACTATTTGCAAATCGCAGAAAATTGTTAAAATGCACCAGGGTTCAAGTTTACAATTTAATAATAATAGTGTACGGTACAATAATAATAATTTAATAGCAATAATAATGAACATTTATTGCTTTATTACAACTACAGATTGTCTCAGATTGAATGTCATTAAAAACATATGTAAGAACCAGGAAGTAGTTTTTGCTGTAACTATTTATGCACTTAGCTTCTCTGAAGCAAATCAGCATGGAGAAAGAACAGGAAAAAAAAGCAAACCAAAATAATAAACAGAGTGTTTTTAAGGCATGCTATAAAACTCCTGACATTCAATTGTAAGGGCACTCTCACCCAGAAAGATGACAGCAATTAGCTTCCAGCAAAGAACAAGGGAAAAGCAAGGATATTCTCCTGCAGTTCAAAATACTAGTAGTAATTTTCCCGTCTTCCCTTTTCTCTGCCCTCAAGAAGCTATGACTAAGCTACCAGCATGTGCTAGCAGTTACAACAAGAAGAGAAGGTACATGAATAATCCAGTCTTGAACAACACTGGTGGATCAGTCCAAAGCCCCATGGTTCTTTGAATAAGGCCATTTCCAGTAATGCTTTTACCTGTGCTTCATCTGGATACCTGCATTCTCACACTGGGCCAGACTGGAGCCTGCAAGCTCCTTAAAGTGTTTAAAGGATGTGTGTAGATGCTATTGAGGGGCCCTCAGAGATTCTCAGACAAATAATTGAATTGCAAAGCTTACTGGTAGATTGATCTTTCCACTTATTCAGAAAAAGAGGTATCAAAGCACTTACACAAGCTGCCGTAGTAGTGTATCTTAAAGTCCATTCTGTAGCTTGTGTAGTTGGAAGAATATGTGCTTATGTCCATGCTACTTGGTGAGAAAGACAATAGGTGACATGCAATAACACAACTTTCACAGCTAAATGAATAGCAACTTCCTTCTGTCTGGCCTTCTTGTGTTAGCAGTAAGGGGACTCATACCTTTTTTCCTCCTATTCCTCCTTAAATTTATAATTTTCAGATAATTCCCAAGGTAGAGCTAGGAGAGATTTGTTTCTGCATCTTGCCCATTTTCCTTCTGTGGAAAGGTTGTTGCTTGTGATGGAGTTCATGGTGGAGCTTGTATTTTTCCTAAGCAACATGTTGGATACAACTTGTAGAAAAGAGTTGAGCAATTATCATTGGGACAGTAATGAGAGCAGAAGGGATGCATGGAAAAGCAAATGGTGCAGTATTTCAAGCCCATGAACAGCTCTTTAACATCAGTTACATTATCATATTATCAGTTATATTATCATATTATATTAGAGTGGTGTGGTACTGGAACAGGTTGCCCAGAGAGGTTGTGGATGCCCCATCCCTGGAGGTGTTCAAGGCCAGATTGGATGGGGCCCTGGGGAGCCTGGTCTAGTATTAAATGGTTGGTGGCCCTGCATGTGGCAGGGGGCTTGGAGATTCATGATCCTTGAGGTCCCTTCCAACCCTGTGATTCTGTGATTCTGTGATCTCTTATTTCTGATATAAACTAGTCACAAGTGAAAAACAGAGGACACCAACATATGTGGATCATCTAGAACTTAACATGAGAAGCTTGTATTGAAAGCAAGGTCATTTATAAGATATATTTCCCAACTTGTAGCCCATCACTTTTTACATATGCCAAACAACAAGTATTTATCTTGGGCAACTATTATACAGCTCAGTACAGACAAAAAGTTGTTGTTGTTGTTTTTTCAATATTCAGCCTCAGTTTTCCATTTCCAATAATTGTCCCAGGATTCTTAGCTATACCCTAATTATACCCTAGGTATATAATTAATACCTGAGGTATTAGCCTAAAATATTTCTCTCCTTCCTTGCTGTCTGCACCCATCTAATTCTCCAGGGAAGAAAAGATGTTAATAAAATAGATGAGCTGTTGTCATTCTTCTTCTCAAAGCTTTATTAGAAAACAAAAAACAAAACAAAACAAAACAAAAAACAAACAAACAAAAAAAAACCAACAACAAAAAAGAGAAGATAGCTGATGGTCTAATAGGGATCCTTATTCATTCTTGCTTTTTTCTTTTACACAACTCTTAGCTTTTCCTCTAGGCTTTTGCAAGTTGTAGGTCTCTTTCAGTTCTCACTGTCCTCAATATAAGTGTTATTGAACTCACTGTAGCATGCACAAATACCTTTCAAAAATGCATTGTGAAAAATAACATTTACCCTGTGGACTACATTCTGATGGAGATACTGCTCTCTAGTCAGGGAGAACACTATGAACCACCCATTTCTGCATTCTGGATCTCAAGGGGATGTGAGTGAATAATGTCTTTTTCCTTCTCAGTGTACTAGAGTAAAATGTGTGGAGTCAGTTTTCCTCAGGAAAATCTTTTGCCCCTCTCTTGTCAACCAGGAGTTATCTGCAGGTATAAACAGGGAGAACTGGGGATACAGGCTGGAATAGTGACCTGTGAAAGCAGAGAAATGAAAGCCTCCCTTGTTCTTCTCTTTGTCACTTGGTCAATCAGCTCTGTACGATATGACATTTACACACTGATCGGTTCCCAGAACAGCTTGTAAAACAATCGTTTACTTTTGACCAGTCTGAATTATATCTTATCTGTAGTTGGTCACATAGTCTATGAAACATGTAACTTAAAATAATGGTAATAGTAATTTGAAACTGGCAAGTGCAATGTTACAAAAGGTTAAATTTAAATTTCCCTGGGGTCAAAGGTATTTAAGGATAATCTAGGCAGTATCTTGAAATACAGCATAGTTAGCTACCAGATGAAAATAATTTTTCTTGCAGCAATTACCATACTAGTCCCAGAAGGGGTTTGTTATGTTAAAATGGCATAGAGACTCCAGAAATGTTCATAGGCAGGCATTTTAGGCTGCTTTGGAGGGCCTGCTGTTTGCTTTTGTTGGCAAGCATGACCTATATGTTTATTTTATTCGTGCCTTACTTCACATGGTGAATTTTGTTCTCTGCATGTATGAGAGGATTACAAGCAAGAGATGTTAAAGTTTCTGTTTACCTACAAGGCATGTACAAACAGAGGGCCTGATCCAAACCCTATTATCTTCATTGTAAAATTGAGTCAGCATCTCGGAAAAATCTAGCTGCATTTTTCAAGGTGCCAAGGTACAGATATTCTTCAAAGAACAAGTTTGCACATTTAAAAAATATTATTTATGAGAAAAAAGATGAAGATCTCTGTTCCTTCATTAATTTCCCTCTAGATGGTGAATTTGATTATTTTTAAAGGGAGTTTTTTTTGACAGAACTTGAGTATTAAAATTATAAATCAACAAAGGTTACACATTGGTTTTGGCTGGAGATGAGTTTTCCCTGGAAGGATCCATGAAGCCATTCTTTCAGTGATTCCAAATATTGTGCAAGATACTTCTCTGGCCTGCTTACCTTGCTATGGTGTATACTGCTCATAATTTGTTTATTTTTGTGAATTTAAAGTATGCAAAATAACATCAGGATTTCATTTGCCAAGAAACGAAGAGAAGATCACAGAGAAAAGGGGCCAGACCAATATGGAGGATGGAAGGAAAAGCAAACTGTATTGTACACACTGCATTCAGCATGGAAATAAGTCTTGCTGCGTGGAAATAAGACTTTGCCACAGTCTTCTCCGGGGAGTTAGCAATAGGTAAACAGAGAAGCAGCCTTTGTGTAACACATGAACACATCCTGTAAAGTGTATATATACATGGTGACTCTCTCTAAAATAATGTTACTTAGCATGCTAAGCAAACAAACAAGAAGCTGAAGGCATGTAAATTAGATGAATGACTTGGGTATAGGAGACAGGAAACTCATAACTAAAATGATTCCCAGCTTCCAGAAAGATTTGCATACAGTGCATGGAGGGACCTTCTGCAGATGCAGGTTTTCTAGCTGGGTGTTTGCCTGGAGAGCTGTGTCTTTGTGGGACTGACAGATTGGAAGAACAAATTAATGGACTAAAAATAAAATGACATAAAATCTATTTTCAAAACTTCAAAATGCAAGAGCCTAGATGCAATATTTCCTCATTCTTTCCTTGCCTGCGTGTTGGTTGGGCATTTCCGATGAAGCATCTCTTTTTCCAAGATCAGGTATAGCAATCAGCTAATAAGTTATGCATGGGGTATCTATGAAAAGATGATGACTTCTGTGGTTCAGACACTGTCACGGGATGCAGTCCCTCCATCATTCTTTGCCCCTGATACTGATCTATAAAATAAACAAAACAATCTCAAGATGTCTGTAGGGTCTGCAGAGTACGAATTGCCCCTAACAGATGTCAGCACATTGCTTACCACACTAGACAGTTTGTCCTGACTGCTATGTGACTTCATTCTGCAGACAAACATCATAAATTTCAGGAGGAGGGCTCTTTCACTGTACTTTTCATTTCACAGTGTATTGAGTGGTACTCTGTTGATGCTGACTCAAAAACATGCACTTTTCTTCCATATTCATTACTATGTTATTTGGAAGGCTCAAGGACGTGAAGCGAACTTTAAGCTGAGAAGATGTTAACAGAATGTATGCATGGAAATCAGTGTTTTTGTCTCCATCTGTTTCTTTGGTCTCAAAAAAACCACGAGTGCCTCTGTAGCACAGTCAGTACAGTAACAACTTCTGGGACCAGTGGGCAGACATTTTTCACATCCTTTTTTTCAACCAGACTGCCAGCATTGAAACCTTGTAACTGCCATTTGTAATGCACTTTTATTTTATCACATAAAGATAAAATTGTTTCAGCCCACTGCCCAGCACTTGCCACCATGACTACTGATCTGAAGCAAAGCTCTCAAGCATACAGAAGTCTGGGGAGAGAGCCTGCAAACTGAAACAAACATTGAGCAGATTAAATCAGAGTTTGAACAAAACCTGCCGAGCTATACAGTACAGCCCCAAACATTTGGTCTTTCATGGCCTCTTCTGATAGCCTGGATAGGTAATATGGCTCTAGTCTGCATGGGAAAGGAGGGAGGGAGAGTAGAGAAAGTGTTTGTACAGCTACTTGGGATAACATTGTTATGTCAATCACATGAACAGGTAACCTCTGCTTTCTTTAAATCAGTGCCTATTATGAAGAAAAGTCCATGTTTGAAAACGAACTTACTACTGCCTGTTTTTCTTACGGGATGTTCTTCAACCTGAAACAGTATTCTCTAAATGGGTGACTGTTTTCTTTCTCCTCTTTCTGAGCTGATTTGTATTGGTACTGCAGATAACTGAGGGCATATTCTCACCACGACGCTAAGCTGTTGCCTACTTGGTCTATCTGCTAGCTTGCACTGTGCCACCTCCACCATGCAGAAGGCCTGGTCAGAGTGAGAAATTAAGTTTTGCTTAGAGCAGCATTGTATTTTTTGCCATACATCACCACAAGTTAGGGCAGCCTCACACTTGTTCTAAATCGTCATAAAACCCATCAGAGATCGAAGCTGTGGAATTAAGCTAGCAGTGGTATCATTTCCATTCACCTCTGTTCTGCTGAGGTAGCACTCACAAGGTGAATGGAGGAGCCAGGACTGGACATGCAGTTTATTATCAGACAAAGTAGATGAAGAATACTTTATAACTTATCAAGTAGCTTCTTCACAATCCTTTGATCTGTGTTACCCATTCTATTGTTAACACCTGTGCAATACTCAATAAAACACTCCCACAAGCCCTGTTTGGTATCTCCAATGTGCAGTCTTTTATATTTCCTGTTGATGATGCAGTACATAACTCATTTAGAGGGGCATGTGAAGTGTTCATGAATGACAAATTAAGATTTAGTTCAAACATCCCTGATGGGGTCTTGGTGCATTTACCAGGTTTATAGATCAGTTTCCTGGGAATGTACCTTATAAAGTTGCATTTGTGGGTTGTTTATTCAATGAACAAAGTGATCCATTATGTTTTTGTCACTGTTTTAGACATGAATGGTGGGTAGGGAAATAATTGCAGTAAATAGCTCTTCTTTCCGATTTTCACAAGAGTGAAAGTTGAAGAACAGCAAATGGAATAATCTGCTCAGGATTGCAAGCTGAAGCAAAAAAAAACATACTCAAGTGCATTTAATTCTCTCCTACTTCTTCCGTCTTGGGAATTTGAGAAAGAATATAAGAATTCTGAAAAGCTTCAGTTGATAAAATGTAATATGGGAAAATGGGACACAAAATGTTAAATGTAGAATATTTAGTTTTATTTATTCCAGGGGTTGTGAATGGAAGAGGAGAGGAAAGATTACAAGCACAATTTATTTCCTTGCATTCTTTATTCCAGAGTCTCTGGACTTTCTGTTTCCGGCCAGTATGAAAGGTGGCATGACTGGTTTAGTGTTTCCAGCCCAGAGGGCAAAGAGAACTCCTGGCAGTCTCATAAAAGCATCCTGCTCTTGATAAATTTCTATCACTATTTGGAAGACCCAATAGATTTTAGTAATGTGCCTCTGGCTTTCATAAGCATAAAAATCTTTTGATATTTCTCTGTTATTAAAAAGATTTTTGCCCATGATTCTGAACACCAGATTCATGGAAGAGTAAGGTGAGAAACCAAATTATTTAGCTAGCAATATCTCTGTGAACATTGGTTTGTGGGATTTTGTGGGATCTGGGGGCTTTTGTGTGGGTTATTTTGTTTGTTTTTTTGGTTGGTTCTTTGTTTTTTCCCCCAAAATTTCAATGTTATGCACCTCTGTTAGACTAAAGGTTTTGTATTTTCACTCACAGTCAAGTTATTTAGTAATTCTTTAAACTGAAGCAAACAAACAAATAAAGATAGCATTTATTCAAAGTTCTTAGTCCCTCAGAGAGGCCAATGGGCGCAAGAAGGATGAAAAATGAGTATGTCTTTAATTTCAAAAGATGAATTGTTGCATAGGTCCAGAAGAAACTAAGGACAAGAACTCCAAAGTTCTTTCACCATTCATGTACATCCTCACATCAGAAATTTCTGTACATGGATCAGTCTTCAATGGAGAGCCATAAAGAGTTGAAAATCATTTAAAGTCATTTCCTTGGGAAAAACATTTGAAGAAAATCTCTCAAGGCTTTCTCCTGCTCCAGTTAAGAGTGAGCACTTTATCTGAATTCTGTGTGAATTTGTGCTTCTGTATGCAGACAACATAGGCTACAACAGTAGTGGAATTGCTCTAAAGGCTACTTATTCCACATCCTTCCCTTGCTTTAGGCTTGACAGCAAACACCAGTCATTTTCCTTACTTCGCCCCCCCCAGTATAGACACAAAATATTCATTGATGTGGGTGAAGACTTGTGTCAGGAGACAATGTGTTCATTCCCTCTGCCGTGGGGAGTTGTTCAGCAAAGTTTTTAGTCTCTGGTAGCTTAGCTAATTCTTGCCCCTCTGTATTGCAAGAGCATCCATAATGGCTTACAAGATGCTTAGGGTAAGACCTTTCCCATTCGGAGCATAATCATGTCTGGCTCAGGCAAATGCAATGGATTTAATGTGTTAAAAAAGAAACTTCCTTTTTCTGAGCTCACACTCTCTTAAAACAGATTGATCAATAGAGCAACACAGTGAGAGCGAAGCCCTGTTTTCAAAGAGGAAAATATCTTGTGAATAAGGCACTGGCCTGAAAATCAAGAAAATGTCTTTGCTTATCACATGTTTGCTGACAGAGAATCCTTGCAAAATGCTGGATTTCCAAGAACAGATTGCTGAACTCCTACTTTCATCTCGGGAAAACTGCAGCCAATAAATCATAAAACCAGAATTACAGAGACTTTGTTTTGGGGTAAAATCAAAACTAGAATTAAACATTCCACTTTCAGGAGATAAATCTCTAATCTGGGACTATTGGGCCAGTAAGCCATAGCCAATAAGTAAAATTCACCACTAAAAATGAAGTGAAAATTTTCTGGCCCTACTGAGCTGCCAGATTTTCTCCCTTTTGTGCACTGTTCCCAAAGGTCCTCAAATCCAAACAGGGCTGCAGTCGGACTGTTTCGTTATTCTATTTATTCCTCTCCTAGCTCCTGATCATTCAGAACATGGTCAGGATGAAAGCTTAAGAGCCAAATATTATCCTGTAGCTACTGATGAAATTCACAGGGCTCAGAGCAAAACTCTCACTCCAGACAGTACTGAAATGAAGGAAGCATCCTGAAATGCTGTATTCTTCAAACTCTTCCTGCTTCTTGTTGCAGAGAAAGATGAAGGACGGTAGCATGGAGAAGACAAAGGACATACAAGCCTGTATTTACATAATTTACTATTTATACAATTTGGAATTTGAATTTGATCTATTTGTGGTCAGGAAGGAATTTTTTCTCTGTTTGAGCTTGGTAGAGATTTGGGAGGAATTTTGCTTTCTCTGACAGTATGATATAGCTTCTTGCAGAGGTATTTTCTTTTTACAAATGTACTTGGAACTGCCTAGTGCACTAGTGATGTACCTGTCCTCTCCTGCTCTCCCCTTGTGGCACATCCCAATTTTGTTTATGCTGCTTTTAAATAAGTGTAGAGGATATAGGCAAAGTCTTTGCAGCTTGTGATACATATAATGGATGTTTTGTGACCACCCTCCAGAAAAAATGTCTCCCATAGGTTCCTGTGACTACAGGGAAATTACGTCCAATATTCTTATGCAGCCTTTAAAAAGAAATTTTGAAATTTAAATATTGCTTTACTTTCCATAATTGCAGCAAACAGCTGTGATCAACATTCAAGTAGATCAAAGAAAAAGATCTTCCAGTTGTAACATTTTTCCTAACAAGTTAAATAGCTATGACAAATTTCAGATATGTTCTACTCCTGTCCTGAATTCATTCCATGCTGCACATTTTTAACTTACTCCATCAATTTAGCCACATTGTATTTTGCAAGAGATTTAGTGTTTGTTTGCTTCATTCAGATTCATTCATTTCTGGACTTAGTTTTTTCCCACAGAGAAGGAAAGAGACTTTTTGAGCAGGGGTCTCTCAGGCTCCCTTTGATGATTGACTCAGAATTTTAAAATCACATAAGAAAAAAGAACAGCTTTGAATATTTTTTTTAAACAAATAAAAATGGCCTTTCACAAGTCTGCAAGAAGTCTGTTTTGAAAGGCCTTCATTTTGAGCTTTGAGCTTTCTGTGTTCCAATCTCTCTCACAAATATGAAGCCCAGAATGATGATCAACTCTAAAATACTTACTTCTAGGGAAATTAAGGATAGGTGCCTCTGACGAGAGTGGTGTGAAACCCAAAATCTTTCCTGCTGTGGAGAGATCACTTAATATCCTCCTAAATTGTATTTCTGTCTCTGAGTACAACTATTAGAAGTGATTCTTAAAGATATTTGGAGGCTAACGCTTATGTGTAAGGCAAACAGATTGCATCTGTAACATTTAACACACAATAACAATAATAAAACACACTGACGTGGGTTTTCTGTGTAAACAGTCTCTTCTGAAGATAGAGCCAGTGGAATGTTTTGAGAACTTTGACATTTATAGCTGTATTTATAATCTCTTTTGGATCATTTCCTCGTGGAATCACATGTTTGTATATTTTAAATTCTCTAGAGAAATAAAAATGTTTAAACAAAATAATGATGTGATAGGCATTTTATGAAGGCATGTTCAACATGCGCTCATGTAGAAGCAAGGCTGGATTCGTTCTGAAGTAAGTGAGTGGGAGGCTCAGAGGGGGGATCAAGGAGCGAGTCTTTATGCTGAAATGATTAAAAGGAGGAATAAAGCAAGGATAACCAGGCCTGTACAGAAGATGGGACTCTTGGAATCTGGTAAATGGCTGTTGTTACAATCACTTTATTGGGGTTTGAAGGAAAGCGGGAGTTAGATTCACTTATGCTCACAGGCCTACTTATAACTTGATGTGTAAATGAGTTCTCACACGTACACATATCATGGCATTTGTATTAGAGTACTTCTAGGTAGACAGTACATTTGTCAGTCTTTCTACTACTGATACATACATGAGCTGACTGCGTTCTCGTAGAAATGATTCTCTTTTCACTGCATTTGAGTAACTTTTTGCTGCATAATAGTGACACAACACATCATTTGGCTACGTGGTAAGACCATCATTGATGTCCCTCGACCCTCATGAAGAAAAATAGTCCTTGTAGTGGGAGATGGAGAAACTGTCCTCCTAAGTTCAGGAAAAAGCACCACAAGGCCTTTCCCAGTATTGCCTTTGGTACGGCTATTTCTTCAAAACCCTGACTCTCATCATCTGTCAAGTCTGGTGGAGAGAGTTGAACTCCACATTCTAAGAGTAATCACGCATCACAGATATTCCAAAGTGCTAAAAGTTGTATAAGCACAGAGAAGCAAGTCCATTTTTAAACTTAAGCATACACTTGCCCAGAATGTTTTACAATGCTCAGTTTAGCTTTCTCTTCAATTTTTTCATATTCAAACAGTATCGCAAGTGCGTCAGGAGAGTTTCTAAAAAGAAAAGAAGATACAAAGAGCTTGTGAGCCCTGGAAAATTCTTTCTGTGTCAGCCTCAAAATTCTCACCAAGGCTATGTAAGAAGCTTGCTAGAACAGCACCAGCTGCTCAAGTGTCTTCACTAGTTGGCAAATGATGGCAACTGAAGAGCTGCACATAGCTCTCATTGAAATTGGTGGAAAGATCTCCATGATATAAAGTCACTGGATGAAACCCCAACTTTGTTAACTAAGTTTCCATGTCTATCAACTAAAGAAAAAACAGAAGAAAAAAAAAAAAAAAAAAAAAAAAAAGCAGACATGGTAGAAAGCAGAAGAGCAGAAGATATTCCCGAAGGAACAGAGATGTAATAACGACCTTTTCTTCTGAGGATTTCATAATATATGGAAGCACACAGCAATTTGCAGTTCCTTTCTGTAAAATATAGAACTCAGTTGTACTTTTTACCAAATGCTGATTTTGTTCTGGTTCCTAGCATCAAATATATATTTTGTTCTGTGGTATATTTTGAAACCTAGGAAAGTCTCAGATAGTAGAGGAAAAGTACACGAACTATAGGATAAAACCTGTCAATATTTAGCACATTACTACTGTAAATGTGCCTCAGAATACAAGATTTTCTTTAATCCCAACTTGTGGATGAAGAATAATTGTCAATAAGATGTAGTTCAATAGATAGAATGATTTAAGTAGAGATCTCTGGGGAATGAAAGAGAAAGCAGAGCAAAAAGTCTAGCGTATAAAGCTCATGTAAATAAAGCACTGACCTTTACTTCTGATGCTGTTTCAAGTCCAGCTTTCTCTCTTAAGTGGAACCAGACAAAGGCTGTTGGGGAGGTTTATTCCCCTGGGATCTGTGATAGGCCCAACAGACATCTCAAGGGAAATAATTTGAAAGGTCACAACATAGTATCAGACTACCTTTTAGCTGGGGCAGGGCCTCAGAACTTCAAGTTTATGGAGTCCTCTGACTGGCTGAAAAGTAACATTTGTTGTTTTGACCTCTTTGCATGTTCTCTTCTTGGTTCCAGAGCATTCAAGGACTGGGGAATTCTACACTAAGCCAGAATGAAAAAGAAGATAGCTTTTGACTATTGCCTGTCCTCTATATCCTACAAAGTACTTTTTGCATTCTGTAAATTGAAAGTATGTTCATCTCCTAAATTTCTCTGCTGTCCCACTACAGTTATGGAAGTTTCTAGATCCTCTTTAGAAAATAGATCCAGTCTACTAGAGTTTTATAAGAGGTTAGAAAAGTTGCAGATCTCTCATGAGGATAGTAGATGCGGAACTTTCTCTTGGTTAATAAACAAACTAACAAAAACAGACAACAAATCATATAACCTGTGGACACCATAATATGTTCAGTATTTTTAGATGGGATCCACGTACTCTAAAGAAGATGTCATGTACCACTATCTGCTAAAAGTTTTACTCTTTCCTTTTCTTTTTAATTATACATTACACTCCTTTACAACTTTGTATGCATTTGCTTTCCTACCATTTTTTCTTCCATTGTCTTCATGTTCTTATATACTTCTACTTATCGGTTCATCCACAGCCAAGGATCTTTCACAGTGATTTTCACATTTTTTGGCAGGAAACATGGAGTTAGCTAAAAGAAGATGTGTTCATTTGGTTTTCTTCTGGCTGAAGCTATGCATGCTGAGTGACATGGAGATCAAAAGCCGCAAATATTTTCTGTATACCACAAAAATGTATGCAGGTTTTATTAGAGATGTAAAATGTCTCAGGACTTCAAACTCAATTCTTCAACCCCTTTACAAACCAGAAGAGAATACCTCCACCTTTTTTAACTGGAATATAACTACTCAAGTGTATCATAACTGACTGAATGAAATGAATCAATAAGAAAGAGGGGATTTCATTTATGGATAGGAAGAACTAATCGGTAGTAATATGATTGTTCTCTGTAGAAAATGGGTAAGGTATAGAGTGCTGCCATTGAGACATAGGCAGCATTAGTCACTGTCAATAATCTCAGAGAGTTCTACTCATTGTGATGAAGCTTTATAAATCTTTGTCATGTCTTCAGTGCAATAGACACCCAAATCTACTTAAATTCCAGGTAACATATTAACATAAATAGCCAAGTAGTAAATAGGATATCTGACAATTTCCTTTAAAAAATGGGGCTTAGATTATTAGATTATATTCTGCTTATAATCTTCCATTTTTTTCTTCAGTGATCAGTGCATACAGGAAAGACAAGCGGATTTAGGAGATACTCATGTATGACATGAAAAACAGATTGAATAATCAAAAATATACCTCTTCTAAATGTTGAGTTCATGTCTCTCATATATTAAAGGTGTTTCTCACCTAAATTTATGCTGAATGTCTTCTTACAGAAATATGTTGTACCCTAGCCTGTATCCTCATACTCTTCCGAGTCTACTCTGGGTCTGATCCTCTTCAGTTGTCAACTGATACAAACCTACTGAGTTTAAGTATATTCACAGTAAATAATGTTTTGGACCCTTCTTACCCAAGGTATGGGTGTAGTTTTCTCTTTCACTTTCCACACCTATCATGTTCAGAGTCTAGAAACCAATGCCCAAGAAGTATAGGAAAATAACTCTTCGTGTCTGGTCTAAGCTATTTTTGAGCTATCTTGCAGAGAGTTATGATTCGATCCCAATTAGTAACAGTCACAAGTGCTGTAAAAATCCACCTACGGTGTCAGCTCAGGATTGAGAATGGCCTTTGTTGTACACTGACATGTTGAATCTCTAATATTATCTTTTTCTCTCCCCTCCCTCCAGCTCAGCCTTTCCAGGCAGTGCTACCCACATTTAAACATCATGAAATGTCATCAATGGAGTACTTCCCACTATGAAAAGAAGATGAGATTGTGAGTCAATATATTCTTTTCAGTCTATAGCCAGAGTCTGGCTCCATCTGTCATGGATGCACAGTTCATATCTCTGAGTCCACTTTAGCTTTAAAATACGATTTTAACAGAAGCTCCCAGAGACAAAAGGATTTGACCCATTGCCCAGAAGGCTTGGGATAAAGGCATATGCGCAAACACTGATGAAGAATACTGAGTTAAGAAAAATAAATCTAGGTAGATATTGTGATGGATGGAAGGAAGGAAGGAAGGAAGGAAGGAAGGAAGGAAGGAAGGAAGGA
>NW_024884711.1:13522217-13533196 GCF_019232065.1 Centrocercus urophasianus
AAGGAAGGAAGGAAGGAAGGAAGGAAGGAAGGAAGGAAGGAAGGAAGACAGAAAGACAGAAAGACAGAAAGAAAGAAAGAAAGAAAGAAAGAAAGAAAGAAAGAAAGAAAGAAAGAAAACAACAGAAGCATTTTCTTCACAATGAATTTATGAGGCCAATGTACAAGGAAACAACTGTTTGATTCAAGACTTAAATAAGATGTAGTGATAAATACTATATTAACTGTGTACATGTAACATATAAAAATATGTGCATGAAGAAAAGAGTCAGAGAGATAAAGAGAGCGTTTGTACAATTATACTTATGCCCAAAAGTAATTACCATGTGGCCTGCACTCTGGGCTGGAGGACAAAAATAATCATGTATTTTTCTGTAAGAATAAAAAGGTAATTATTACGTAAACATTATGTCGCTACATGACAATTATTGCAGACCTGGTTTTGCTTATCCTATTCATATTGACTACTGCTACCAGGTGAACAGGCACCCACCTCCTTGATACCAAAATGACTATTTGGATGCTGCATACTGTGTATGAGTAAAGGTGACAGCCTTGTGTAATTAAATGGTCAATGAGCAATTACTATGTAAGTACAGCATAATGGAACCTTGCAAAAGAATCTCTAAGCAGAGGAACAAACATTTAAAAATCCTATTATTGTAGTCAACATGTCCGGCTTCTGTTGTCAGTGACAAGATACCCTTAGAAGTATTTTTAATGTCTTTTCTGTGCCTCTTTTAAGGAATGTTTGGGTTAAAGATCAAAGCAATAACAAAATCTCAGAAAGCAGAGATGCATGAGAATCTGTGTGCTCCTCTCTTCTTCTGTCTGCCCACCAAGTAAGACTGTGTTGGCAGAGTAACCTCAGAGCAGAAGGGAGTCCTGAGCCAGGAGTGGGAAGGATCCTAGCTGACAAGATGGGTGGCATGAAAAAATATGGGTTCTAGCCATAATGGTTCCAGATACTCCATTGAAAATCAGTTCAAACTGCACTGTGCCTCAGTTCTTTAGTCACGGGTTCAGAATAGGTTTATTTTCTTTATATCACAATGCTTTGAGTGTAAAATTCATTGTTTATTTCTCAAGCATTCAGGAGCTGCAGGGTAGATGATCTCATCCACAGGAAGTTTCTTCCTTCACCTCAGAGAGTCTCGTATGTGATTCCCACATCTCTGATAAATACAGTGCCTCTGTTCTCATTTGAGTGCTTTTGAGGATCCCAAAATGCTGCACAAATGTTAATGATCTTGGTGATGCTGCTCCTGAGCTTATTAAAATCGATATCAACACACCCTTTGATGTTAGTAACACAGTCATGCCACAGGCTTTATAATATGTCAAGGAGGAAGGTATGTATTTCATGCTTTTTCCAGTTAAAAACAAACAAAAAAACTAACAACAACAAAAAACAGCAAGGTTTTACTCAAGACTAACAGGAGACAGCCTTGAATCTAAGATCAGGATCCACAAAACTTTGCAAAGAAGCTGCTTGGAAATAAACGATGTTGGTGTTAAAAAGAGGAACTGCTATTGGTGACATGCCTGAGCCACCATATCCTACTCCCTGCACTGAAACATGTAACTATGGTTAGTTATCCGAGCAGATAAAATTAAGATGAACAATAAAAAGACCAAAAACCTCTTAGCATAGAACAGAGACATTGCGGTGTCTAATTACCAAACTGTCCTGAAAGGTGTTTGTGTTTTCTGAAGCATTCTGTCACAAGACCATCAACAGTCTCATTATAAATGTAGCCCACCAGCATCTAATTGGTATTCCAATATCTCTGAGCTGTGACCTAGAAAGAAAGAGAAGAAGAGAAAAAATTAGTAAAAAAAACTTGTCATGGTCCAAGAGTGGTAGGGCAAATGTCTGTTCCTATACTGTACATACATAAACAGCCCTTTCTCAACTGCAATTAATTTTGCTATACCTTCGATTGCAATTACATTGAATCACATTGCAACAAATCTTTGTAATGCCAATCCCATCTTTCCACCTCATTGACAGCTCTGGAGATGCATCTGAAATTCATAGTAGCCTCATAGCCTATGGCAAGACAAATCCATGCTGCTAAAATTTTATTTTAGAATTCAAGCTGGTTTCTCTCAGTCTAGGATGCTCTGGTTTTAATCTTTTGCTGCCTAGCACAGTGTATCAAAATAACCAGCCAATATTGTTAAACTGTCAGGGGTCTTTGCTGCCACTGAATTTTACCAGTATAAATAAATACTGTAAGTTAAGGAAAAAAGAATCCCTCTGGATAGAATTTTTGAGCATTAATAGAATTAAGAGGAGAGAAAAAATGTGTATAAACTTCTGCTCGATGACAGCATTCTCTTTCTCTTTTTTCCTTTTTTTTTTTTTGTTTTTATTTTTTTTTTTGGTACAGAAAGAAAAGGCTTGAGTGGAATATTCAGTCTGATTTACTGCTCAGGCTGATAGGGACTCCAGGCTGGATCCCAAAATTTGAACAACGTTCAAAGGGAGAGATATTTAAAAATCCCAGAAAAAGAGATATTTCCAAATTAATGGCATTGCCCAAATGCCTTGGCTCCTTGCACCCCACCAGGAAGGTTTATTATTTTCTGGTAAAATGTTGCTTGAATGGGGAGTGGTAGTCAGTGATGCGTCAGTGCTGCTCTTTGAAGACATTAAAAAGCTGAATGCACAACAAAGAACAGATGTTCCAGCATGCTTTATTTATGCACCCATCAGCAATCTTCCAATGACCACAAAACACAAGCTTTTTTTCCCTTTTTACTCCTCGCCATATTATTTTCTGATCAACTCACACTCTATTTTTCCTCTAGCTGAAGTCTTCCGTGAATTGGTGTGTGTCTCTGCATGCACACATTTGTGTGAGTGTGTGCCTGTGCGCGTGTGTGCCTGTGCATAAGCGTGTGTGTGTGTGTGTTGAAAGTCTGCTTCCATCAAAAGCAGGCTTCTATTGAACTGTCGAACAGGTGTGGATTCTGCAATTAGATCACATTTCAGAGAGAGAGAGACACTGAGGGTAATAATGGCGGTGAATTCTTCATAGTCAGATGCAGCACCATAGCGACCAGTAACAATGAAGAATAATAGGTATTAGTATTAGGGTGATTATTTTTAGTTTATAGAATCATTTGATTGAATACTGCCATAAGGCAGCGTTAACGTGTGCATAGTGCTTGCCAGCTGTAGAGCAAACTTGTTTTACTGGCACTTATCTGAAATTCTCATCTCTCCCCCACCCTCTCTGCTCACAATTGGAATGAAAGTAGCGATTAGGAAGTGAGATGTAATGCAGAATAAATGTTATGATGGACTAAGATCCTGATAGGTTATTAAAACTCTCTTGCATTTGGTGTTTTAAAGGCATAGTGTTTGCATATTTTTCAACCGATCTACATCAAAGATAAAACAAAGGGAACATTTTAAAAATCTGTTCATAACCAGGAGGCTGTTTAATAGTGAGCTTCTGAATTTATGGCCTTCCTGTGCACGTTTTACACCTGCGTGTTGTAAATATATATTAAGTGTAGAACAACTGTGTTAACAGTGGATCTGATTTAAGCAGAGCTAAGGCCTCCACACCGCAGTGGGCCAGATTCTCAGCTGGTGTAAACTGGCATCTCTCCACAGAACTCAGAGGTGCTACATAAAGTTGTACCAGCAGAGGATCCACAGTGAGGGGAGAATGACAGCCTTAATTTGGAATTTCCCTGCATCTGTTGGTATAAATCAGAGGCCTAACATTATTGTCACATAATATTCTGGTGTAGCAGAGGTGCTGTGAATTTTTAAACACAGAGAGAACTGTTGATCTATTGTTCCTTTCCCACCCTCCACCCTCCCTTCTTTCAGCTGGCAGTGTAAGCAACAGTACTACAGCATTTGGCTGTTTTCTCCACAGCCACAGAACTTGGTTCTTTCAGATCCTCGTAAGAAAAATAACTCTTCCTATGATGTCACCTGATACACCATCATTCCCTCTGCAATAATAATTGCTATTAACATCAGTAATAGAAGTAGCAGTATTTGATAGTATCAGTATTTGATCATCTCCAAAAAGCATACTAATGGCTTCATCACAGAGGTGAATATTGTAATCTATTTTTGTAGGTTAAGTAAATAAAGACTAAGTCTCACTCAAAGACTTAGCATGCACTGTGTAAATACTGAATTTCAATTTCAATTCTCTTTGTGTTGTTAATTATAATTATTTCTCAAAAAATCATTAAAAACTACTATTCAAAATATCTTCCATGTTAGATCATCCTTGTTCTATTTGCATTTGGTCCAATGAAACAAGCACAGCGTTATTACTTTTTCCTTGATGTTATGACAGTGTCTATACAGATGTTGCAATACCAACTTTCCCGTATGATTCTGAATTGCAATCATACTGTGCATTGACATACTGTTCCATTTATTCATCTGATTGAACACTGCCACAAGGCACAGCTAACGTATGTTAACAGTGCACAGTATGCATAGCCTAGATTTCCTCACAAAAATGCTGGCAAATGAAACAGTGGGTGCAAACTAAGAATCACGTGCTGGATTTTGGCAAAGGTTGGAGTAAAAATACCTCCAAAAGTTGCATCCTGTGATGTAAATCTCAGTATGCCTTGTACAAGTCACAAAAACAGCAACAGGAATCTGTAGCCTATGTATGCACACATAGCGTGCACTGACACCGTAATAAAACCACTATTTAATATAGTATTTCACATCTTAGTTTCTTTCCATACATTCCTTTTTTTTTTTTTTTTTTTTTTTTTCCTGCTATTCTTATCTCTGGTTTGTTGGTTGTTCTTTTTTAGTGTTGGGGTTGATGGTTTGAAAGGCACAGCGCTATTTCCAATGCATTTTTTCCTTTATACTCCTCAAAAATATGCCACAGTAATTTAATATGCTTTAAAATTTCAGTACTGACGAGGAGTTGCATGCCATTTTTTAGCCCACTAAACAAAAGGCTTACTGAGTCACACACAGCCTATTCAAATAGGAAACGCAGATGCCTACTAATTTATCTTCTCGTATAAAGTCCGTTTACCAAGCTATACAAGAATTGCCCCCATATCTTTGTAGTACCGCAACCTGAACGGATGCTGTCACTCAGGGGGGGACATGTGACCATTAGAGCCACTTCCTTGGGGAGCTCTTTAGAATGCTGTCCTCCACTGCTGTAATTAAAACTAACAAGAGCCATGTACAAAGGAAAATAAGAAAATGCAAGGAGAGAAAGCTGCACAATACAGCTTGCAGCAAGCTGGATAAAGGAAGTTGAGGAAACATTCCTATACATTCCTGCTAGGCAGAAGGAAGCCAGATTTCTGTGGAGGTTATCAGTGAGGAGAAAAATTAATATACAGAAAAGACAGACAACTCATTATATGAGAAGATAATTCCCAAACCATTAGTTTAAGAACATGTTGGTTAGAGAGAAATACTTAATCCTTACAAGAAAAAGAGGAATGACAAATATGTCTTGTTGCACTGATAGAAATAACTAAAATACTGTATTTCCATATCTCTTTAAAAAGGTGTTACTAAACAAAAGATTAGATATATAATTAGGGTAGGACTTTTTCCCTCTGAGAATAATTTATTCGCCAAATATGCTGTTTGAGGTTGACCACAACTACCCGTATATTTAGCTTATACTCAATGAATAGTTTCATCCATAAAAAGATTCAGAAATAGATGATGAAATCAGAACTCTTCTGGCACACTGTTTTTAAAAGTAATGTTATGACATTCTACTTAGGAACAACTCGTTTTGAAAGGTAGCAAATGAGTTTTTTAATGGGGGAAAAAAAACAACACAAAACACAGAGAAATTTTACCTTGAATGAAAATGAGGCTTTTTTATTATTGTTATTTATCAATTCATAATGAAAAGGGGAAAAAATAGAAATAATTTTTGCTCTTGGTTTTGCAACTCAACCACTGAAAGCTTGGCTATTTACCTCAGATGTTATTAAAAGATATATGCATGTTGTAACATAAAGATTTTCAGAAATGCCCAACTCCTATATCTCTTTGAAAAAGTGATAATGTGTTCAACTGAGAAAGCAGGTGATGAGTGCAAGCGCTGAGGAGCATGAGAAGACAAACAACTGCTTTTGCTTGTTAGGTTTAATAGAAGTTCTGTGTGCTTTGCTATAGTGATGAAGTTGACATTCTGCAGCATCTAAACCAAAATCAATGACAAGCTTCAGAAACCTGAAATTCTTCTTAGCTAAATCTTTAGTTTTCACCTTATTTTGTCAGTCTCTCCTTGAGATTCAGCAGGCACACAGTGGTTTGGGATTAGTAGGAAGTACTTTTGTGTAATTATATTTTATACAGCGTGTGATATTTCTCTGTCAGGATCAGGACACCTAACCCAGGTATCATCTTGTAGACCCAGTACATACTGTGTTTTTTTCTATCACACTGTGAAATGTGAAAGCAGATGAATAAGCTTATAAAGAGCTCACATAGGCACCTCAGGTTATTAAGGAAGGGATGTAACATCTTTGGAGGCACTGTACTTATGCAAGCCAAATGAATAAAGCTTCTCTGGTATGGATGGGGATGTCTGGCAGGTTGATTATGTCACCCTTCCACAAATCCACCATGGCTAAAAAATATCATGTGCTTACAGTAATAGAAGCAACCACAGGATGGCAGGAAACTATTCCATGCCACATGCCACTGCCCAAAATGCTATCCTGGACCTTGAAAAATAAGTTTTGTCATGACTTCACACCCAGAAAGAATTGAGTCAGATAACTGGACTCATTTTTGAAACAAACTTATCAACACCTGAGACAAAGAACATACCTGTGACTGAGTATAGCACATTCCCTGTCATGCACCAGCTTCTGAAAAAACTGAATGATACAATGGGCTGTTAAAGACTACACTGAGAGTAATGATAGCTTGGATATATAAACAATGGGACACACATTCAGCAAAAGCCACCTGGTTAATTAACACTTGAAGATCTGCCAATCTAACTGATTCTGCCCAGTCAAACTTGTGGAAACTCATGTGGAAGGGACAAATGAGGAATGTTCTGGATAAGACAATCCGGGTTATTTTTGCTTTGGGAAAGGCAAACTCATCTGTGGCATTGTTTTTCCTCATGGACCTGGGTGCACTTAGTGGGTAATGCAGATGGAGACATCTGAAGTCTCAAGGGGATTTGATATTGGGTGAGAACACAAAATGATTTTAAGTTTTATGATGTTAATTGTTACAAAATACTGCATATCATCTTTATTATAGTTGTTATATGCCTTGTTAACAGTATTATAGTAAGAATTACCCAGATGAAAGAAGAATGAATTCTGATGGAACCAGAGCCATCTTCAGCATGCAGCAATCCGACACTACACATGATTCCTTCAGACTAAAGGAATGTTATGACAGATGGAGCTCAAAGTCATGGACTAAATGAACTCCATGGGTGATTTTACAGGGATGGCTGATAGACTATAGGAATTATATGTGTGTGTATGTGTGAATAGGCAAGGTAGGTGATGGTGATTAATTAGTATGTATGGGAAATTGTGAGACTTGAATATGATGTAAAGGATATGGAATAAAGAGTGGATATTATCCTGGTTTCAATTGGAATAGAGTTGTTTTTCTTCAGAGTGTCTGGTATGATACTATGTTTTGGTTTTAGGGGAAAAACAATGTTGATAACACATCAGTGTTTCTAGTTGTTGCTGAGCAGAGCTGTACAGAGCCAAGGATGCTTCAGTTTTTCAGTTTATCATACCATCTCGCCTGCAATTGGGATAGAGTAGCAAAAGAAATCAGGAGGGGACAGAACCAGGAAAATTGAACTGGCCAAAGGGATACTTCATACTACATGACCTCATCTGAAAAAAAAAAACCCTATAAAACTAAGAGGAGTTGGATAGGGGGCACCTACTGTTTGGGAACAGGCTGGTAATCAGTAGCTGGGTAGTGAACAACTGTTACGTGAATTACTTGTTTTGAAATATATATAGTTATATAATATATATGTTATATTATATATTACAATATATAATATATAATATATATATTATATAATATATATATTATTATTATTGTTACTGTTCTTTCTTCTTTACTTTCTGTCTTAGTAAATAGTTTTTATCTCAGCCTATGAGTTCCACAGTTGTTTGGTTTTTTTTTCCAATTTTCTCCCCCATTCTATTGGGAGAGGGAGGAGTGAGAAAAAGGTTGCGTGGTGTTTAGCTGCTTATTGGTCAAATCACAAAAAAAGAGTTCACATGGATGAAACTGGAAGACTCAAAGGATGACTGACTTATGAGAGGAACTTAAGACCCCTAAGAACTGCTGGAGGTGCTTTCAGCTGGTCTGAAGAGTGCTGGGTTTTCAGCAATCTGTAAGGAGATGTGCATGCATGATTGGGCAACAAGGTATGTTTATAACACAGGACATAGGTAGCTAAACCAGCATCTCTTCAGCTCAGTTTTATATCAGTGTTTTGTACCAATGTCCAAAGCTCAATAAGCATGTGAAAATAAAATGGCCATGGAGAGGAGAGGAGAGGAGAGGAGAGGAGAGGAGAGGAGAGGTTAGCATCACTATTGTAGAAGCACAAGTATTTATTTACTGTTCAGCTTTTTTTTTTCTCTCTCATTCATTTTTTTAATGGATATATATGGAAATAGAAAACAGAGGCTGCCATGATGCTTTTTCTTGATGGAAAATAGCACTGTTTGATAAGCCTCATTGCTTTGTTGGTGCTTAGAAAATTAATTTCTTCTAACTCACAAATGAGTTGACCTTTGGCTGAACCAGTCTGCTGTCATTTTGGAAACTCATTTTTCATTTATTTCAGGCCAAATTCTACCATCTTTGTTTCTGCTACAGAGTCCCTTATATTTCATGATGTCCCATAAACAAATAAAGAAACAGCTCTACTTAATGTGAACAATTGGATCTTCTATTTGATATTTTGAGGAAGCACTAGTTTAGTTACTTAGAACTTACTTTATTTTTCTAAAACAAAAGTGGGTACTGTAGACTCACTAGTCCTTTATCTGTCTCCAAAAGTATTTGATGCCTGTAAGAACATCAGAAAAGGCTTCTGTGCCCCAAAGTACTTGTATTTTCAAACGACTACACAGTGTTAGAGGTGAATCTCAAGGAACAGCACTGGGTCACAGCTGTGTAACCACACAGTTACTTTTTTTGTCTTTTACATTTCTGTTCCTAGTTAGGCAAAACATGTACCTCCAGGAGGTACTGCAGAAAACTGAAACATGGGAGAGTAAGACTGGAAGCAATAATTCACAGAGAAAACAATGACGTTGAGAGAAAATGATGATGACATCCACCACGGAGGGAAGAATACGCTGTGAAGTCAGATAAAAGAACTTGGCTGTTTGAAGTCAGAGGTGTTGACTAAACATACTTAAGATGAGCTTGAGACGGAACAGCAGTAAAGTAGCTGATAAACAGACAGTACCAGCCACCTGGCACTTGAAAAACCTTTTATAATAACCTTTATTTCACTAGTAATAAAATATGTAGGAATGATCCATATTATTTAGGCTTGTGATGTATCTTTTGTGAAAACATGTAACACCCAAAAAGCCCTGCCGTTACCAAGTCATTTGAGAGGCAGGTCTATCGCCATACATAGTTTTCACTGCTCGCATTGTTAATGCAATTACCCTCTAACTGCTGCCTCATGAGTCACCTCAACCTGACTCCCTGGCAATAAAAGCAGTAATCCTGATTTGCCACCATTTCACCATCACCACCACAAACATGGAAATTGTATTCCTGGCTGCTATTCTGTTCAGTCCAGCAGAGTGTACATATACATTGTGTCAGTAATGAGAGATATAGTTTGAATCAATAAATCCTTTATAGGAAGACAATAAGAAGGGGATTGCCATGATTTGACATTTTATTTCCTATTTGTGACCACTAAGGTTGAGTACATGTGAACTCAGTTGCAAAGGAAGGCCTGTGTACTCTGCAATAGATCCAGTCTGAAAAAGAGGACATGTTCTTTTTCTTTTTACCATAAAATTTACCAAGGATGCAGAAATTTAGCTCTGCTAAATTCCAGAATACCACTGATGTACACTATAGAATTTCTATATAATTCATAAGACTTTATATAATTTCTATAATTTCATAAGACATTTTTTTTTTTTTTTTTTTTTTTTCAGGAAAAAGTCGAGATATTTAAATAGAACCTCTGAGGCAGTAGCCCATTTTCATGTCTGGATCAAAAAAGTATGTAAACTTTCCTTTCCCACTGAGAGATACTGTGAGTTTTGAAAGCCAAAAATCTGGTCAAATAACACGCACAAATTTTGAGGATGCTTAGGATGAAGTTTTTGCTGTCTATCCTGAGGATGGAATATCCTTTATGTCAGCTGATGCTGGTTTATTCCATCCCCAGGCTCAGTCCTCTGTCACTTACAGGATGAAATAGTAGGTCATCCATATCAAGTTCCAAATTTTATTTATTCAGGAGCAGTTAGGTTTTATGATTTAAAGCTCTTAATGGGTGCTGGAAATTTTTGCAGAAGAAAAATGATTGATGAGCAGTAAGGAAATGTATTGCTTTATAGGCAATTTAGTATTTTTGTGGAGAAGGTTTCAAACTATTAATATAATCCCCAACATGCAAAAAATGGGGTTCAACGTCAAGATATATGATACCCAGAGGTGTCCAAACAGGAATATATTAACAGCTTTGTCCACTAAAAATCATGCAGGGAATTTTTTACTGTATGAGCATCCAAAAGTAAACAGTTCCAAAGAATAATTTTTGAGATGTCTGTTCAAAATGGAATAAGAAAAATAAAGAAATAAGAGAAAGGAAGAAAGGAAAAAGGAAAGAAAGCGGAAAGAAAGAGGAAACACAGAAGAAGGAAAGGAAAGGAAAGGAAAGGAAAGGAAAGGAAAGGAAAGGAAAGGAAAGGAAAGGAAAGGAAAGGAAAGGAAAGGAT
>NW_024884711.1:13587711-13616333 GCF_019232065.1 Centrocercus urophasianus
AAAAAAAAAAAAAAAAAAAAAAAAAAAAAAAAAAAACAAAAACATAGAACCATGACAAAAACACAGGCAAGCAATCACAGGCCAGCATGGGGGAGCTCACCCTAACAAGTTACCCCCAGCTCCAGCTAGTCCTGCAGTCAGGCAGCAGATGGGGGTCTGCACAAATTCCTTCATAGCCATAATAGCATCTTCTCTCAGCCCCAGATTTCCCTCCAGCCATCACTGGGTTCTATCTGCTATACAACCACGAGAGAAACAAAGCCAAGTAAATTTGAGCAGAGGTGTAAGACCTTTCAGGGTTTCCAGAAGAAGCTATTTGCTGCCCCAGGCTAAAGGACTTCCCACTCAGATTTTTAACAATTGAGTTGATAGCATGCAGGATGACAGCCTTCAGTACAGGGCAAGGAATGCATGAAACATGGATATCTCACAGGACAACAACTTTTAGGTCACTCTTAAAGTAGACAAAAATTCCACTATTGGTTAGAAGTGCACACACTTGGAAAAATGCTACCACTTGTCATTTCATAATTCCAGATTTACAGAGGTGTAACAGGAATAGGATTTGTTCCAGAATCTGTAGGCAAGCTGAGAAAGAGCCCTCCTGGAACACATATTTCAATATCATGCCTTAGGTAACAGTAAAATCACAGTCTTTATGTTTCTTTCATGCACTATCAAGCTTCCATGCATCACACATCTTTGTGTTTCCTTAGCTGCTTCACAGAATTTAAAGAACACTGGGATCTAGGTGGTTGGTTTTTTTTCCATTTTACAAGAATACACATTTTTCAAGACTAAATAAACAAAAGGTATTCACTCCTTAATTGGCTTTTGTCAGGAGACATTCTTCTTTTCAGCTAAGAGAGAAGTATTCTTTGATGTCTTCATTAAAAGATCTCACCATTTTATCCTCAGAAATACACACACACACACACACAAATATATATTAATGGCATGGTAAACTTCTGTGTCTCCCTTTGATTGTTTCATAATGCCAAGAATGCCATTTAAATGTGTATTATTTTGCCAGGGTTTATGTAAAATAACAACGTGGATATTATTCTTTAAATCTAAGTTTAAACAGTATGAAGATCGGAGCCAATTGAAGTAAATCATAATTGCTAAACAGGATTAAGTTTGCAACAGCTTCCTAAAAGTCTGTAAGAAAGCAGACACAAGAACAGATCCCTACAGCAAAAATACATTTTATTCATAGCTTCTACCCTAGACCCTCACTCTCCAAAATGTCAGTGTCATGATTGTTAGAAAAACAATAACCTTAGTGATCTTACATTTTCTCTGTGCGCAAATTATGTATGTTTCATGTGACATTACTTACTTCCTCAGCAAGCAAGTCTTTTCCATCTGTTGGAAAACCACCAGTGGTGATGTGCTATCAAAGTGAATTACCTTCTTACATGCTAGGAAATTAGGGCAATCCAGTGCCTTTCATCTAGCTCTTCCACATTGCCTTCCTGCTCCCACAGGGTCCCCCATTCTCTCCTCTCTTACTGACTTGTATGGGAGACATACAATTACTTTCCAGGAAGTAATTTCTCTGTGGCTTGAGAAAGATGTTTCATGCTCTAAAAGAACTTCCATAACTGTATGTACAGTTTGTTTCTACAGAGCTACTGAGCACCAGAAACAGTAAGTTCTTTGTAAATTCTTTGGATTAAAAAAAAAAAAAGAGAAAGAGAGAGGGAGAGAGAGAGAAAGGGAAAAACAAGTTAAGGAAAGGATGTGTCACGCATAAATGGCTGCAGGGTCCTTTATTACACGTAGATGTCAGGGAGTAGCTACAGCTGGTGCTTTCTCTTCTGATCAGGATTGGTGGGCTATTTCATTTTCTTTGCACTTTTCATGATTTTCAACATTGGGATAATTACAGATAGAATAAGCTTACACAGGTCTGAACACTGTTAGTCAAAAGATTGTCCAGAGGAAGGTAAACTGAAAGTAATATTTGAATGGAAACAAGTTTACAGTCCTCTATCACCCTACTGCAAATTATTCTTTGGCTTAAAATAATGTTTTCCAAAATGTGCTAGGTGCTGAAAATCTTGTGAATGAAGAGTTAAGATAATGTTCCATTTCCCCATTGCTGTACCATCATCCTTCTTTTCCAATCACTTCTATTTCTCTCCTGACTACCTTATCATTCTTCATTCCTCTCCTATTATCTTGTCATGACACAAACCCCTCTCACATACGCCCACATCCATACCCTTCTTCACCTTTCATAATGTATGGGAACTGCTGAGTCACAGCCTGAACCTCTGATTGATCACCTGAGGCGAGCCATAAGTCAGCCAGAGGAGCACAGGTGAAGGCAATTCTCCTGTGCTGCCAGAAGAGGTGGAGCCTGGCTGCACCCCTCCTAGACCTATTTAAGAGCTGGCTACCAGTGGGAAAGGATTTCTTCTGGAGATCCCCTCTTCTGGTGTTTTTTGTGGGTGAGCCTAGCATACAGGTAAGCCTTCCATTTACTCTCTCTTGTTATCTCAGTCTACTTTGCCTAACTCTCTTGTTCTTTTTTGTGATTATACACCTTAATATCCATTGATTATACACATAATTATTAACCTTCATGTCTCCCATCTCTTTCTTTTCCAGTCTCTCTGTGGGTGAACTGTGATATTGCTGTCCATCTTTCTCCCCAATCCAGTCATTTCTGTGCCTTCCTCAGTGGCTTACATGATACCTTTATTGCTTTCTATGGGTGACCTGAACTTCCAAACATTGCATTACCTTTTCTTAAAACATCCACATATTTTGTGCATTGCCCCATTTAAAGACTGATATTTGCATCTTTCTTAATGCATTTATTAGAGTTGAAGGGTTTTGCTTTCAATTACAAAATGTCTGTAAAACTTCTATCCAGGTAGTGACAGGAAATGTTTCAGAAGGATTGATTTCTTTGAGGTGAAGTTAATCATAAAAAGTTTTAAAAAAAAAAAAAAGTTTATAATGAAGATCTACATCGTATCTTAATAGCTGAGTTGCTGTTGTTGCACCATAACACAACAGGTGAAAGAGTTTCAAATATTCCATCATTTGATACCAACCAATGAGCACTCACTCACTAGGTATCTTCAGCAGAACATTTACAAATGCAAAAAGTTGCTTTGATCACTAAGTTTCACCTACACTCGATGCATACATCTGTACTATACTATAGTAAATCTGAATGCTTTTGTCTATATGAGCTTTTCAGGAGTAAGTGTAATGTTGTTTACTAGAAGACTTGCTCCTGCCTCTAAGTCAATGGCCCTTTTGAATCTGAAAAAACCTCTCTGATATCTGCAAATTGTTAGTTGAGTTTATTGACACCTATGCTCTCCAGAAAAATCAGAATTGTTATCCTTCTATGACTCATAATCAGTAGAGGATGAAACAGCAGTAAATTATGCTAATCTGCCATCAGGTTTCTTTCTGCTTTTTCACTTTATACAGGTCTCCATCCTCTTCAGAGCTAGCCTTACACGAGCATCTTCAGCAAGCACCCTAAGCCTACTGTAATGATCTCATAACCCCATCTCCAGACCAAACATAGCTGAGGTACAAACTGCATGATTCTCTGCAGCTCCTCCTCCTTGTAAGGCAGAAGAACATCTAGCAACGCAATGCATTTAATGGCATTTGATTGTATACAAAATCCTGCAATTTGCAAAGGGTCTCCCAGTCATTAGTGAGAATTAATGAGGTTCTACAGTAATAAAATCTTACTTCAAAATACAGAGTTTTACCAGAACATATGGGATTATAAAAGTAAATGTGCATCACACATAATCTTATGTCACATTAGATAGCACATTTTTAAAAAGGAAACACCCACAGGTCTGAACAACTTTTATTTTTATGCAAATGCACTATGCAGAGAAACGTGCTTACGTGTTGCTTTTTTGTTGTATCACCACAGTGCCAAAGGGAGGTATTGTGTCTCACTTTGCCTTGCCTTTCTCACTTTGCCTCGCCTTTCTCAATCTACCTTTGCAAACACTCTTTACCATCCACAAGTTTAATGGATTCTGGCATTACAGAACTGTTTGCTATTCATATTCATCTTCTGTGACATACAGAAGTAAGCCACTGCAAGAGCTTTGTAACCCAATCCTCCTTGGGAATTCAATATGCTATACAACTTACGCCCAACCCTGCATGCTTTTTATAATCATAGCCATCATCTTTTTATTATGTCTTGGACTTGAAGAGTCCTGAAAGCAGATGTAACTCATGATGACCTGACTTCAATGGGAGAATGAACCAGGTGGCTAATTGTCTCTAAAACAAATACACTGATAATTAGCAGGAGAGCACAATGCAACAGAAGCCTAACCACCAACCTTTATTTAAGTTAAGCAAATGGGTGAGAAAATGATGCAGCTGCATCGTACTTTGACAAGTTAATAAGGGAGCCATACTTCATCCAGTCAGCTACAGTAGCCAAAGCATGCCCTCAGGACATGGTATCAATGATTCTGAAATGATAAACTTATACGAAATGGAGGAAAAAAAAAAAAAAATCAGCACTAGAACAGAAAAGCTCCTCTACACCAGATTCTCTTTTCAGAGATGGTCACTGCACTAGATTTTCATTCTGTGTACCCACATCCAAACCTTGCCTTACATCTCAAATGGAAATAGCCATGGTGGCCCCCTCTTGCTTTCCACTTGCCCATATCATAAAAACAAACACACTGGCATCCTTTGCTGAGGAACAGTCTAGGAACAAATAGCAAAGGAGCTGCCAGTTAGGCTGTATTACATTGGCAGTGCTGCACGGAGGAGCTTACTCTCTAATGGCTCACAGAATAGCTGGCGTTAGCTACCATTGCCAGTCCCCCATCTTTACAAGCAGTAAACTTCAGCCCATTGATTCCATAAAAAGCAAACAAGAAAATGAGAGGAGTTTGCTTTAAAGGTATTAGATACTCAGAGACTTTAACACTTCACGTTGAAACACAGACTACATTGAAACACAGACTGTTTCGTAAATTATGTCAAACAGCAGCCAACAGAGAGCACCATGTAAAATACCCAGTGCATACAACTCTAAGGGTGTTGACAGAGAAGTGAAAAGATAAATATTTCCAAGTAGTTCTTGTTATCTTTGTTATATTTGTGACATTGATCAGATAAGTCAGTCTCTCTTGTACTAGGAGGTAATATTTTCACTTATGTTGAACACTGCATATTCATATGCTTGAACATTTACGTTTGTTTATAGGTAGAAAAGGGAGATAAATGACATTGGTTATCTAATCACTTGGAAGTGTTAAAAGTACTGAAGAAAAAAATATTACTGTTATATTATATATTATAATAATAATGACCAATTACTCCGTATTCTAGTTCCAGGTCAGAATGAAGGCTAATTTAAGCATGTCCATATGCCAGAGCCTCACACAAGACAGAGTTTGGGCACTAATGAGAATTAGAAAGCAGAAGTGGATATAAAGCAAGGGCTAAGTATATCAGTGTTACCCCAGTCTTACAAGCTCTCAACATTTTCCTTGTACTGTAAGCAACAATAAGCAACAAAGTACTGCTATCAACACCCATCCCACTTCGTGAAAGATATTTGGCTCAAAAGTAGATTTTGTCAAAGCCTGTTATCTCATATCACCTCTTTAAAATGATTCTCAAGAGGTTTGCACTGGCATAACCCTAGGGTAAAATGGTGGTAAGATTAGCCTCTTCTCACAGTCCAAAGTGAACAAACTATAGCATTTAAACAGGTAGCATAAATGGTGAAAAGTATAATTTTCCACTAACATGTTTCTAGCTTCTAGTTTTAATAGTCTAAGGAAATGTTATTAGGGGGATAAAAGAGAAAAGTCACAAATTAGAGAAGTATGAAAACTAAGCATCAAGTTAGTGTGGCAAAGTAGATTGCTTTCTTTCCATTTCCTGTTAAACAATTGCTTTGGAACTTTATTTTGATGTAGATATGACAAAACTCTCATTGCCTACTGAAAAGAATAAAGGAAAATGGAGAGACTGTCAGAACAATATCTGCAAAAAGAGAAAGAAAGAAGTCTGTTAAGGCTTTAGATTTACAGACTTTACTTTGAGAAATCAAAAAAGAAGTAAATGGGAAAAATAACCTCCTGTCTATTCTTGCAGCCCCTTAAATAATTTGACTCTTCATTAAGCCCCATGTACCTCTTCCTGAACTTAAAAATAATTAGCTTTAATAGTTGAGGTAGAAAGAAAATTAGATATAGCTCCTTTCAGTTCCTCTTTTAACTAGGGTAAGTGCAATAATGGGGAAGCTTGGGGGCATTTTTTTCCCACCAAATCGTTTACGATTTCATTGTCACATTAAAAGGTAGACATCTAGACCCCCACCAAGTTCAAAATAATCTTAGCTACTGTTATTTTCTTGTTTAACTTTCTGGAAATGTTAATAAATGAATGGAAGAGTATCAGCTGTTTACCAGCTTTGGTATACTGCTGTGAGATGAAGATGTTTCCAGTTCACTCAATATTTTTTGCTTTACCACAGTATGAATTAGACTATCACAATGTTCACATAATACAAGTTTAACATGACATGCCATAGAAAGAGTGTCTTGGTATTGTCTGACTCCACATTATCATGTGTTTTTCACACTGTTTGGCTAAATAATAGGCATAGAGTCAGTTTAGCTCCTTGTGATTTTTCTTCCATGTGAGTTTTGAACTTCCTACTTATTAACTCTCTTCCCATCGTTCTTTCCTAAGAGTCCAGGAAATAGTTTTTTGAGTTCTGTTTTGTTTTCTATAAAAAGCATTTCAGGAGCAGACTTCCTGAGTAAGATGTGAAATGTAATGCTGCCTTCTCAGTGCAAATGTGGAGTTCCAATAGGTATTGAAAAGCATATGATTTTCCTTTCAGAGCCTTTTCCTGCAGGTAGCATGTATTATCAAGCACGTACTTCTTAGCAGTGCAACAACACCATCAGAATAAGTTTTGTTCCCATCCCTGATTACTCAATTTGTGACACTAGACAATAAAAAGCTAATGATCAGAGCCATACCATCCATATATTCTTTTTAAGAACACTGCAGTATAAGAATGAAGAATAAGAACCGTACAGTATAATAAAAACAAAATATTCTCAGAAAACATTCATGGAAAAGACAGCAACAGTGAAGGAGGCTTCCTCTAAAAAATGCATTTCCTTGCAAAATAAATACTAAGTTGTTGGTGAAAAACATATATAAATTTAATTTAAATCTTAAACATTCAATTAGACATTAAATATTAAACATTTCAATGAGGACTTAAGATCCTCACTGCAAATATTTCCAATACCAAAACATGGAAGAGCATTCTACACACAGGTTGTACACTTTCCCCTACAAGTCAGAATCAAAACAAATACTCCTTTACTGAATGTTCCTTCCTCTTTTTCCCCAGGAACTCTTTCTTATTTCATAAGGAACTTGGTACTTTCTCAAACTAAGTGCAAACATACATATCTTTTCTTTTTCTTGTCATCTGCGGAATTGTTCTGCTACGTAGTGGTACCCCAGCTCCTCTTGCCCAGATTATTTGGGTTTATAGGCCAAAACGTTTGGAAAACTGAAAGTTTTAGAAAGACTCTAGAAATGGCCTAAGAGAATGCAGTTTGTAGAGATAGAAAGAAGATAATGTGATTCTCCAATGTCAGATTTAAGAGTAAAATATTTTCCAGATTTCCCGAAAGGAGCACCTTCCCAGAAGCATTTCACTTAGCTTGGATCTACTCACTAGAGAATCGAATATAAAGATAAAAATTACTAGAAACTGCAATACATCCATTCTGCTTCCTACACTAAAAAGAAGGTATATCCATACTCATCCACACCTCTGAAGTGTTATGAAAGAGGGGTCTCACTTAGCTCTTCAACTAGTACAGATTGCCGTGGAGCAATCTTCTTATTCAGTTCGTACTCTTTCCTACTATATTGTATTAGAAGACTAAAGGTATAAAAAATCGGAGTACATTTTTATTCCTTATTCAGTTTAACTACCCTTTTCCTGCAAAGACCTGGGCCCTTTGATTTTCCTTTACTAGAGAAATTCCTATTAGGGAAATAATTCATTTAATTTCTTTTTTAAAAAAATCTTTTATACATAGTAATTCTCAATCACCCAACCCAATTTCTTTGGTGAAGTGATAATTAGGTGTTAAAAAGTAATCAGATAACAACAGAAATCTCTCCAGGCTGCCATCAAACATCTAATCAAGAGTACAAGTACGAAAATATAGGGTTCTCAGGAGCATTCAACCTTAATCAGTTTTGAAACATTTTGAAACGTTTGGAGTGACTGGCCTGTCTTTATAGTCCTACAGTGCTGTGACATAGCCTGCTATACTGTAAAGGACTCACCCACATTTAAGATTCAGTGTTCATGATAAAAATGTGTATAAGCCAACCAATCTTACTCTACCCACATGTTTAAAGCAAGGATAAGACACTGAAAAAATCACTCTGACCAGTGACCACAAATAAGAAATCTTTCCATCTCATGGAAATTTTTTTCAATGCGCTTGTCTTGTTGTCTGAGAATCCTTGTGTTTTTAAAAGCAAAGCTTTCATGTAAATTATTCTCTCTGTTGACTTTAAATTCTTCATACATTTTTCTTCCATCTGCTAAATTCACAGAAATCCAAGAATTGCCAATATGAGATCCACATCTTTTTCAAAACAAAAAGAGTTTGTAATGTAACAAATAGATTTTTTTCATTCACTTCCTAATATGATTTTTACCTTTTTCGTTGTTTGTTTTTCAAAGATTACAAGTTTTACCTACCTGTGTGCATCCTGAATGTTATTTAAAAAGACAAATAATTTGTATAGTGCTTAAGGTGATGTGCCCCTAATTTCAAAAGATTTTTTTATTTGTCAGAATGCTAAAAAGTGTCTGATAAATCATGATAATGACTACATTAAAGTAGGGTATAAAATAAATCCTTTGATACAAAGCCTGCCATTTGATATTGTGATAAGAATGCTCTGATAAAATGGGTCATTGCAAAACAATGTTTATGTGTATTCCACTACTCTGATAAGTGCACAAACGTATTAAGGAATTCTGCTCTCAACAGTGAGCCAAGCTCATTCTAAACTTGGCTGGCATAACAAGAATGACATCAGTAATTATTGTGACTTCCCTTTCTGTTTTTTCCATTCCCTATCTACTCATTTGAAATCATAGTGGATGCTAAGAACTGCACATACATTAAGAGTTGCAAAGTTTATAACATTATCATGTACTTTGCAAAAGGACCTGGGAATCAACTTCCATAAGGCAAAAGAAAGTCTGCGGTTTCCTGACAATTTGACTTATGGGTGTTAAGCACAGTCTTGAAATCTATCTCAAGGGAGCAACAAGGTCAACTCAAATTATGAAGAGAAATTTCCAGTAACTGAGGCTTACCGAGCCATAGCATGCAGTCAATAACTTAGACAACTGTCTTCCCTCCAGGTCATGATCCCACAGCCATGAGGCTGTGTAACTGTAGTCCTCAGTGCTGTAGATATATGCTGATGTGACAGAAGCAGGAATGATTAGAATCACTGATTTCTATGGAAAGGCACAGTTTAATCCAAACTGAAAAACTGGCATAGATACGCCCTTCAGATGCTTCACATTAACATTACATTAATGAGTCTAGGGTAACTTTTAGGGAGTCTTAGGCCCAAACAGTGTTTTAGTGGCTATGTTGAAAACTGACAATGCACAGCCTCACTGAAGCAAGGGAATCAAAACTTGACCAGTTCAGGGGACAAAGCTTGATCTTCAAACCTTGCCACCTCCTTCTAGTAAGAATGAGGCTGTGACCAGTGATAAATAGATCGTATTTATGACCAAAAGTTTCCCTTGTCTTATTTCAAGGAACTGACTTTTTAATGAGAGAGAGAAAACATTGCAGTACTCCCTCAGTGTGCTTAATTCAATGGCACACTAAGAATAAAATCATCTGTGAGTATAAGGCTTTCAAGCTGTTTGGTATCTTTTTCAGATCATCTCCTTATATTCGTAGGTCAGACTCTAACCCCTCTTCTAGATGCTATAATTATCACTCCTGCCAGCCTGCAAAATATTTTCCTCAAAGAGCTTGATTCACCTCAGAAGCCTTCTCATAAATGTTCCCAATAAACTGAAGCACAGATCACTGCCTAGGTTATTCAAGTCAAACTTAACATTGCTTTGAACTTTTCCTAAAAAAGTTATGTGAAATCAACATGCAAATGAATGATTAAGCACACAGTTCAATATTTTACATTTCCAAAGTGATTAGCATCCAGACGACTAATAATTGCTTCCTGAGACACTCAAAAACATACTATACACATTTATGTAGGAATTACCATAATAATATTATCACTATCACAAATATGCATATGAAAACATCTCACAGTAAATACAACATTTGCACATAGTAAATATCCATATGTCTCAATAAACACAATCTAAAACTTTAATATGACAAGTGTGTGGCTCCTTCCTTTAATTGAGGATGAAAAATTAAGAACGTGCCACTTACAGGGTGAATCTTGACATTATCGAAGTATGTGTAAAATTGGTGTGGGTAGAAAACTTTGTCATACCCTCTACACTTGGTGGCATTGGGATTGGTCTATATTTAGTGCCCAAAGACTGAACATCAAATTAAAGGTCTACCAGAAATATATATCCCCAAAAGTGCTGTGGTCTGTACTACTGATTCTGTGACCATCATCATATTTTTGCCTACCAGAAATAATGTTCTCATTAACGGCAAATGTCCCCCATTACACATCCCTTCTTTCATATTTTCTTCAGACTAGACATTAAGACACAAATATGTTCTCCTTCTTTAAATCTACTAATACTTACAGATAACTTAGGTTGCAATTTTAGCAAATGAATAAGGAAACAGAAAAAAAGTTGAGAATATTCTGAAAAATGAAATTCATAATTTGTCATAATTTCCATAATTTCTTTCTTTATGAAACTTGGTTGTTTTGCTGAAGAATGGCCTTACAAAATTTTAAATGTTAAACAGTTTAATGGGACAAAATTCTGCCTGTGGCAGCAAATTTTAGAAACTCTTTGGCTTTAACAAAATGTTGGAATAGGAACATCGTCAGACTTACAGTGTCTTCACTAAGATTAGCTCTCCTGGCCTTGTATATGTGTGCTTTCTCATCCTAGCCTGGACATATGTGGGCAGAAAACTGTTCTTCCTGGCGCTTGCTTCCAGCAATTCACAAGTCTGTCTTTGTTTTCTTCCTTTATGCTATTTTCAAACATACCAGTTGTCTCAGAAGTTTCAAACAGCTGTAGTTTCACCACTGAAGACTTTAGCAAAGACTTTGGGACATTTACATTTTGCTCTTCAGATACCAGACTGCTTCTATTTTAGATTATTAAACAAAATTAAAATATCACTTAAATTCTTAACTGATCAGTGATCAGTGCATTACAGACATACTGATGGAGCATAAATATCAGAAAACTAAGATGACATAGAGTTATTTTTCAGATCATAATAGTACTGTATGAAACAGAGACAAGATGGCATATGTTTCTAGCTGTTCCCTCTCCCTTTAGCACATAAAATTGATGGCATTACACAATTTGTTAACATTAGGGTGAATTTAGTCAGGAGTTCTGAATACCCCAAAACAGCTTTCACAGATACTAAAATAGGTTTGGTGCCTGGGTTTTTCTTCAAATCCCTCCGTGCAGAATGGAAACTGGGCATCAAACTTCCTAACTGTGCCCATACACTCATAAACATCTGCAGCAAACCATAATTTTGTTGAATACAGGAGCCACATTGCCATGGCATTTTGGTTATGAACATTAGAGGAGCGTGTGGATCTGAATCCCAGTATTACAGATTTTAGGAACATGAAGCTGAAGCCAGCTCTCTGACTTCAGCATGGATTGGGTTTGGCATGTTCTGAAAAATTTTTGCAAAGCATAAGTTTTATGTTGTACAAGCAGAACTTTGCTCTGATAACAATAGTAGGGTCAAGGTGAGGACGGAGGGCAGTACCTCTCAGGAAGAGAACGGTTAACTAGCCACAATAACACAAGCAGACAGACAGCTACACTACTGCAACAAACAACAAATTATTAACACTGAGCAATTTACCAGCTCAACTTAGAATAAGCAGCACATTGGGCACTGACTACACAGTGGCAGACTGTCTATGACTCTCTGCTACCAGCCAGCCAGAAAATTTTATTTTTTGCCCTAAAAAGAGTTCTTTCAAAACTCCTCTATAATAGGCCATTCTGTGCCCAGGAATAATTTTAGAAGGGCTGAGTCCCAGACTTCCCTTTTGCAGGTGCGAGGCAGTGTATTTGCACCTCCATCTACAGCCACCACTTCCAGATCTGCCCAGAGTCAGCACTCCAGCTTCAGCAGAGCCACAATACCAAATTTCTCCATTTTCCATTATGATTTGAACTGCTATGAGCCAGTCTGCACTGTCCAAAACCAGTCCCCCAGAGGTGTGCAATTGCAAAAGCACTGAGACAATGAAAAGAGTGATCCAGATCCCAGGTTTTGAAAATTTGCCCCCCTCAAGAACAGCTAATTGTACCAGCATGGCACTATTTTTTAAAATAAAGGCATGCTTCCTTGATCATACCTTGCACTGCAAAGCTTCTGTTCAACTAACTACCCAACAGTCTGTTAGCACTGAAGGAAATCCCTTAAAAGCTGTGTTTGTTTGACCAACAGTGACTCAAATTAGAAAAATATTAAATGAAAGCAGCTGGTCAGCTACCAGTCATAATATTATCCCAACTTCCTTCACAGGAAATGTTATAATAATGTTTTATATGCTTTTTTCCCCACTCTTGCTGCCACTGGGGTGTAATATTTCTTTCGTGTTGCTGACAGATCAAGAGCACTTCTGTTGGATTTAGGCTCTACTGTATGCTGACACCAACATGTGATGACAGTCTTTAGTTTGGGCTCAAGACAGCGTTTATCTACATATTAAAACAGGATCGAGAAGAAGAAAAACAAGGATTATTGATTCCTGAACCAAAATTCTCCTTCAGAGACTTTCTAGGGAAAGTGCTTCAATATTTTCACTGTATACCGATGACTGGAAATAACCTGCTTCACAGCAGACCTTTTCCTGCATGTTCTGCAAGATCATAAATCCAGTACCAGGAACTTAGGCCACCTGAATGTGTGTATTTGCTTGTTCTCCTGCCATACAGGAAGAACTCCTATGCACATTTTGCACCTCTTTCCCCACATGTTCACTTTCTTTGTTACTCGGCCTTTCTGTTTCTCACCACAGTCTCAGCAGAAGAAGGTGTTGTCACAAAACAAGGCTGCAAGTAGGTGACAGAAGCTCCCAGACTTCCAAGCACCATCTCATCTCAGAAGCTGTTGGTGGTTCCTCAGAAGAACCATGATGGTGGCTACAACAGGAAGGCTATGTTGCAGCTTACTGAAACCAATGCTGTCTGCTTTTTCTTCCGTTCAGAGTCTCGCAGAAGAGGACAAGGAGTCCTAAGCTATTGGACTGTCTCCACATGGTTTTGCATATTCCTTGCCCCTTAAGGAAGGTTCTTTTTTCCCTGCTCTCATGATGGTTTTAACATTCTATTTCTGTAACACCTTCTAAAATGGGCCCAGCAGCCTACTCTGCTCTAGGAAATGTTTGTTAGTGGAGCTCCACCAATAACACTTCCTGCTGTGGTCACACTTTTACCAGCAAAAGGACACTTCTAATATGGCTTCTGCCATTTTTTTATGTAAAATAATCTGCATCAGCAAAACCATATCCCACCAGAGGGAACACCATTATAACCTAACATTTGCCAGTAATATAATTTTTTCAAAAAAGATGGAGTGCTTTTACTTGCTCTTTGCATCTTAGCTAAAGTTTTTGCTACAGGTATATCTTTATGCAACTGTAGTTATGCTTTTACAACATCAGTTTAAGTATACCAGATATAATCAGTTCACAGGTTAGTGATAGCTCTTTTTCCTCAACACATGCATTAAAAAACAATATGGCTTTCATCCATCTTCAGTAACCAAGGCTTCGTGCATATGGAAGCCATATGGAGTATAAGAGCTTGCCTACATTAGAAATTATAACAATATATAGTAATGTGGGAATTTAAACCACTGTAGTTGGAAAATATAAGCCCTTTTTCCATCATAGGGATGTGAATGTGCATGCACATGTGAGTAAAATGAATGACTGTATCTTTTTTAGCTTCTGTTGATTTGAAAGCAGTTTACCCAAACTGGAAAAAAAAAACCACAAAGTGTTTACTTCTGAGTAAGAGCGTCCACACGGAGAGTTGTGGTGAAATAAATACAGCATTTAAAGTATAGAAGTCTCATTTGTCATTCTCCCAGACACAATTGGTTCTATAGTAAAGTCCTATATCATATTTTTGAATATAGCTTCTTGTCACTACCAGCATTTGCATTTTAGCAATTTGCATTTCTTCTTGCAAATTAAGAAAAAAAAAAAAAGTGTTCAGCTGAGATTTGCAAATGAGCAAAGGCAGCCAGGTGAACGCAAGCAGGAGAAGAGGGGGAGGGTGAAGGTGCGAGTGAAAGCAAGATAAACAACAACAAAATGTCAGGTTAGCTTGGAAAGGTTTGAGTTTTCCTCCAACCAAAGTTGGTATGTCCAACTTTGCACTGTGAATCTGAGTAAGGTGATTCCGCTCAAGTGGCATCAATAACTCACTTCTAAAAGCAAATGCTTATTGATTTCAGGGTATAACATAATTAGGTCTCATATTACTCACATAGTCTGTGCAGTTCCTGCTGTAAACCTAGATATTATTCAGAAAATCAAAGTAATCTCTTGTGGGTATTAAAATAACAATACATTTGAGAAATGATTGCTACCATTTTTGAAACTGCATTAATGTTCATTATTTATGTAATATACAAGTTTAGAAGGAGCTGATTTTTTTTAAATTCATTGCTAGCATAATAAAATCTTTCAAGTTCTTGGAATCAAATGAATGCAAGTTTCCCTTTCTGCATAGGATGATGAAGACAAATGTATCTCTGCACATTAAAAATACATCGCATATTTTATACATTTACGTATGCGGTGCTCTTCATGTTAAAAAAAATCTCAGTGCACTTCAGAGAATGCACCCAGAGACAGAACCATTGTTCGGGAAAAGCCAGATTAAACAAACATGCCTGTATTCTTGACTTGGAGGCATTTATGGAATTAACATTCTGAGTCTCAGCTGGCACCATGCTCCAAAGCTGGGGGCAGAACATGCAAAGCCTTTGGCACCTACGAGTTTTCACTGATATTTTTGTTACAGACAAAAGCCCAGCATTTTACAGAACTCCAAGTAATTCCCAAACATGTACATTAATGGAACCAAAAGTTTTAATTATCATTCAGGGCCTTAAATTATGTGGTGCTTAGAAGACCGTTCTTGAAACCATCCTGACATCACCAGGCAAGGCAGTGTGTGACATGACCTTAATATAGGATTGGTCTGGTTAGTCTGGTTTATTAATATTCAAGGGCAGCTTAGATTCCCATACAGTGTAATTTGTAAAGGTACTTATGATCAGGGATTTATGGTAACTTAGACTAAATGTGACTAAAAATCAGAATATTTCTGCTTTTATCTGGGATAGCAGTGCTCCTGGTGCTCTGGAACAAAGTCCTAGGATTTGTTCCCTCTTTTCATGCAAAGTAACAGATACTGTGGCACATTCTGATCTTTAGCTCTGGCTGGCTTCATCACCATCTTTCAGGATACATGCTAACATCAACATCCATAGCTAACCTGGCTCCTGAGAAAGCCCATGTCTGATTTTATAGTCACTACAGTATCTAGAAAATTCAGAGGGAAAAAAGAAGAGAAAAAAAAGCCATGGAAGCACTGGTAGAGACTCCAGTCCTTGACACAACCCATTGCTGGAATGAGTCATGCACCATCAGGAGCAAGTGCTTTTCCTAATCTTTAGTTGTCATTATTTGCTCTTCCTTAATACTGGTGTGCTCAGAGATCCATCCCTAACTGTCTCTTACTACTCTAAGTCAACAAAACAAAATCTACTTGAGACAGGCAGAAAATAGCAGATCTCTAGAGAAAAAAAATCCAAGGCACAAAGTGGTATTTTATTAGCCAAGTACTAATGGCATAGACGAGGTCCTGGTGTCATGAAAGAAGGCAGATCGACTATCTCTCATCCAATGATGTAATGCTGCTACAAAAAAATAACAAATCTCATTCTGACATGTGTTAACCAGAACATCCTGTGTAAGACATGGGAAGAAATTGTCTCACTCTCCTTGTTGATAGTTAGCGCAGCAGTACTTCTGTGTCAGCTCTCAGTGTCATACTTTATGAAAGATGTAGACAAATTGAAGAGACTGAAGAGAAGAGCAGCAGGAACAACAAGATGTTTAGAAAATGGGATATAACAGGAACAGCTGAATTAAAAAGAAGTCTGTGATGAACCCTAACTATCACGCCAAGATCCAGTAAGAAAGAAACCATCAAAGGCAGAGAATAAGCAATTGGCTTATTTTTCAGCATGTACATCTATACCTGAAAAAATATCCAGGTCTGTGATCTGGAAGATATGTGGTATCCTCTGCAAGGGAAGGAGGCTTTTAAAATTGTTAAACTGAATGTGGGATAGTCTAGATATACTCCATTCACTTCAGGTAAAATGTGGGACATTATTTTTAAGACACTTTGTGTGAACAGTTTATTCTGAGTTATTACACTCCAAGACACTCAGTATTGGTATGAAAGTTACTTGGGCTAAGCAGTCTTCATAGTTTCTAAAAATTTCAATTTAATCTGTAGTTTTGTTGATTATGTCCCAGAGAAGCAGAGTCAGAGGAAGTTATCTGAACTTACACATGTATAGGGCCAATGCTGCCATCCAAGGAGCTACACAGATGTTAAAAGTTGTCTCAGAAACTGGACCAAGCAATTCAACCAAGTGTTTGCCATTCCTGAGGAGAGAACAAGGATTACTTCTTTCACATTATAGGCTACCTTGCTGTTTTTAAAGCCGACTGTGATAGCAATAATGGCAAAATAATGTTATGAGAATTGTACAAACACCTGACTTTGCCAAAACTGTGTTTTATTCCACCTACACAGATCTCTGATCTTCAAAATGTTCACCTCTGCAGGCAACAGACAACTGTATATGAAACACTTCTTAATCTCTCTGTGCCTCCCCACACTCCTGCCCAAATAAGCACTCACTGTTGCTCCGCCTTTCCAGCAGAAAAGACAGTTTCCTACAGGTGTTGACCAGACATGCATAAAGGAGGTAAGAAAATGAGGGTTTGCAAAAAGTGGTTGAATAATTCTAGAAATACAACGTAATGGCAGCAGAGACATAGGTTTACCAGAAATGTGTCAGATTATGGGAGCCTACGCAAGCACAGATCCCCATCAAACACAAACATAGCATTAATCCAGGTGAGAAAAAGACAAGCTGCCTATATAACTAGAGGGTAAGAGAAATATTCTGTTTCAGAGCTCAACTTTCATAGGTTTTACCAAAGCTATGGCACAGTGACATATTATGCTTAAAAAAATATTAGGAATATCTGGACTTTTATGTTTTATCCTAATGTAGATTAGTTTCTACTCCTGCGAATCTATACATTTTGATCAGATTTTTGGTATCAGAATTAATAAGGATGCAGTATTCCTTAGATTTCTAAACGAGCTCTTTCAATGAAAAGATAACCTGAGATCAGGTGGTATTTGGGGGAGGGGGAATAAAAAAAAAAAAAAGCTGTTGGTTTGAATTCTGCTTCCTTTTTGACATTAAAAACAGTCAACATAACTCCATGATAGTGTAGAAATTTAACTTTTGTACATTTTTATTATATTCAGAATACCAAAGATAAATGGACTTATTCACAGAACGGCTGTCATTGAATTCAGTTTTTTGGTACAATTTCCTTCTCATATAAAGCCATAAAAAATATGATGGGTGAAACATTAGGACTGCTTAAAGAAGAAGCTGATATATATACATACAGAAGGAACAGATAGATTGCAAAATGTTTATGCCTTTTACATTTTTTACTGTATTAATAAGGAAACACTGTGGTTACCAATCAAAAAAGACTCAGGAGTGCTGCTTGTAAAGTGCGCTATTATAAAGATTTATATCTGTATCTGGGGAGTAATATAGAGCATTGATATTTTAAGGAGCTCTGTTCAAAATCTCTTCATTCAGTGAAAGCCCAAGAGAATGAAATATATTTTTCCTGGGGCAGAAGTGTGAGCATCATTGTTTATGATACAGGCTGGAAAAAAAAGTGCTTTCCCCAAAATTATATGTATGTCCAAAACATTTGAGAACATTCCTGTATTTAACTGAAATCCTTTAGAACATGGCATTACAACAAATCATCTCTGAGTACATGTATTTGGTTAATTGTGAACAAGAAGATATCAGTATTATCCATAGATTTTATTAACCAAAAGATACATCTCAAAATAATTGAAGAATATGACTGCTTTACATGTATTTAAAAACACGAACCACCAAGAGAAGAGTAGAAAGTACGACTTCCTCTGGGGATCACCGAGAGACTTCAGGGAATTCACCTTTCTTAAGGCATCTTGTTTTGATGGTTTCATTTGTACATACTTTTGGCTACTTCATGCAAACCTTTTACAGGACCTGAACTTTTTCTTTTTTTTGAATGAACAGATGGTTCATAATACTCACCATAGCATAGAAATGTCTCTGTTTATCAGAGTAATGTTCAGGAGTCGGAGTGTGATAGAGTAAGAGTAAGAGTCTTAAATTCTTGTGCGTGTTCCTCACAGCATAGTATACTGTGGTAGTGATGTGTTTATAAAATGCTTTTGTTAAAAACTATTGTACTTAGTCTGTTAATACAGCAAACATGATGGCAGTTTGATATTGGCACCTGCAATTCATCTTCTGAAAGAACAAGGAAAGGATCCAAACAAATTATATTTGGAACACACTTTTATAATTTTTTTTCCATTCTTCTAGCAGTGTTTTCCCCTGTTTTGGACAGCAAAATGTCTGCTCTCTCCCTACTTCAGAAATCTCCAGTGCTTGCCGAACCAATCCCACCATTCTATTTGCTTTAGGTGACATTTTGATCTGTAATCTGGAGAAAACTGTACCACACCTTTTCAAGACTGTTTGGGCACAAATAATTGCCTGTCATACTTTGGAAGAGACCTGTACAGACAACAGACAAAATTCACAGAGAAAAAAATTAAAATGTGGTAATAATTGTATTCCTTTCTTCCTTCCTTTTGATTGCTGAAGTTTAATCACTTGGCCAGGTTGCGGTCCTTAGGGTATGAAACATATCAAACCCATGTGTGTATAAGTGGATTTTTTTAATATACTGTGAAAAGTAGCAATGTACCGCGATCAGAATCTAAGCAAGAATAAAAATAAGAGGCATATGAACTGACGGCATAAATACAAAGTTTATCATATAATTCCCAGATTCATGTAGCTAGTCCCCAGGAACATAAAAAAACCAACAGTACAAAGGAAAACATTTTCAGATGTACTTCCTTTTTTTTTCTGAAGATCCTGCTGCAGAGGTTATATCTGGCAGTGGGGAGCTTTTTCTCTTATCTTCAGTTCCCACAAGAACCAAGCTTGAACATCAGAGCTCCCTAAGCCTAATAAATGAGAGTATTCTTGTCTGCTTTATCTCTTTTTTTTTCCTAGTCATATGATGAAGAAATAAATACATGATCTTTTTTTTAAAAGAAGTTATTGTATTAAACAGAGGTTCTGAGACTAACCTATCCCTGAGGCTCTCACCTAGACCTGAGTAGCAATGTGCAGGCACAGCAATGCACAAAGCAAGGCAATTGCTCTCCTTGGAGCAATTGTTCCTGCTCCTTGCCCTGGAGCTTAAAGGAAAGTGGCCTTACTGCAACCCACCCTTAATGCCTCCGCACAGGGACAGGGACAAGCTGCCTCACATTAACAAAGTCAGCTTCTTAATGATTAGTCCAACAGAATGGGGTGCATATTAAAATCAATTTCCATAAATATTCACTTACATCTCTTTTGTCTTCATTTTCTGCAAACATCCAAGTACTTGACTCCTATCCACATGAATGCTCACAGAAAGAATTTTAAGCTTATATGCTCGAGTACTTGCATATAGTACATTTTAAAATGAGTGAGTATGCAAGTCATAGGATGGGAAATACAATGCTTTTGCCAGCGTGTTGTAGAGAGGCATTTAAATAAACTAGACAAGTACCTGTTTACATCCTTCTTATCTACCACTGTGCGTGTACATGTAGTTTCATTTGGAACAGTGAACTACTTAAATGATAGTTAAATGGATGGGACACGGGGCAGGAAACACACAGATCTGTCTGCTTCCCCTACAGTAGGGATGATACCATTCAGTTACCTGTGCCAGACACTTGGAGATTTTTAGACAAAAAATATAGGAGCTTATATAATAATATAAACAAATGGTGCTTATCGTGTTCTGCACAGGAAAAGATCTTGGCCTGGAGGAAGAAGAGCTGTAGAAAATAGGCACTGAGTGGCAAGGAAATCAGACAGTATGGAAAGCCAAGTATTTTTCAGTGCTAGCAGTATTTTCTGGATTATACAGTCCTTGAAACAGTAAAAGTGAAAGTCTCAATCAGTTCAGTCAGCCTCAGCTTTCCTATTTCTTTCACTGAGTCCAGCATTCCATTTCTGTCTTATATAAATTCAATCTTTATTTCCTAAAATTCAGCAAAGTCAGGCAGATGAAATTTGGATGCAGGCTGGTGGAATTCCAGAAGAAGAGAGGTCAGTAAGAATGGAGCAGATAAAAGCCAACAGAAAGACTGGGAAATAAAACATCCAAAAGAAATAGTTCCAACATGGACACAAGGGACCAAATTTGTCCTCGGCATAACTCTATCAGATGGAATGGATTAAGCCTGCTGTTTGGTTGCTGAAAAATCTCATCTAGCCAGAGTACCACTAGAAATGAAGCATTAGCAATTTACCAATAAGAAGCTGTGTTTTCTCATAGTAGAAAATGATTCCACAGACTCCACAAAAAGGAAATCCACATCAGTGCATGGCAGTTTATTTCACACTAAGCCAGTCAACATATTTTCTCTTTGACTGCATATGTGTCTGTTGCAGAGAGGAAGGACACCTGAGGGTTCTGACCTTAAAATTAGATGTACTGCTCTTGCAAAAAAAAGTGAGCTCTTGCTCACCCTCACAGCCAGATCTTCCTTTTTTCCAGTCCAAGTTTCACTGCATCTCTGAGCTTTGCAGACTGCTTAGGCCTCAGCAGACTCGGAGCATAATTTGACCCAATGTGAATTTGCAAGAATGATTGCTGCACTTCTTGGCTCCCCTGCCTCCCTCAGAGTACCTTAGCTACAAACACTATGCAGATCAACAACTTTACAGTATAAACAGACAGAAACTTCTCTTTCTGGGAACACAATAGGGCAAAGTCAATTGATTTACCATAGACACATGAGTAAATGAGCCAGAAATATTTTAGCAGGATATTCCAATCCAATATTTGCATTTTAAAACTGATATGTAACTCCTGATCCAAAATTTCACTGAAAGTTTAAAGACTCTTCTAGAGGTTGGGAGCAGTTAAACTAACTTTTTAGATCTTGTTGAATGTTGATTTGAATCTCCAGTATAAAAATGAGACCAGGCATCTCACACGAACATTTTTTTCTTTTATGTGTAGACCCACAGCAGTAGAGCCCAAACTGCCAAAGGTGATACACTGGACTTCAAAGGAAAAGAGATAATAGTTTCAAGTTGTGCCAGGGGAGGTTTGGGTCTAATATTAGGAAAAAAATCTTCTCAGAAAGACTGGTGATGCATTGGAACAGGCTGCCCAGGGAGGTGGTGGAGTCACTGACCGTGGAGGTTTTCAAGAAAAGGATACTGAATGACATGGTTTAGTAGAATGGTAGTGGTGGATTGATGGTTGACTATATGATCTCAGTGGTTTTTCTAGCCTTAATGATTTTGTGATTCTATAACTTTCCAAGATTTATCCTAAAGAAGCAGACATTTGACTTTGAGCCACATCAGCAGCCGTGTTGAACACAGCATTTGCAGGTCAGGCACTTTAAGGCTGGAATGTTTTGGAAAGGTGAGTTTCCATGTCAATATATATATTTACTAATAGCAACATTCATTCTCTGAATGCTGTGGGAGCATGCGTGCTTAAGTTATGATTAGTTTTAGAGCACTGCAGAACATAATTTATTTTTTTAAAGTGGAGCCGCACACACTGTGAAACAGTAGTGCTGGGGAGGAAAGCAATGAGCAATTTCCCAGCCTTTGGCTACATTGGGTGTGAGATCCCCTGCTTCCACCTATGTCTCTTATTTGTTTGCAGTTTTTTCCTTGTTTACCACTGTTTTCAGCAGCTGTCTGTGATTCCAGCTACAGTTTGATGCTAAATACAGTAAATATCTGGAAATAGTAAACATTTGCCAGTAAGTCAGGAAAAAAAAAAAAAGATTTTGCAAAGAACCCTTAATGAGAAACATGGGACATGTTACAACTCTGTGGAGAATGAATGTGCTTTGCAAAGTCATTTGCATATTGTCACTCCTCCCAGTGTGGCTATTCCCTTAACCTCTTTTTAGATTGCAAACACGACAAGGCTGTACAAAATTCCACTGAAGCTCATCCCAAATTGAGGATAAAATGATCAATGACTAAAACATGACTCAGGCAAAAGAGACTTAGGGCCTAATTTTCTTCTAAGTTTTAGTAAATCTATGCCTATGTAACTATTCTATTGGCTTCTGTGGTGCTGCTGGCTGTAATAATATATGTGAAAAGAGAAACAGACTCCTACAGCTTCAGACCCATCCCATCTCATGGAAGATGTCAAATACAAGTGTGTACTTGTTTTGTCAATAGCTGAATCTGATCCTCAGGTTTGCTGATAAGCTACAGAAACATGTACGTGCCCATACAGACTTTATGCAAAGCACTTTGAAGTCACTACATAAGTTTCAGTTACAATTCATGATGTTAGTGGAATAAAAGGAGCCAGAATTTTCAGCGATAAAGATGTAATTCTTCATAGAACATGCCTAATAATCACTAAAATCACGCTTTGCTCCGTCATAGTTGTGACTCATAAAGAGCACAAAAGTATGAAAGGAGCACTACATCCTTTATTGGAACACAGAAAAAAATGAATAAGTACATATAGATAATGATAACATCCTAATGCAATTCACATAATTTACTTGGCAAGAGCCATTGGGCTCATTAAGTCACGAGGATTTGAGTTTGAGGACACCATAACTTCAGAGAGGTGCCATGTTATTGGCGAGTGGAAAGATACTCCTCTGCGTTAGGTAGCTGCTGTTCAAAGATTGTGAGAGATTTTCAGAAAAAATACCTTTAGCTAATCTGTTTAGTTTACCCAAAAAGACAAAGAGGAGAGGACAATTTTACAGATCAAGTCAGGACAAATTAAGGTGGTTTAAAAGTTGTAGGGCTTTGCAGGGTTCAGAGAAGACGCTGACAACATGAAGAGCCAGGGAAATACAGTCCCTGATTGCTGGTATTTGTGAAAAGTTGACATTGTCTATAATACAAGGGTTAACTGGGAAGAGGTTAAATGCAGGCTGTTATGCATAAATCTACTGGTAGCACAGTGTGCACTGAATGAACTCCTGGCTCCAGGGAAGCCCAAGGAAAAACTTTTACTAATTTCAGAATGTCACCTTTTTCCTGCCATATATTCCACTTTAGTGCTAAATATACATTAAAATGTATACACACTGTTTCAGGCCACATCCTCTCACTTGTAAGCACGGGAAATCTTCTCTCGTTCCTTTGTTATCAAGGATCCTGGAAGCACAAAGCAGTTTTATGGGTTTTCAGAAGATTGTTTGAGATTCTCAGCTTCTTGGCTGTGGGATTGGTGACACTCTTCCATTCTTTAAAATTCTTTTTATTATTAAATGAATTGCAACAGGTTGTCACTGCTAAATATTACTTTCATGGCTAACACAAGTAGGGTTATTTTGCTGCACAATCTAAAGTATTCTGGGAAATCAGATTGCAATTAGGGAAGTATGTCTGTTAATATACTTAATGTAATTACAGCAATGCTCTGAATGAAACTGAAAAGCAATCCTTGTAGATTTCTGCTTGCATCAGTTTCTCTGTCTTTTTTATTGAAAAGGCCTTTCATCAATAACCCTAATTCTAAGTTTTTGTTTTAGGCTCCTTCCAATCACAAGTACGTAGTTTGGTTGAAAAGTGGCCCTGTATTTTGTGCTGAAGCTTCTTGCAGCCTGGCTTTCGGTATGTTTCCTTGTGTAGGTAAACATGACAGAACAAAAGTGCCTGGAAATGTAAACAGACCCTGAATTATTATGCCTATTACTTTTTATTAGTAGTAAAAACAAAAAGAAGCAAGGAACAGTCCTATTTATGGAGAGCAGTTAAAACATAAATAATAATAAAATGCTAAAACTATAAAACTACTTATGCCATATTAATTTAATTCTAATAAAAAGTTGGTTTAGGTCTTGCCTCCATGACAGCAAATGTGGTGCAGCTTTGCTTTCATCCAATATTTATACTAAAAAACATTTTGGTTTAGGAAATAAACTAGTGATAAAAAATTACAGTCTCAGAATATTGGGCTTTGACTAGTCCCCTGCTGCCCTTTATATTATGTTTCTGTAAAATACAGTACATCTTGCTGTTTTATTTCATTGTTTGTGGCCCATGCAAAATCCTATTGTCCAGCTGCCCAACGTAAATGAACAACAAATCAGAACAACCAGAAAAGCACAGTGACTGATTAAACTAGGTCAGAATTTTTGCCTGCACTGTCAGAAATATGACCCTATTCAGATTTTCGGTAAATGTTTACATCACCTTGAATGGCACTGAGGAAGCCTGCTGATGGAGCGTTTCATTTTTAAGAGCTACAGACAAGCAAATCATGCCAGCTCTCCTTAGCACATATTATCAATTTGTTTAGTCCTGTTGATTTTTTTTTTTTAGGTATTCCAAGTTAGCAGGGTGATCCTGCATGGGATTAAGCAGCTTGTAAGTGAACAAGAAGTACAAATCAGAGAAGACTTTCTACTAAAGGAGCTTGCCTGTTTAAAGCCCACTATTGGCTCCAAGCATCGATAGTGCAGTTTAGGGGCACCCCAAAACAAAGGGATCCCCTCCCAGCAGATATCTGGCTGCCATAGGAAGTTTGAATCTCCTTCCATATTGCAGTATTTTGCTATCAGGCTCAACTTGAGTCTTCCTGCCTGTATCAGCAAACGCATGAGCCAAAAAAGGCCAGAGCCTTGACAAGAAATCTGTGGAGGTATATAGAGATGAGCACACCAACATCTGCCTTCCCCCTGCATTTTCTTTTGGGTGTTGTGGTACAGAAGATGGGGTATCTTTGGATGTGTTTTTTTGTAAGGGGTTAGAAGTATCTGTCTCACCAGATAATGTGACATAGAGTCACAGTGAGTGTACTTCTGTTCTGCCTTTCTTACAGAACTTTCTTGGACAGAATCATAATTTAGATCCACATCTTAATAGTATTGTCGACTCCAACTATACTTCTTATACATCTGTGTCTTTTGTCTCTCAAACCTTCTTCCAGCACAGGAATAATCTTTGGCTCTCCTATGTTCCCTGCAAAAATTCCTACCAGGAAAGAGGCAGAACTTGTTCAGGTTCTGTGTAACTATCTGCTGCCAAACAGAAAAATATCTGAGTTTTACCTTTCTTGACTTTCAGCTCAGGGCAGTCATTCAGCTGAGGTTTCTCTCAGGAAACCAGACAATGTCCATGAAACTGCAGTAGCATTGGAGATCTACTTTTCTATCAAAATTGGTAGAAACTGGCAGCAAGCTCACAGGTCATTAGGAGGCCGCTGATACACAGACAGAGTAATTTCATTACTCCATTAGCTGGAACCCTGTAATCAAACCCACTGCACAACCATGAGAATTGTTTACAGATCATAAGACTTCAGAACATAATAGAAATAGACTGTGGGTTCTTTCCAGTTGCATATGGATTGCAACTAAAGACAAAGAATACACTGAAAAGAAATTAAAAGAAAGAATTAAAGAGGCAAAATATTTCAAGTCTTACAAAGGTATCTTTAGAAAATACATGAACTACTTATCAAAAAAGACTTTAAAAGAAAAGCTGGTTTGGCTTATGCAGCAAAGTATAAGATGTTTGGAAGTAATATATATCCTTCAAACAGAATTTTAAAAAAATTGAGGAAAATAGAAAATATGATAAACTCCATCAAACTTCTTAAAATCTCAGGCTTAAAGGAAGTTTGTCAAATTATAGAAAACTTACTGCTGATACTAGGAAATGAAAAATGACAAGTAGGATTATTTTTTTTAAGCTTTTCCAAGGAAGGCTTCAGAGAACTGCAGGCTTCAAATTCCAGTGTTAAGTTTTGAACTGGTGAAATTGATAATAAATTATATTGATGGTACAGCTGAAAAGATAGGAAACAAAGAGTAAATGCAAAGTGGAGTTTCGCTGTTGGAGGAAGGTTACTAGCTCCTCAGGGAGCTGCATGCAGACCTGTGTGCTTCAACATAATGAAAATAATACGGAATAGGAAGTGAATGATAAGTTCAAACTGATGACACAAAGCTTTTCAAGATGCTCAGAAGTAAACCTAAGCAAAGAGTTACAGAAGAATCTTTCAGCATGGAGGAACTTCACAGCAAAGTAGTAGTGAACAAAGTCCTGAACAATGGGAAGAAATAGTTGAACTAAGCAGATAGAAACATAAGATCTTCTCTAGTGTTAATACTTGGAAAGGTTTCTTGGACTCATTTTGAATAGTATTTCAAAAATGTCTGTTCAGCATCCAGCAACGCTCAAAAGGGGCAGTAAATATTAGGAACTATTAGGAAAGAAATAGAGAAGAAAATGGGAACATTACTTTAGTGCTACCTTGCTCCCCTATAATTTCAAATACTGTGCATATTGGATATTTTAAGCAGCCATCTCAAAAAGGTTACAATGGATTCAGAAAAGGCATTGTGGATAGTGACAAAACATATTAGAGGAGTGGAGTATATGCCGTAAGAGGAGCAATTAGTTAGACTAGGATTCCCCTGCCTGAAAAAGGAAATAACTGTGAGGGAGCGCAATAGAAAATCATGAGCGGAGTAGGAGAGGTGAACAAGGAAAGGTCATTCACTATTTTTTGTAATACAGAAAATAGCAGGCACTGAATGAATCTATCAGACAGAAGCTGTAAAACAGCAAAAGGAACATGCTTTCTCATGCTTAGTAACACTGAAGAATATAACAAAAAGTTTGTTCTCTTGCTAACAGTACTGAAGATGAGTGGGGCTCTTATGCTGAAACCCAAATGTACAGGTAGTTACAGAATAGCCTTATGCTGTTCTGCAGACCTGTAGGCAACCTGCTGGTAAATGCATCAGCTGAACTGCTGACAGACAGCAGTAAACCCATTAGCTATCAATCCTTTCCCATCATATATTCCTCAGGGATGAACAACTGAAAAATAAAATGCAAAATCTGCAATCCTGAGGCTTCTTTTTGTGACACTAGTGTTAGTTTCTTCCTCTTTTTTTTTACCTGACATGGTGGGAATTCCCAAGTTCCAAGTAATCCTATTTTGCTTTATATGTCCCTTTTTATTTCTGCAAGTCCTTTGGGATTCTGACATTACTTTCTAACATTGTGGATATCTTGGTTTTCAGTTTTGAACAAAATGGCAGCAGGCTCATGCCTGATTAGTTAGTCCTGCTCTGTAACTTACGAGTGCTAAATAGATACGATATTGACTGTGGCCTTTGGGAATTGGGACTCTAGTATTTTAGTTGTGGTTTCCTACCAAACTGCTGGATAATGAGATCAGCAGTGATGTATTTTCAACCATATTTCAGAGCTTGAAGAACATAAACTCTTTTAAAATATCCTATATCCAGCATCAGACATTTAAGAGCTATGAAGTATATAGGTCTGTTATGCAGTCACTTTTCTCTCTCTAGCAACATACCTGAGAGAAGTGAAAGTACAGGGAACTTTCCAGCCACTGTAAACAAATAAATGCCAGTTTTCCTTGTGCCACCAATATTTTTTTTTCTTTTGACTTGGGCTATATTTTTTGCTCAGGAAAAAACCTTTTGCATCTTTCCCAGTTTACTGTAAGGTCATTATGAATGTTTGTATCAAAGATATATCTTTCCCAATATCCTGTTTACAGTGATAACTAGCAGTGACTAGCTGATAGTATGAGTGATGGCATGTACTGACTGATTCCCTGCTATTCCTTACTGACTTCCATCAGGAGATGGTTTAAGGACTTACTGAACTTAAGGTCGCAGTTGATAACCAGCTACCTTCTTTAGCCCACTTACTCTTTTAGCTTCCATGGCTGTAGTAAGGTTGATGTAAAATTCTTTATCCATAATCCAAGAACTTTCTAATCTCTAAATGACAAGTGTATATTATTGCTAATACATAATTCTGCATCTTAGAAATAATCTATGGAATTGTTCACGAAAATAAATAAATAAATGCCTTCCTTTTCCTTTTCCTTTTCCTTTTCCTTTTCCTTTTCCT
>NW_024884711.1:13616433-13628914 GCF_019232065.1 Centrocercus urophasianus
TTTTCCTTTTCCTTTTCCTTTTCCTTTTCCTTTTCCTTTTCATTTTCTTCTTTTTCCTTTCCCTTTCCCTTTCCCTTTCCCTTTCCCTTTCCCTTTCCCTTTCCCTTTCCCTTTCCCTTTCCTTTTCCCTTTCCCTTTCCCTTTCCCTTTTTCTTTTCTTCTCCAGACAGAATATGGTTCCTAATCAGAGACACTGAGTGATTTCAGAATCAAAATGGAATCTTCAGACTTAGACAAGTCAAAAACTCTTCACTGTTTCCACCTTTATACATATATATATACATCCTTTGTTAAACAAATGCTCATCTCTTACTATTTTAACTGCAGTTAAAGAAGAAATCCTCATATTTCTGCAGCACAGTTTCACAACCAAGCTTCCTCTGCCCGAGCTGAAAATACCAACTACTTCAGAATGAGTGACTGTTGAAATAAGGCTACCTCCCAACTGCCTCTTTTCCTGCTGGTCCCAATTGCTTACAGCTACAGATTGAAGTAGTGCTTCAACTTTCCCTAGTTATCCTCCATTTTTGAAAATTGTTTAAACTTTAATGGGGTTTTAATTGTTCCATTCTTCCATTCTAGCTGTTTCATCAAATTGCTTAACTCTAGGTATGAGAGTATTTTGAGACTGACAAAATCCTGCTGCATTCTGCTTCTGAGTTTTAAATGATCAGCAATATGTACCATAAGCTTATTTTATAACATAAAGATCTGTTTGGCACAGCTTGTGACAAAGTCTTAAAAGTACAGTCCCATTGCCTTTGGAAACAGTTTCCTCAAATGGGGCATTTTTTGCAAGTTCCTAAATACAGAAGATGGTATGGATCTGGTTTCTTTGTATGGAGAGCGCAGCTGGAAAAGGGATTACTGACACTGAGTCCAAAATAGAAAATACGCATGGATACAGATCTTGAGCTGAAAGAATATAGGACATGTCTCTAGATTTACTGACAACCTTGCCACAGCCAGCACACATATTCCCATGGTTGCATGCACAGATGACTATCTGCATTTTGCCCTTATCCGGGTTACTGTGGGGAGATGGATTATGGAGTTTAAAGTGCCCGTACTTTGGTCTCTATAAGAACCTGTGCTCATGCTATGAAACACAGTTTCTTATGGATCAAATGCAATAATGGACACTTTTGAACAAGTGAGAATGCCTGAGCCATGCACTTGTTTTTCATGTCAGGCTAAGGACTTAAAGAAGATACCATCTCTTGTCAGCATCATTTCAACTCAAATTCTTTTACACAGATCTCTATGGAAAGAATGCTTAGAAACTCCAGCAAGCACAAATCAGACTTCAGACTTCAGACATGGACAAGTTTATTTCCTGGAACAAAAGGCCTGACTCCTGCTAGAGAAATAAATTTGAGTCCCCACAGGTCATTGTCTTGCCTGCTGATGGTGTCAAGCAGCATGAGATTAACAGAAGACACGGCCTCAGTAGCCTGAAAAATAAGCCAGCACAGTAATTCATTACTTGTTTTAAAAGTTACCCTAATGGCTGCAAACTCTGTGGCCTCTCTTTCTATGTAATGCTGACTGTGGTCTTGGATCAAAGATAAAGCCTTTGCTAAGATACAATTGTAAGGCCCTTACATTGCTGTAATTCACTGTGGTGCCATGTGTAGATTTAAGGCAAATCAAGTTCTATAAACAAAATAAAAAGATGGCATTTCAGCAGAAATATGTAAAAAAAAGATACGGGATAGAAATACTTCAGAGAAGCAGCCTGCTTAGTTGTAAAATGAGTTTAAATTAGGCTTTAAAAAGGATTGCTAAATCTTGACACATATATGAGCAGCTTATTATCATGCAATTGTGCAGTAGTTGCTTGATCTTGTTACTGATGTGCCACATATGAATAAGTGATTAATTACCACAAAGGCTAAAACAGAGCAGAGTGAGAGTAGTGTAGCTCACCCTGAAAGAGGGGCTTAAACACGTTTATTGCCCTTTAAGTGCATTTCATTAAGGCCAATTAAGGACTTTCATGTCTTATTAGAAAAATGAAGTAGATTTATGAGGTTTTCGTTGGCTGTAAATGCTGGGGCTAGCAGATACAAAACTGTGCAGAAATACAGTAGTTAGAAACTAAAAAAATAATGTAAAGATACATAAAGGAATAATTTCACTGAAGAACCAGATCACATGAAGGTGATTTCTGGGTAGAAGGGGTGAAAACAGTGTTGAAACATTTCCTCTCAGATTTGCTCACTGTAATCTTACAGAGAATTTTGCAATCCATGTCTCTTTGGGGCCTCATTCTACACAGCACCATATAAAATTTAGGATGACGTGAAGTGTTGCCATTCAGATTAGGCAGAAGTTGCTCCCAGTGGGCACACCTTATTACATACATGTGAATAAACTCACAAAGAGGAAGGGAGCAGATTGGTTGACCATCACATAGTGCAACTCCCAGTGGGTCTACATACCTTAATAACATTTAATGTTGCAGATAGAGATTCAGCCAGGGCTCCTTTATGGGTGCAACTTTAGGCACTGACTCAGAAAAACATGTAAACATATGCTCTAGTTAAAGTAAATTGGAGAATGAGCTCAAGTTTTTTGCTCAATAGAGGATGAGTATAAGTGCGCACTTAAAGTTAAGTGTGTGCTTCAGCATTTTGTTGTATAAAGGACCACAAAAGTGAAAGCCCTGACCTACTCATCTATACTTCCTTCTGAGTGACACATGATACTGCATTTCCTACATCCAGACAGGGATTTCTGGTTCTTGATAATGCCACTATGTTGTATTTTTAAAAAATCCAAAAAAATATATAAAACAATAGAAATAAAGTATTTCTATTTGAATAATCCATGTGTATTCAGACTCCCAGGGACCAAGAAACGAAAGGAGACAGGGACGAAACATGAGCGCTGACCTTCCTTTCTTAAATCATGCCGTTCTTAAAGTAACAAAAAGGAAAAAAAAGAAATAGAGTAAAAATACCTCAACAGTGAGCTTTGAGGACAAAGGCTAACTTTACTTTGACTCTGCAAAGTCTTGGAAGTTTGCATCACAGTCTTCATCTTATTTGAGTGGAATTTGTTCTATAGAATTTCTTTGCTTTCTTTATTTGGAAAGAAAACTTTCATGGGAGGTTATAGAGTGTGTATCATTATCCTTGAGGGACTGTGTCTGTTTCAGCATCATTCAAGTTTCTAGGTCCCACGCATACAGTATCTGGGCAGCTTTTTTACATATTATATATATTTATGAATTTTAAAAAATATGCATTATTTACTCAGTGGAATGGAATAACACTGTCAAGTGGGGGAATATGTATTTATAAATGTTTTTAAAATGCACATTATTTACCCCACAGACCAAACAGTTCCAGTCTACCATGTATAGTCTTAGCCACTTCATTAAAAATCTTAAGAAACTTCTTTTAAAAGCACTTGCAGTACATGTACAGTAACAACTTTTTGGGCTTTATTATCTCTGCTCTTTTTTTATTTTATTTTATATACACAAAGCACTTAGACATATTATGGTCTAATCACTTGCCAAATTTCATCTTAAATGGAAGCTGTATAGGAGTTTTACAAGCACAAAAAGCATCAAAAAAAGGCAGATCAGCTATATTTTGGGGGAGGGGGTGTGGAATATTTTGCTGCACTCGTATCATTTTAAAACAAACAAACTGATATTTTTTAATTTGGTGAAAAAGAATTAATTCCCACATTGAGGCTTGTTTGTGCCAAACCTTAGCTGCTCCTTTTAATGAGGTTTCAAATAATTTTTTCTGCCAACTTATTCTTAAAGGGGTTTGTACAAAAAAAATCACTTCATTCTGTCAACCTTGTCTATTATAAATTATTATATATATATGTATATATACATTGTCTATATACACTATTGATTAAATGCTTCTGGGATGAGAGAATATAGTTTTATGAAGTGTTGTGATTAAAGTAAAGAGCTATATTTAACACCAGCTGTCATTTTTTGACCAAATATCATTTCAAACAATGAAAATGGTCGCAGAAATACACTTTGCTCTGTGTGTTAGATTTTTGAAATAAACGAGGATATATTTTTTCAGTCTTTGAGAAAGAAAAGCTAATGTATTTTTTCAGTTTTTGATAGACAAAAGTGATGAGCAACTGGTGCTGACAATTTATATTAGAGTGTGAAAGGGCTTTAGAATAAGTCTGGTCCATGTCTTGAGTAAAATAAAAATCAATCAGTTCTGTCCCAAACACGGTACCCAAACACTTTACAGATCATCCTGAAACCACTTTTTTAGTAGCAGCAAGACACTTCTAGCCAGTTGATCACAGCATGATCTTTAACATGAACTTTGGCTGCCCGTGACCATCTCAACCAGTTCAAGGGTGTAGATGCTCTGATTCTGGGCATTTTGCTCACACTGAAGCCATGAATCATCTTAGGAGCAGATTTTAAGGCTATTGCTATGTTAGATGCTTTGAAAGAAAAACCTGACCAGTCCAAGCTACACAAGGAACTTATGACTAATTTTTTTTGTAGTTTTTTATGCAGTGCAAGTCTCAAAGTGGGAAATACTTCTGCTCAGTTACCTACTTATATTGCTGCCAGAGTTTGCACTTGTTGTTAAATATATTAGTAGAATAAAAACTGGATCTACATTATTTTTTCTTTAAATTTCATGAGTTACTTGAGATTCAAACTGAAAGCAAGTTACAGTTTGGAAATTACCCACAGGTTCTTGTGATGAAGCTTATTGAAATAAAGTCATTATTTTGAATGACTGAAATTTTTACATCTTCATTGTAGTAACAATGGATTCTATAAATAGAGATGCTTTTAACAGTACTAAGGTTGGTACAACTAGAAAATAAATTAATAGAATTATTTTTCACTGAAATGGACTCACAAAACATACCTTAATATTTGTGAGGTTTCTAGACCTTAATTCTTGAGAGACTGGGAAAGACACTGTTCAATAGTATTCTGAGTATGCAATTTCTGTTTAAATTATCTTCTGACATCTTACTGAAAGCTGGCATTGTAGGTTGGCACAACGCAACTGTGGAGATCTCTGGTCCAAACAGAATTTGATGAATTGTCGAAAAGCCACTTTTCTTTTGCCTCTGGTCAGAAAGAATAACATGAACACTGGCCTTTCTCAGAGTGTTCCAGATTGAAGCAGAAATGCTTTTGAAAGCAACTCACAATGGAATAACTGGAGGTGGACTGAATATGCAGTGGCTCAGTACGTGACAGAACTGAGTCCGTAGCTGACACAATGCTTGTGGCAGGTTTTGATAAATGGTGTGACAATCTCTTTTGACATGATGAGTGTGTGCTACCAGCTGTGCCCTAGGGGCATCAGTCACACAGCTGCAGTGTGTTGCATCCCTCCTGCACTTCTGCACTTCTAGCCATATGAAATATGAGCAGACACAAGATACATTTTCTAGTATGAGAGGGAAAAAATAAACTCTGTTAGTGTAGTATCTTCTCTATTTTTAGCTATGGTTGCAGCCATATTGGTGTTCTGTATCATAAAAAGATAAGATATGCCCCACTGGGCCAAGTCAGCATTCCATCCATGCCAATATTCTTTTCCCAGAATTCATGGTAAGAGATACTATTTGTTACAAGTACATGAGCCTTTATGCTGACAGTTCTCTTCAGACTGGGTGAGTATCCTCAGCTCTTATATTTGACACATCTTCCCTGTATCCATTATGTGCTTATAAGTTATCTGATAATAAATTAATTTCTTCATTTTCTTACTACATGTATCTTATTTTAGAAAAGAATTGGGCATGATTTCTATAAACCAGAGGATTCAAAACGGGTTTTCTTTCAAGGTTTTTTACTCAGCTTTCCTGCTTTTCTTGATATATGCACATATACACATATGCACATATAAACTTGGAGTTATATCATTAAGTAGATAGAGTAGCATATGCTCTAGAGGAAAGAAATGCCATTGAAGATTAGGCTTCAAATGCCAGTGGCAAACTGGCAAAAGCCTGATCAGGGAGTATAGTGATAGGACAGGGCAGAAAAGTTTTAAAATGAATGAGGGTAGATTTTGATCTGATATAAGGAAAAACATATGTGAAATAATATATATTAAAAAATAAGTCCTGTTGTTAGAAAATTTAACAATTTTATGTCAAAATACAAGAAAAGACTTGGCAGCAGTGAGTGTTCTTATTGTACTGGAATATGTCCTGCTTAAATCACTTTCTACATTTTCTGAATGTCAAAACCAAATGCCCCAAAGGAGAAACAAATTCCTCATATTGTTCAGCTGTGAAGCTTACAGTGGATTAAGAATCAGCCAGAACCCCAACAGGGTCTTGTGGGCTTGTGGGCTAATACAAAGCAGTGATGGTGGTCCTCAGGCCTCCACTGGAGCCTTGGGCGCATCCTCACAAAAGACACACAAGTATGTTATCATATTAAAATTGAAAATGTTCTGAGCTGAGATGAGGTGGTTGGCTTTACGTGACTCAAACTAATCCCATTCTGATCTAAAGCAGAAGACGTACTGAACTGATGAAGAGGAGCACACTTTTTCAGCCATCAGACTGTACTAACTGTACTAACCACGTACACATCTTGGGTGGAGTATGCATGAGAGAAACACATTCCTCATAATCAAGGGTAATTCGAAAGGCAAACAGTGACCAGAAGAGCATGCTATCCAGCAGAAGACTAATCCTGAACCCAACTCCACAGACGGTTGCACAGCCTGCTGCAATGCCAGGGCAGATGCCAGGGAAGAGACCAGCCACAAACCGAACAGACATACAATCCAGAGCTTGGCATCTGGGTCCTTCAGCTGCCAGCCTTGCCTCATGAGTAGCCACAATGGTTGGCTCTTATGCAGAAAACAACAGAGGAAGAGGCTAAAGAGGTATATGTGCCACACTGCCAGCAATGGGAATGAGCACTGCCAAGTGAGTATTGCAGTTTCATGCACGTGCCAATGTGCTTTGGAACCGCTTTTACATTTTCAAAAGTAACAACAGAATTCCTGCATAAAGCAAGACAAGCTCTAACATCAAGGACAGTTTGCCTTCGTTTCTGAGACTTTCTTTGTATGTAAATTTCCTTTTGACTTCATTTTCTTTGCCCCATATCTACACTTTAAACAGATGTGGCAGAGGAATGACCTTCACACCTTGCACTCCGCACCAATAAAATATTTGAATCTACAGGAATACATGCACTAATCAGTTAATTTCATAACGAAATTACAAAGCACTAGCTTGTAAGCTTCCATTTTACAATGAAAGCAATTACTCCAAAAAGTACATGCACGAACCCCTGTGCTACACTTTGCTGTGAAGCAGCACAGCACAACATGCAAACAGTTCACTTTCTTGTATTTAAAAGCCATGTTCTGCCCTATTTGCACAGAATGGTGTCTTAATACAGAAGAAAAGGTTTTTTATATAAATCATGAAGAAAAGGTTTTTTATATAAATCATTACTCATGCTTATTTTGCTTTGGGAATCCTTTAGGTTATTAATTTGCCAAATGAACACCTCCAAAAGTATGTGTTTGCACACATATATATGTATGCTTCCTGCATTTGCAATCCAGCAGAATTGTTTTATTCAGATGTTGTTATTTCCCACAAATGCCTGAATAAGTCCATTACTTTGAGAAGCTTTTGTTTCACATCAGGATGGTGTGTTCTATTGTCTGTAATTGAGCAAACAGCCAAAAGAAAGCAGGATGAGCCAGAAGCATGCAAAAGGGGTGGTTGAGCAGATTCTCCAGTGAAGGTTGCTTTTTGTTTCTGAAATGTCTTTCAAAACAAGGATCCCACTCAGTTATGCGAACATACCTAAATGCTGATTACAGACTGAAAGTGATTATTGTATGATCTTACAGTAACAAATAAAGTTGTCCTGGTGCTTCTGGAAAAGAATCTACTGGTGAAACAGTAAGATAGCATCCAGGGATTGTGATGAGGATTTTTTGTGTAACTTAAATGTTAGGTAGAATAAAATGACAAGGAAGGCAAAGTAACAAATGGCCAAATAACTTTATTTGAGTCAAGCTACTAGAACAGGAATCAATATTTCTTCTGGGCTCTTCCAGGAGATACTTTCTTATCCATGATTCAAATCATGTGCTGGTATCACTTCCCACTCCAGACATTATTTAGTCTTTTTAACCACATTTGCACTTTGCAACTCTTAGGCTCTCCTCTTCCTCTTCTCAGACCATTCTGTTACCTATTCATTATTTTCAGACATGAATTCAAGCACTGTCTAATCACAGAAATGCATCTAGTGTCCTAGCCATGTTTCACATTGTATCTGCAGTTTTAAAAGGGCAAACAACTGTTAACCAACAAACAATTGCATACTATGATCTTGGTGTTTTTAATTACTTAGCATTTGCCTCTTTTTCCCATCATGCCAGTGCTGGAAATTACACTAATATCATTAGGAATAGCTTTAAGAATATGAATCTTTATTTTGAGTGAGAAAAGAATTATTTACACTTGGATAATTCCTGCAAATCTAAACTCCGACTGACTCTAGTAGTAGTATTCAAAGTACAAAGAATATGTGAAGGATTTTACAAATTTGACCAAAAATATTTAAAGGTACAATAAGTTGTTTAACCTGGCTTATTCACAATCCATACAACATTCTTTATCCTTATAAGATATGAGCTGCTCACATCTTGTCATTTTTCATTGTCCACCTTTTTATAGCTGTACTTGTTTCATTATTTATTTTTCCTTATTATTATATTTGTCATATAATACAGGAAAAAAGCAGATGCCTCCATCAGCTCTTAGTGGAAGAATTTGATTTCCCAGTTTTCACTACCATACTTAAAAGCAGCTATGGTAGATTAATATAAAACCTAAAATAAGATTATTATAAGTATTTCCTTATCAACTCTTATTCCACTTACTGTAAGGCTGAATTTAGCTCTGTGATAAGTAAAAGCCTAATCCTGACACTCATACCAAAGACCTCAGCAGCACTGATAGAAGCAAGATCAAGTTCTGATCTGCATTAGAACAGAAAAAAACAGTGGATTTCTATTTACACATGCAGACTTGTCCAGCTTTGGAAACTTAGACGTAGTCTAAGACTATGTCTCTTGCCTTTGTTTATTTAGTTTTCTACCTTTGACATCTCACGTACAGGTCACTGTTACAGGTAAAATGTGGAACTGACTAAAACACAGTTTTGCTTTGGTATTGTTTAATCAAATGTCCCTAAAAATCTAGGTCCAAGTCCTCAGCTGGTGTAAATTGCTATAACTCAGTTTATGGCAGTGGCATCATGCCATTTTACAACAGCTGATGTTCTGACCCCTGTTTCCCAGGCATAAATAGTAAGCTACACTACTACCGCAAACACGGCCTGCAATGTTTTCTCATTCATTATATGTGTGAGTGGGAAAAGTGGGCCAGGCGAGAAGGAAATACTTCACATCGTCATTGACACACAGAACAGTTTTGAATGTCTAAAACTTACTCATGTCCAAAATCAAAATCATGTTCCTCTGTGTCTTCATTAGAGTGCAATCTAACAGACCCATGATGATAACAAAAGCTGTTAGGATGGCTGTTGTGCAGATAATATGTAGCTCTGCACTCCTTGAGTTGTGAAGGATATTTTTGACTTGAAATGGTTTGGATACCTTGAGTTTTGCTGAAGTGAGACTGAGGTAGCAGAGACACAGCAAATAATTCTGTCCTCTGTTTTCTCCAGGGAAACCACCTCTGATAATCTCTGCCATAGTTTCCATATCCACACCCCTCCACCACGCTAAACCTGCAGTGAACTGCTGAATGTACCTTTGGAATATTTGTCCTTTGGAGATGACATTTTCAAATTTTGTCATTTCTAGACTTGTTCCTGCCAACAAACCTTCACAAAAAAAAAGCAGACTCAAGAGCTAAGCACATCTTGTCCCCTGTCCACCAGGCGTGAGAATTCTTCTTTGTTTTTTGGCTCAAAGCTTGCTTCCTGAGGTATTTCTACTGGTAATACTCTGATTGATTTGTTGAGGACGCAAGTGATGGGTGCTACCGTGTGACAATTGACATCACTTTGGGAACATTTGAAAGCCCCTTCCTCCAGAGCTGCTCGTCTTTGGAAGAGAGTGCTCAGGAGTGTTTATTGGCGAAAGGTCTGGCCTGTGACTAAACAGCTCCAGCTAGGTACAGGAAAACTGGGGAATGATGCCATTGTCTCCTAAGAAAAACAGGATGCAGATGGGCATCCCGGGCATTCCTGCTCCCTCTTATCTGCTGGCAAGGCCTGGAAGATAGGAACAAAAGAGTTTCTGCTGAGATCCCAGAGCCAGAAGCTGCCACTCCAAGGAGAGCTGACTCAACCACTTTGGATTTGAGCTGTCACTCCAAAGACAGCTGACTCGACCACTTTGAAAGCATTGAAAAGGGGCCATCATCACTATGGTCACAATTGCCAATGAACAAGCAAGAGCCAGGGTATCCTCCTCCTCTTCCATGAACATACATGAAAACCTTATCCATGTTATAGCTTATAAATGTCTGATAATTTCATGAACTCTTTCCTACATCAGCCAATGGCAAAGCATGCGCTATTACAGACCTGCTTCTATTGCAGTGGCAAGACACAAAATATAAAATCCTGAACTATGAAAATCATGTTGGAGTTGGTTCTCTTTGTAGCTCCTAAGCAAAACGTTGCTCTCTGTTACATCCACAAAATGTTTATTAAATTCAGTGAGCTGAATTTAGAGCAGGAAATGCAGAGAATAATATTGACTTGGTAAATCTGAGCTAATATTAAGGAAGAATGATAGGTACCATAATTGACTTGATTTGGAGAGGCACTTTTGTCTCCGCTTTTACTTTAAAGATTGTCAGGAATTTCACATTTAGTGAGCCACTGGATTCATATCTAAAATACATCAAATAAGGTATCGCCTAAAAAGCAGAACTGCAGCAAGATGCTTTATCCTGAATTATATTCTTCTGATGCATTTATTTCTCCATTTTTAGCACTTCTCTGTGCAAAATCAAAACCTAAATATTTAGCTGTACTACTTTCCATGACACTTTGTTTACGATTCCTTTCTGCTCTCACTTGTCCATCCATAAATATCTTCTCTTTCTTTTTTCTGAGCCAGCTATATAACTACTTACTGCATATTTCATCTCATAGTTTCAGCACTTATAGTCCCTAAGTCTTCAATCAAATCCTTACATTGACACTTGTTCACAGGTATTTATTGCTTTTATTTCAGGCTTTAGTTCTCTGCCTGCAGGCATTCAGCAATGTTCTCACTGATGACCAGCTTCCAAGCACCTTCTTCTCTGGAGACATTGTAAGACTGGAATTTGCAAACTGTTAATGTTTGGCTTATACTTAGGAGGAGTACACTTAACACTGCTCTAAAACTTGGAGCAATTTGATCCCTTAATAGGGACATGTTGAGGAGTCTCGGTGACTTGTTTGCCCTGTTTGGTTTGTTTTTACTGGAGCACTGGATGCGAATTTTAAACTGTTGCATTGTTTCTTTTGTTTGTTTAAGTGGTTTGTTGCCTTCTTTGCTGACAGGCTCATGTGGCAAGCTGTCTTGTTTCAGCTGAAGGTACCTTATAGAGTTCACATACATACTTACTGAAAGACTGTTCTAGCCTTTATATCTTGATGTACGCAGCCATTTTTCCATAAGCTCATTCACTGTGGAGCTGGTTTTCAGCTAACAAGCACCAGAGTAGGTCAGCAGTCATCCTACCTGCCTTCCAGCATGCGGGCCTCGGATCCGACTTTATGCTGTGATCATGGAGAGCTTGGTGGAATTTCAAGCAGGAGCTGTTGTCCTCAATGGGTGTCAAACTCCAATCATTCCCTCTACACACAGGGTTGGTAGGAGGACACCCCTTTCACCATCCCCATCCTGGCCAGGAAAGCTTATTCAGGAGCCGTTTCTACCTGCTTTATAGACTTTCTCTCTGCCATACAGGAGGAAGAGCATTACTATACCTGATGATCATTTCTATAAGGTCATGCATTGCATTTTACCTTAAAAAAGAAACCCAGTCCAAACACCATAGTTCAGTGTGCTGTGCAACATTGCACTCTACAATTCAGGTATGACTGTGCTATCCTCAGTATCAGTCCTGATTGTTGACTCTATGAGGAATGATTCCACTTCCACGTGAAATAAAAATTACCCTAAACTTCAGCCATAACATTGGGGAATCAGTCATATATATTTTGCCTTCACATTTCTGAGAAGACATTGAGGATGAAATAAAAAATTAAAAATATTAGACACTGCCTTTTGACTTGACTGGTAACACAATAAAGCAGCATCGTAAACTGAATCACGGAAGTCTGCAGTCTTCATTGCTCCCTTTGCTGGTATTACTTCATGGATATTGGAGCCCTTAGGGAAACTGGAATATGAATAAAGATTTTTTTTTTTTTTCTAAATCAGCCGTTTTTTCTTGGTTCTGTTTCTAAAAATAATGCAGTTTG
>NW_024884711.1:13629014-13694513 GCF_019232065.1 Centrocercus urophasianus
AAAAAAAAAAAACAGAAGGTTTGGTTTATAACACAAACAAAATTGTTACATTCTGAATGGGTTGTAAGTACCTGATTCTTTGCCTTTTTACTCATCCCTGCTAAAAAAAAAAAAAAAATCTGCAAATCCATTTGCTAACCAGCTGCACCTCTGTACTGAACAGATAACAACCTGTGCAAGCCAGGCTTTGCTGTGAATCGGTGCTGATAGGCCTGAATCTCATAGCTTTTTTTAAATGCTAATGACAAGAAACATTTCCTAAGCCAAAACGCTCTTGTAGATCTGTCTACTTCTATTATGACTGATATTTGCTTGTAAGTACATAGAACACTTGTTCACTGTGCCTTATCTGCTATGGTGCAGCATGCTGACCTACATACCATTCAGCACAATATGATGCACAAACATCTTCTATATAATTTTTCATTTTCGACTTAAAAACAGTAGAGGCAAAATAGGATTGCTGCAAATCTAACAAAGAGATGGCATTATTTCCAAATAAAAATGTGCATTTTTCCAAAGAATTTATTTGTCTAGCAGCATGAAGTTCATACATAGCAATGCTTAAAAAGGGTGTTGAATTGCGATTAGGAAAGAAGGACTTAGGAAGAAGAACAAACCACATCTTTTCTACTTACATAGAATAATTAAGCTAACTTATTTCTCATCACAATTAAAAGTTCAGGCTTTCTGAACCTTGTTTTCGCTATGTCACTAAATGCTGCTGATATAAGAATGCTGAAATAAGTGTGATAATAACAATAAAGAATGATGGATAGAAAAGGATACAGTAGCTAAGGGAGCAGAAATGATAGTCTATTACCTGCCATTGTCAAGCTAAACAAAACTACAGTATTTATGATTTTTGCTGTGATGCCTGCTATGTTCTATAAGCCCAGCCTTTATGATGATACTTGTCTATTGAATGAAATAATTAATATGTCAGTTTTTATTGTAAATAAATATATGTCTATCCAGTGGCCAGACATTATTCATATTGAGTAACGGAAGCACAGCCATGAATATATCAAAAGCTTGTAAAGAAAAATGTACTTTAAGAGCTACATTTTAAGAGCAAAACATAAAGTCTTCATCAATTCAGAACCTTCCTAACCAACTTATTTTCTGAAATGTTAAAAAAAAGATAGGAAAAAAAGGTCTTCTCAAACAATAGAAAAAAAAACCAATGCCTTGGCTTTGCTGGATACAGTTGCTCTTATTCTAAATTATGTAAAACTATAAATGACTTCTACATAGAAAAATTGTGTAAATAAACCTAAATAAAAGGCATTTTTACAACAATCTGCTTTATACATGCACCAACTTGAGATATATATTTATTGCTTTGTTGTTACATCTAGGTGTAAAAAAAAAAAAAAAAAGCAAAGAAACAGAAAGAAAGAGTATACAAGTTAGAGAAATCGTGAATGTTTAATCCTATGAGAATTTTAAACAAATGACACAACATGCATGTACTATTTATTAGCTTTCTAAGAAAATATTAATTTTCATATCCATAGACACTATGACTCTACTCTTTCCAGTGGTATGTGATGGAGGAATCAGCTTGAAGTTTTAAACTGACAAATGAAAATAATGTGGGGACCAAATCAAATATCAATGAGATGAGAAGTTTCTAGTGACAAATGAAGCCCCCAGTCAATCTGTTGGCTGTTTTATCTCAGGTTGTTTTTCACTGTATTTTAGAACCAGTGAATGTAAAGACAAAGATAGATAGTTGATAAGTGTTAGTGGTTAGGGTTAGGGTTCTTTTTTATTCTAAAAGTATAGGCTTATCTGCAAAACAACAGTGTCTGAATCATTAAGGACTGGATATTTTCTGTATTTCACTCATCTTCATGCACACGCTGAAGACACCATCTTTCAGATGAGCCACTGGCTTCACTTCTACTAAAGTGACAAGCAGTGTGTTAACTCACATTGCTTATGTATCATTAATAATGATAGCATCTTTAAAATCCTCAAGTATCTCAATGAGTCTAAGCTAGAAACGGTTTGCAGTGATGTGGTTTCCAGAAATAGATTGCTATAGAGATTGATACAACTTCTGCTATCAGCCTGCTACCCATTCTGCATTTAGTAGATTAACTCTCTGAATAAAGTGGATTTTCCACTTATACGTCAGAATAGTTTTCCAGATTCCTTTTGCAATTTTGCAATATCTCTCACAAAACCTTTGAGCCAGATCTGCAGTTCTTAGAATCATTGAGCCGTAGATCGATTGAGGTTGGAAAATGCCTCTAAGGTCTGGTTCAACTGTCCCCTTACCAACAATATCGCCCACTAAACTATGTCCCTAAGTACCACATCTACACACTTCTTGAGTATCTCCATGAATGCTGACTCCATCATCTCCAACACATCACCACTCTTTTGGAGAAGGTTTTTTTATTCACTTGTATAGCTATTGTGCTCAGCAGTTATACGATCTGTGATGTTAATCGAAGCACAGACCAGAGATCAGACATAACTGTGCCATACATGCTTTCCATTGGAACCACAAGCTATTAGCCTAGCTCTGAACAAGATTCGAAAAATTCGCTATGCTCAAGAAGAGCCAAGTTTGGGAGATCTAACAGATCAGGATCCAAATCATTAAAGTTGTTGTCCAGCTCAACACCCAAGGATAGCATGGACCTAACCTGACATAGAGTGCTTAGTGTAATTTCCTGGTTAGACTATTTCTACTCACACATGCTTACAACCCTATCCTGTGGTGACGTGTATACATAAGCAGTATTCCAATATGGTCCATAAGAATACCTGACTTTGTAGTCACTGAGGCAATTTTCATGATCAAAAACAATATAAATTATTACGATTCCTATCTGTACCTAATTACATTATCCAAGATGTCTGGGTCCTGATAATTTGCACATAAGCACAATAAGGTTTGTGTGGCTTTTAATTTTTTTATTTCCAGAAGGAATAACAGAGATAAATTCTATAAGATACATATTGCTGAAGTTCTTTCTCATGCAGAATTTATTGGAGCTTTTTAAAGACACACGTCTGAAATAGGAGCTATAGAGATGCAGTTTTAACGGAAGACCATGACTTGTAAGGGTTACATGCCTTATTCAAAGTCTAGTGGGAAAACTGTGAAAGAATAATAGAATAAATTTCAAATATTTTCCCTCTTCATCTTTGTTGAGACTGATATGTAATACAGATTACTCTTTCAACTGTAACACTTATTTTGCACTATCCCTGGGTTTGTAAAGGACTTGCTCCCTACCCCCCTCACATGGGTATATACAAGAAAATGCTGCCACTCCAAATGCTGAATCTTTTCCATTAGATAGCATTTGTCATTGACCAAATAAACCAAGTCTTCTAACAAAACACTGGGAACATATCTAGAGTCTGCATATTAATTAGCCTTCCTGACCTGAATAGACTATTACCTAGGGTCCTGGCCTTCATTTCCTGAGCACCCTAAACTCCACTGTGATGAATAAAATGAAATGCAAGGCCCTTATTTTGGAATTACATTGTATGGAAATATTGCTCTTGCCTATGAGATGAGATTTCTGAAAATGCCATGGAGAGTTTCTCTACTGTAAGAAGAGCTGCATTGTTTTGTTCCAGATGAGGTCTTGTGTCCCTCTAAATGAGTGTCATCCCACACTTAAACAATCTTTTGTGCTTTCAGAAAAATACTGAAAGTATGTCTGAGGCTCCCATGTTTTTGACCAAATATAACTTAAAACAGTTCTCTATTTTAATAAAAGAAAATGAGATAATATGGCAAAAATATCTTTCTTTTATCCTAGAAGTATTTGATTGTATTTTATTAGAAGGTTTGCAAGCCAAGTGAGATGAAAAAAATTTAAATAAAAAATAAATGGTAAAAAGCAAAGGAGGAACTATCTAGATTTAAGAAACCTTGCTTTTTTTTAAACTCAGATTCTGCAAAAAATATTTTTGTTTTAAAAAAATATAATTCCCCTTTCAACTTATTCCAGACACAACTTTACAGGTAGGCTCTGTGAATCATTAAATTCAGCTTTGAAGATGCACCATAACATAAAGTATTACAATTATCGTATACTCTAAAGCCTCTTTTGAATCTAACTTTATTAATGATTTTAAAAGTGAGGTAAATTTACGCATGATGTTTAACTGGGAAACATAAGGAGTGGAGAAAATCATTGTGACTGAGAAGGAAAGCAATTTGTTGAGTTTTAATTAAAAAAAAAAAAAAAAGAAAAGAAATGAAGTTAATAGATCTTGCTAATAATTATTTGAAACTTTACCTCTCAGAACTGTGCTTTTTCTGTAGCACACTGTTTCCACACTTACTATGTTATGTAAGTAAAATGGACATCTGGAAAGGATTCCATCCTTCTACAAATATGATACATCAGGAATGAAACATTAAATATCCACTTCCTGCCCTGGGACTCTGCAGAAAAAACAGTGGGAGCGGAGGCAACAGGTTAGGCAGTGCTTGACTGAATTGAGTTTGATATCTAAAGAGAAAAAAAGAGTATTTTAAAACTAAACATAAAAAATGTTTAATATTATAGGAGTAACTAATAGGAATGGATGGTAGCAAAAAGGAGGGGGATTCAGAAAGGCTTATGATGTTCTAAGGCATAAAGGCAGTAGATAGTAAAAGAAAGTTAAAAAGAGAATGCACATACGCAACATGCTGGCTTAAATAAAAGCTAAGCAAGAAAGAAGAGCATGTGTAAACATTTGAAAGGTGACAGAGGCTGTATAGGCTATGAAGTCTCCCATGAGTAGCTGTGCAGACCCCATCTTTTGTGATATTTTTAATGTGGCTGTCTGTGTATCTAGAACATGCACTCTTAAGAATTACTTAATTTTACAAGGAAGCAAGTTAACAGACCAGCAAGCTCTCTTTCACTCCTTATTTATGTGATAAATCCATCGTAAAAACACATCATTAAAAAGTATATCTTCCTACAGTGCACATGGAGAGGTCCTGCTTGGGAAGATGCTGAGCAGCTGTTCAGAGAGCGAAGGTACTCCATAATAGGTCATACAGGGGCCATGCCAAGCCAATGGCTAGCTCCAAATTACAAAAAGAAAGAAAAAAAATCAAAGTAAGGAGAGTATCTGCCAGTATGCCATAAACAGAAACCCATTAAAACTATGAGTACATTTGCCTTTAAATGGATGGATGTCATTATGCATGCAAAAGTGCCCAAAAATAAAAAGGCAGAGTGACTGCATTTCGAGGAAACAGTTGAGTGGCAGCAACCATTACCTTAGCAATTGCAGCACATGGTCTCTCTGCTCTGCAGTCTGAAATGAGGACATTCCCTGTGCTACGTGGTTTACTTTGAGTAGCTGTAATCTGCCTTTTTCTCAAGTAAAATGTCAGTGAAAAGTGTCCCCAGTGTTTCCCCTAATCTTGTCAGGAGCTACTTGATTTCCACCAGAAAAACCCTTGTGCTACAAAAACTAGCCCAAAATGTGCTGTTATCATATGAGAAGCTCGTGCCAGGCAAGGTTTGTACTGGATTGCCACAGTGCAAAGAACAGATCCAATTCAGCCTTTCCATAGTCTGAGCAGCGATGTGTGCTAACTTAGGGCCAGTATGCAGGCTGCAATGCCTCTCTGCTGTCCTGGGAAAGTACCCTAGAGAAGGAGGTTGTCTGAGTGTAACTGAATAGGGATGGTAGGATTTGGCCCATAGGTGACAGCAAGATTCTGCACAATTTAGAATCTTTCTTCTACATAAGTAAACTTGGCAGTGAACAAACAGATGGATAGACAGATAGCTAGATTTGTTAAGATATTGCCTAATGTTCAGTACTGAATTAAACAACTAAGTATATATTACTTACCCCTATGACTTGATCATATGTATTTATTGAACCATTCATAATTACTGGACTGTAAAAAACAGTCTATGTCATGACAAAATATAAAATATAGGAGACTGAGTTCTTTCATTTGGATGCAAAAAGTATAAAATAGTAGATCTGAACTGAGATCAAAGGAAAAGGCAAATGCTGTCTCTGTATAGTTAAGAGCCTTTTACCCCATTTATTCATTAAGCTTCATTGCATTTAAAGGGAGGCAAACACTAAGTGGCCCCTCTGCATATATCTGCTGAAGCATGGTTGGCATGGATTCAAGGCAGGACTGCATGCCTGCAGGCCAGTCAACCACCAGCTCTCATCCTTACCACAGAAGTCCCCTCATCCCCGGGATATAGTATGGTGGTAAAACCTGCTTATTTAGTGTCTGTACCCTCGTTTACATTATTCACTGGTAGAAGTAAGAGACAATTTTTCCTTTCTTCAGGCTTCAAGCAAGGCCTTTAATATGGAGAACTAGTGGGACATCCTTAGAAAATGTGTTATCTTGTTTCTGAATCTAATGTCAAGATTCAGTGTTAATTCCTATTTTCAGGGATGTAGGGAACTGTATATATTTCAGAGGATTCCAGAACTACTTTGAAATGACGGTTGTGATGAATTTCATTTTCACAGAGCTTCCGAGTTAGAAGACTAATGTGAAAAATCAGGTATTAAAATAACCATTGGTGGCAGGCACATTCTGAGGTCAGAGTTTTTGTTGGGTCAAAATCCCCATCCAGTTTGCAGAAAGAAGCTTCCTTGTGGAAATAATAAAAAGTAAAGTCCAAGAAGACAAATCTGTCAGGTATAATAGCCCATGTGTGAAAGTCGGAGGTATATTTGTAGATCAGTAAATCAAAAGCTGTATTTTAAATATCCATCTTGATGCTCAGTTCCTGAATAGAATGAAAATAGCAAGACAAAGAGAGTCTAAAAAGCACTATAAGCTGATCTATTGATGCAACAGCATGATAGCAATTTATACATGTGTCTATTTAGTGCAGTTTTGCAGTAGGGCCTACAGTCTCATCATAAAATCCCAGCAATTTCTGCCCCTCTCTGAAAGGCACAATACATGTACAGAACTAAATATAAAGAAAACACTTCTATGTTCCATTCTGGAAATTTTCACATCTGTGATTTTCCATAAGTGATTTTCCAGCAGCCAGCAAAGAAAAAATAAAGTCATGTGGGGAAAGACAAGTGAATTATGCGGTGCACCTAAGCAGTTCAATGTATCCTATTAGCACTTTCTATTTCATATCACGAGTTTTATAGTTAACAACGTAAGCATAAAAGTCATGTTAGCACATTATCAGTAGCTTGCCAGTTCATGTATTTAAGATTTAGGTACGCAGGTTCTTATCACCACACAGACCAAGAATGATTTTCTGTGTTGTCTTGAATGCCATTCAGACAAAAGTAGACAGTTAGCATTTCAGAAGTTTGCGCTGCTTCATCTAAAACTCTATCTACCTAATTTTTGATACTTTTTACCCTCCTAATGTAGGTGACCGACATAGCAGGCTGAACATAGATGTCTGAACGAGATGGACCATGCAAGGGCCAGTTGTTCTGGCACACAATTCCCAGCTTTGAATTGCACAATGAGAAAATCTTTTTCATGGGACAATGCCATCTTCCTGGGCAGTGGAGGCTGGGCTGCAGCTGGGAGAGGCCAAAGCCCAGAGGGAGGCAAGCCTGGGAGGATTCTGGCTATGAGCAATGCCAGTATCCCTTTCATCGGAAAGCCTTCCAGGGCCGCATGAAGGACACCTGCAGGCAAAAGATGGGGTATTGAGTATTTGCTGTTGCTGTGGAATCCTCTGGTTTCATCATTGCTGCAGTGAGCAGTCAGGGTTGAGCCTGTAGGCATCCATCCCCTGGACCCTCCACACAGGCACATTTATCATCAAGTCCACATAGAAAGTTTTCAACCTTAGATTCAGCTAAGGCACCAGAGCTAACTTTGAAGTAAACATGCAAAATCTGAATAGGGACAAAGGTAACTGAAGATCATGGGAACATGCCTTTTTAAGGACATACTGCAAATCTGAACGGGTTCATAATTTCTGAATTTAAGAAACACTAAGTTTTATCACTAGGAGTCACAAATTATCAAAAGTGGTAAATAAGAATTATTTTTCCATAAAATGTGCAGCCAAGCAGTTGGCACAGCAGAAAGCGCCCGTGCAGATGCTGGATAGAACTTTATCTATGGCCTCACTGACACTCCAGGGCCTTTTGCTTTATAAGAACATTTTTTGTTTCTGTGTGCAGATTGAAGCTGGATGCTAAGAAAAGGAAAGGTTTATGAAAGAAACAATTGTATCAAAGCAAACATAAATTCAGACACTATTTTACATTTACCAGGAAACCAAGGAGTATACAAGAAACCAACTAGTTTATTTGGTACTGTGCTCATCCATGCAAACATTATAAATTTTATACCTCTGTTAGGCAAACAAGAAGCATCAGAAGAACAAATTCAGTGCTAAGTCTAGCAGGGACAGAGCAGATTTCAAACAATTGGATAACATAGGTCCCCATTATAGTGGAAGGCAGGATTTCAGCTTTCTCTGTATTTGGAGGCAGGGACAGGGGAGGGAAGAAACAAATTTTGGACTAAAATTCATTGAGAATGATCTTTAGCACACCTTGATATCTGGGTATGGGCTCTGGGTGGGCAAGTGTGAAGACAAGTTCTGTATGCACAGCTCCTAATGCAGTTACAGCAACGTACGAAAAAGCCAAAGGGGAGCAAGTCTAGACACAAGTTTATGTATTGGTGTAAGCATGCACATACTCAGTTTCTATCAAACCAAGGGGAGTGACACTGACTCGATTTATGCAAATATATGGGACAGGCTCTGTGCTCTCGTTCAAAGTGAATATTGCTGCTTCTCAAGTTAATGTGATAAGGAGGCTGGGCAGAGAGTGCCAACATACATTTCATTTTTGTCTGCTGCTCTAAAGACTGTGAAGTGAGAAATGAGAAACTTCTTTATTCTTTCATCTTCTTTGTTCCTTGCTCCTCAATACACCTGCTGTGCTTTCCCCACCTTGACCATCCCTGCTCTCTCCTTCTCACAAACAATTGCACAGCCGAGTCACTATGTTTTGATAGTAATCCTAGCTTCTAAATTTGAGATCCATCTAGAAAAGAACAACATTCCCTTTTTATAACAGTATATCACATCTCATCCCCCACTTTCATCACAGTATCCCTGCAAGTTCCCACCACCCATCTGATGAGGAGTAGGTAACTTCCTGCTGAAGACAACAGTTCTTTAGAGCCTGTTTGCACAGTGACCCAAGGCAAACTTTTTCCGGAGATCTTCTCTGAGAAAAAGCTGGAGCCCCAGCATCATGCAGCTCTCTCCTCACACTGGAACTGTCAGCTACAATCAAAGCATCCACGCATGGTATTTCCAGTGGAAAAAAAAAAAAAAAATGTACACAGATGTATAGTTTGCATTTATGTACTGTAGGGACACCCTTGAATCGTGTTAAAAAATGTCAGTCAAGACATCTGGTCAGCTGTCCTAATCCATATTGGGGTTTTTAGACTACTGTTATGCCCCAATATGCTTTGAACATTGCCAATATGCTTTCTCTGCAGTAGCAGCAGTGTGTCCCCTTTGGTTTCACAGCCCGTCCCCAGCATTGTTTTTTATAGTGTCACGTACTGAGCAAAATGAAAAACCACATACTGTATCTCGTGTGTCTGGCTAATGAAACTGGTAGGACAAACCTTGTGTGATTAGGAACAGGGACGGATTGGCTTAGGTCTAGTTCATCTTACGGACTGCAAAAAGAATCAGCTGTCACTTGTGCCATGCAGCAGATGGACAGTTTGCATCCGATTTACATGCAGGCGCCAAAGCCTTTAGAAGCTTTGGCAGCCCACTTGCCATCAGGCAGCAGACTTTGATGTCCTGCAGATGGTTACAGCAGCCATCTTGCTCTCGCGTTGTGTGGCGCTGTCGTGCCTCCTTGCCGGCTCCGGCCGGCTCTGTCTCAGTGCCTTTGGAGCCGCTTGGCTGTGCGGAGCTACCCAAGGCTTGGGACCCTTTGGCTGCCACCTGGGCACGGCTGTATTTTCATTTCAGTGCAAAGCTCCTCTGCGTTTTCACTTTTATGGCAACTGCACGCTCGCACCCACATAAAAACCCTTAACTGTGCCCACTGCAAGCTGTCCCTTTGCTCCCTCTGCCACGCTTCACTTCATTTCATATTCCCCACCTAGAACCCCAACAAATCCACTGCCCCCACCCCCTCAGATTATAATAGCATAATTGCAGAATGATCACTGATCCAATTTCTGTGCGAATTCAGCTCACCAATGCAGCTTTGCCATAGCGTGGTTCAACCCGTCCTAGGTAATGACACGGAACAAAGAGTTTTCTTCATGGTGGTCAGGCTAATCTTGCTCCATGAATAGCCCAGAGTAATCTGTCAGCAGTGGAAAGCTGTGGCTGGAGGTCTTCCAAAATCAGCTCTTTCACATTTGGTAGGAGCAGTTAGGAATTCTGACTGGCACTATTAGTCAGGAGCCGTGTCAGTGCGCTACAGAGGGGACCGCAGTTGTCCCCAGTAGGTAGGATCAGCCCAGAATATCCTACCATCCTTTTACATCCCTTGGGTGTTACTGGAAGTTCAGTAAAGAGTCTCTGATGAGGCTTTACGAACCAACATAGAAGAGGCAAATTCAATCATGCATGATTTCCAGGCAGTTGGAAGTAACAGAAAACATTCAGGAGGGGTAGGAGGGTGGAATATACATCTATATCTATACACACACACATATAAATTGTCAATTAATGCAGACTGGTTACAGCCAGCAAACAAGGAGAAAAAAATAAACAGTTAATTAGGGCTTTTTGAATCATTGTTATATATACAGTGCATCATTTGCAGGTGCTACAAAAGTGAAAAATAACAATTATAATTACTAGTATTCAAAGATTCATATTTTCCCCCATGTAATTGATTTAGGATTATCAGTTTTCTTGTAGTTATACAAAAGGCCTGTCAAGGTGTTTCCACACGTGTTTGGCTCGTGCATGTTCCAAAAACAAGTCAAAATGCCATTGTATTTTACACAGCGCAGTTAAAGTGGCTCTAAAAAATAGGCCAGGTTTTACCTGGATTGTTATCTAGGTTAAATTATCCTACATATGCTTAATTTTTTTTCTTGTTCATCCTTCCTTTATCTCTTTTTTTTCCTCCCTCTTTCTTTTTGTTAAAATACATCTGTGTTTGTTGACTGCCCCAGATTATATCTAAGTGAGGAGTGGGAGTACTTGCACCTGGTACAGTATATGTAGCTTAACAATACATATCATTACATTATTTACAGCTCATTTTATGTTATTCAATAGTAAACTGCATATTAACCCTTCAAGAACTGGATGAAGCTGCTCAGAGAGGCAGAGGAGATCTGCACTTTCCATGACTCTGGTCTGTAGCTGTATTCATAACATGGCAGCGTCCTCATTACAACAGAGATTGCCACCAGAGCCAGCTAATTCCTCTCCCAGGAAATCTCCTCCATAATCATATTCCTCACCACACCACACTTGTACTTCTGCTGATAACAGGTTATAAAAGGGACACAGTCAGTACCGGAGTCAATTAATGAATTGGCTTTTTAACCTCCTTTATTGGAGTGCACTCTGCACCAAGGGGACCTAATGCTGTGCTGCTGGCAGGAGGGCCCAAGCAATGCCATTTGGGACTGCCATTTGGGGTTGTCTCAGCCCCATTTCTGGTCCTGAGAAGCATCCTGTCTGAACTCATTCAGCATTGACTCAGCAGCCTCAGCACCTGCAGTTCAGCCAGGAGCCCAGGGGAAATATTTTCCCCACTGCCAAGGAAGAAAACATCTCCAGCCAAAGGGCTGATGGATTTAGGCATCACCTGCATCGCCCATGCTTCTTGAGTCAGTAGAAAAGACCGTAAGCCATGAGCTTTTATTGTGCTTGCATTTGTATGTTATTTTATTTTATTTTATATTTTTCCAGGGAAGAAAGGCAGCAAAGTTGCACAAAGGGAGGCAATATATAACAGGAAATGAAAATGTCAGGGGCATGCGTGACGGGTGTCAGGAGGGGGAAAGGTGGACATCCAGTGCCCTGCGAAATATTTCCCTGTGTTTCAGCAATTTGGGGTGGTTGCCGCATGCAGGAAAATGTACAAACTGGCCTTTCCTTGTTCCAGCAATTTGTTTGGCATACAGCACACGTCTCTGTCAAAACGTTGTAGATGCCATGCAGTGCTGAAATAATTCTTCTTGGATAGTAAGTGCAGAAGGAAGGGAATCCTGCATCATAACACTCCTATCTCTAACCTTTAAATACTCATCAATATCTCCGTTGCTGAATTAATCAGCCTCAAGATTATCAGTAATTTAGTTGCATTTTGTTGGTAATTAGCTTGATAAATTAGCATCTGCAATATAAAATTTGACATCTTATTGTTCCCTCCGTTTTATTATACTTCTGAAAAAAAAACCTGCAGCTTACTTTTAAAATAATCATTTCTATTACAATAAAGGCAGATATAAAAATGAAAGTTTGACAAGCTTAGCAACAGACAGAAACAAGCTCTGCTGATATCCACTGGGCAAAATATCAAAGATAAATAGCTCATAATGCAAACTTCTAAAGTATGATTTAAAAAATAAAATTTGAATCCATTCACTGTGGGCAGCTGCTTCTTGTGAGTAAAATAAAATAAATGTTCGATGAATTCATTTTCCACATTTTCTGCAGAAAGGCTGACAAATAAACTTTGAAACATGAGAGAATTGAGAATTGATAGAACATAAATGTATTTATTACAGCAAGTCCCTCAGAGCTATTTGAATTTTCTCAAATCAGGTAAAAAATTAAAGCTTTTCTTTGTTTCCCGTCCACGTCAAATTGCTGAGTGTCGTGGAGACCTTCACGTATGGGACACTCACTAATGCCTCTTTTTGTCTGGTGGCAATTATCAAAAGGACTGGTGAAGCTTTTTCCCAAACAGCATCCCAAGGCAAACCCGTGCTTCTATTTCCCTCTTTAAGTGATGAACAAAAAGAGAGGGTAGGTATCTTCTTCAGAAAACATATTTAAAATACAGCAATTTTGCAGTACAGATGTGGTATTATAAACTTGAAATTCCTCAGCATTTTGTTTCAGCCATAATTTCTATCGCAGAAAACTGTACTAATAGAAACATTCCTATTAGTCTGAATTTGAGATATTTCACACAATGTATATTACCTTTCTGCTGCCTGCAACCTTCTGCCAGGTTTTTCTTTTCCCTTTTTTTCTTTTTTTTAGGAGGTGCTTTGAGAGGAATATACCATGAGAACAATACACAGCTGCTGCTGTATAGAGATATCTAATTGTCAATATTGTGGAATTTCTACAGCTTATTACTTGCATTCAGTCTAATTCTGGGCAAATTGCCAGTCACTTCAGGGACATTCAAGTGAGCCATATTACACGTGGTACGGCATCACAGCTTTAAGATACCCGGCTGTTTTGCCTCTGGCCAGGGAATGTTTGTACCAATGCTACTGAGTGAAGGGGGGTAACTACAAATAAAATAAAATTTGTATTTTTTCAAGTGGGCTGCATTTCAAGCCCAGATGTTAGTAATGAAAGATTCAATTTAAGGATTTAAATTACAAATAAATAAAGTATGAAACAGATGTGATTTTTAAGGAAGTTCAAATTATCCAGGAAGAAAAATATCTCTGTGCATGACAAAGTAATAGGGATTGTCTTGAGAGTCTGTTGAAAACAATCTGCTGTGCTAGATACACCCTTAGGACAGGATTGGTTTGGAATGGGAAGGACTGGTGGAGCTTGTCATTAAACAAAAATTGTGTTTAATAAAACTTTATAACCGTGATTAATCCTATGAGGCCCTAAAGGAGTTTGCAGTTTCTGATAAACACATTTTCCTTGTTTGCAATGGTAATGATATTTTGAAGTGAATGGAATCTGAACAAAAAACTCTAAGGGTAAAAAAGGACTTGTCAGGTACCACCTATGAAGAAATTACAATGACACAAAAGGAAGAGGAGCCACCCACAAGGGAAAACTTAGATTATATGTTTGAAGGAAGAAAAAAAAGATAGGTCATTGCAGGTCTGCCTTCAGAGTAGTCTGATCACCACAGAAGTGCCTATAAAAACACAGAAATTATTTGAGGGTATCTAGCATGAGAGGATTAGAAACCCACATGTTAGGTGCAGGTGCTCATTTGCAAATGCGTGCAGGAGTGGAGCTACAGCCATGAGCTTAAGTAATGTGTTTGCAGGAAGCAGGGAACAATTTCCAGTGTGGATGCTTTGCTGACCAGCACAAAGTCCCAGGACAGTGTCATTAAAAAAAAACACATTTTGCAAGGAGAGCAGATAGGCAGTAGCTATTTATGGTGATAACTATTATAGATCTAATTCTGAAAGGTGCTAAGGAACGTGCCCAGCTTTAAGTGGCAAGGGAAATACACCTATTCACACACTGCATGCACTTTGCCTGGGGATGAATCCATGCTGTCTACATAGCCATGGAGATAATATTTAGAGGTTCTGCAAGGGATTAAAAAAATCCATGTGCCCAAATGGAAGGTGGAAAAATTTTATCCAGCATTATGAAATTTCTGACATTCACTATTCCTACACAGCAGTGCAGAATGGAAAGGTGATGAAATGTGGGGCAAGTACAGTAGAGCTGAGCAGCTGCAGTAATGTTGCGCTAAATGCTGCCTGTCCTCTACCTGATTTTATCTTGAGAGGCCACCTGTAGTAAATAAAAAGACTCCTTTTTAGTTTGTACTCTACTTATAAATTCTATATATGCTACTTACCAGCCCTAGAATGAGTGATTCCACACCCTGTGTGAAAAAAAAAAAGGAAAGGAAAGAAAGAAAAAAACCCACAGCTTTCTCTAGTGTGAATACTCTAGCATTTCCAAGAACTGTCAGAAGCCCTTTCAGTTTGTCTTGATTTGGGACAAAGCCACATTTAGATGTGCTGTCTTCAACTGGGAAGTGTTTGTTGTTGGTTTTTAACGGGAAAGAATGAACATTTTAAAGATATGCTAAACTCAAAAGTTTTTAAATTAGGGTTTTTTTTCTTCTCAGTTTATTTTTGCTTAAGATCTTTTGAGTCCAGTTTCCTTACCAGCCTATATCTGAGTTTAATATCAAAAGGTATAGTGTTGCACAGCTCTGCCTACCTCCTACTTCTTTGTGATGAATTTTTCATTTCCTACATCATTCACAACTTCTTGCTGTAATTTTGTACGGCCTGTATAGCACTGTATATATTTGGACCATAAAGGGAGACAAAATCAGGTTGAGCTTTCATGAAAACGCGTCCCATTAAAGTGCAAATTTCCTTGCACTATCGTACCTCCAGCAGCTTTCACAGGGAAAGAAAAGAGTGTCAATCCAGCATCCACACTGGATGGGCTCAGATGACCTTAACAATCTCCAGCTTCTGCGATTCCATAAAGATATGATGCCTCAAGAGAAACCAAGGAAGACATTTTTCAGTCAGTCTCAAAATATCTCAGGTAATTCTATCATCTAGCATAACATAACATAAACAACGTGAAAAACAGAAGAGTTTTATGAAGTGAAAAGAAAACCTACAGCAGAGAAGTTGTAGCACTGTTATTTTCGAGATTAATAAGAGAATGGCTGTTTGAGGCCATGCTGGGCAAACTGTATAGAAATGTTGGTCTCTTCACTCTCCATGGAGAAAAATCTTTTGTTTGTGAAGCATAGAAGCACAAAAATGATAAAGAAGAAAAATATAAAATGAGCATTCCATTCTGACAGTGTCCTCATTATGTTGACTTAGGAATGAGGGACCCTCAGCATTTCTAGAAATGCTCATGATCTTACAGAGTTCATCTCTGTAAACTGTGTGCATCTTTATCCTTTATTTAGAAAGAAGCCTAACATATAAAATAATCAGGTAGCATCTGCCCTATCCCTAACTATTTCTTAATGCTTCCATTTCATCAAAGCATTTCATCAAAGTAACAGACATTAGGGTCCCAAAGCAGTGACTGCGTTAAGGCAGTGCTCATGTCCTTCTGGCACTGAAATGTCTCATGACCCAGAGGAGATCTTGGGATGTGATTAAGGATAAGTATACTTTTGTATGTTATGTATTTACTGGCCCTCCAATAATTTCCTTTCTTTATTTTCAAGTCAACTCTGTTTTAACATTAATGTTCTTGTAGTGACCAGTGTTGAAGTGTATTTATTTTTCCCTCAGATTTTAAAATAATCATTTGAGGATTTTTATTCCAGTGAAATAAATTCCATACTGGCAGTATTACTTTACAATAAGCAAACAAGTAGGAAAACAATTTATCATTTTTTATATGGCTGCATCCAGAACAGTGGCTCTGCTTTTTGTATTATTATTATAGCAGCAATTAAAAGTGCCAGGCAGGGACCAGTCCCCACTGCATTATGTGCTATTTAAATAGAAAGTTCGGCCTCCCTAATAAGTTTACAGTCTCTCTTGCACAGTGCCAGGCTTTCTTGCCATCACAAACACACTGGATTATTGCTGCATCATCTTCAAGGGTGGTCTGAGTTTGCCCCACCTGCCAGGCTTGCCGTGAGGACTGGGGATACATGCATACAGCCTGAGGGCAAAGAAAACCACACACACGGCTGTAAGGAGTGCAAGAGCCCTACTGTGCCCACGGTTTTAACAGGGGAATGTTTGCCTCTTGCTGGCACTCAACCCTGGAGAAAGATGGTGCTCCTTGCTGCACTTTACAATCCTTATCCACAGACCTCATCATTCAGTTAATGTGTCATTTTCTATGCTCTTTTAAGAACAAGTGCACATCTGCAGAAATATTTCTAAAGCTATATGTAAAGTTTAATGTATAGTGCATAAATAACAGATGCACAAGTGCATCTTGAGATGAACAAATTCTGTGAACATATTCATAATTAGAGATTATAACACATTGCAGACTTCAGGAAAGATATTTTCTGAGGAATTATAGGCATCGATGCATCACAGAGTGAGGGGCTGGATTTAGATCATGAATCTCTTTTTTTCAATTTATAAAGCTGCCAAAATTGACACAAGAGCAGGTAAATTAATTGATAGGCCTTGCGCTATGAAGGTGTAGGCTTAAAATATAAACCTGAATATGCCCCAGATTCTACTGAGCCCTAGCAGTGCAGTGGATTAGCCTAGAAGGGAGATGAGAGCAGTCCTCCCAGTCAGACCATCTTTCTGGTGGGCTTCAGTGATTTCTCTGCAGAAGAAAATTTTGTAATGGTCATCTGCAGCAGTGGGTTCTATTCCAGAGTAGAGGGAAACAACCCTAGGTACTGTTTTGGGATTAGCTGGGCTAAACACTGCCTTGCCCGGACCTGCCCTGATGTCCCGTCACACAGGCTGCCCACAAGGCATACAGCCTATCTGTGGGTGCCCAGGCCGCTCTGCCACCCAGCCTGACAGCTCTCATTGGTGTGTCTAGAAAATGGAACAGCTCTGTGGAGTTAAAGCCCAGTCATATAGTTGCCTGTTATTTATTCCATATTTAATAATCCCTTCCTATGACACACATTGGAGATATAGGAGATGCTCTCATAAACTTTTTAAGATAAACCCATTTCTCTCCCAGGAGGCTCTGCTGACACAAGCCATTACTGAAGATTGACAGGAAAGTGTACTGGTAGCCAAGACATGCTATAAGACAAGCAGAACATATTTAAATCATTTATTTGTGATAAGGCATTTGAGGAGCTGTTTGGCCTCTGCAGAAAGGAACTGTGGGGTACTGTGCTTCCAAACCAAGGAACTATTGGGGGGAATAAGTTAAAACATAACACTTGCAGATTTCCTATGGCATCTGCACAGGTTAGCCTACTAAATCACTGCTTTTCTATGGTCACTAGCTAGATGCCACTAGTTTCACACTAGCAAGCAGGAGAAGCTAACACTGCGCTGCACCCCTGGGAAGCTCACTCTTCCAGGAAGGGAAAGGGGGGTGTGATCATACAGTGTGCAGCAAGAGATTGACAGCACATCGTGTCAAATCAATGTCAAAGTTCACTGCAAACTTGCTAGAAGTATGTGGGCAAGAAGGAGGGAAATTCATCCACATGGTGAGAAATGCAAACCTAAGGCATTGCACCCCAAAAAAACCAAAGTTGCCTACTTGGAAGAACACAGAGTAAGACGAAGTTCTCTCCTACAGCTGTAGAAAAATGCTGTGCATTACCCCTCCTAAACAGAGGAGCACTTTGTCTCTTAGAAATACTGGTTTAGAGTTGGGGAGGGAGAGTATTTGTTTCCAGGTCCTTGGCCAGTCATCTCATAACTCATGAAGAAAAAGAACACCTGAGCAACCTCCCTGAACAGGGCATGGATAACTCTTCCTATCAGCTGGGCAAAGACAGAAGATTTCGTGTCATGCTTTTTTCTCCAGTGCTTATAGTGGCTAAAGAAACATGTAAGAGCAGTAAACAAAAATTAACACATACTGATTGTTTTTCAGTGCCTGTAAACAATTAAACTTTCCCTCAGACATTCAAAAAACGAGCTTTACTGACTAAATCTGTAATTCTTTCAGACTAGTTTTTCCAAGCTATTTTTACAGCGAGAAAAAAGAGGGTATGCAGAAAGGTGCACAAGCCAGGCTTTGCAGCACAGCCTGCTTGCAGATTTAATTGCACTACACAGCCGCCTCCCTTTATGCCTGTTAGATTTAAACCGCCTTGCACCACAAACAGATCCAAGTCCAGCAAAGCACATCAGTGCGTGCTTAGCTTTAACTAATTTAGATTGCTTGTGTGCTTAAAGAAAATCATGTGCTCGTGGATTTTGCTGCGTTTGTCCCTTCATAATCAGAGATGATTTAGAAATGTTTTTGCTCTTGAATGAAGTAAGTACAAGGGAGCAGTCAGCAATGGCTTTTTCTCCAAAACCTGTGTTTCTTTGTGTCTCTGCAACTTGACACTGCTGTTCTTGCCATTTGCATCTTGTTAATGCTGGGCAGGTGTTTTCCAGTGCAGGGTTTTCCATTAGAGGGCTGTCAGAGGGACATACACAGGACAGTGGGATTCTTGGAAGCTACGAGGGACTGGCAGCCTCTCTCGAGCTGCGTGAGAAACAGCACGGTGTCAAAATTTATTCTTCACAGTGTTTTAAGGATCAGATCTTGCATCACGATTGGGCTAAATTAAATTTCCCGGCAACTGTTTCCTTATGCAAACATTTGTTTTCAAACCAATCCCTGTGTTTTTTTTTATTTCTCCTCTCAATGTAATATCTGAATCAGCAGATTTTAAATACTCAATATATCTTTAAATGCCAATGCACAACAAGTATAGCAGGTGTTTAATTGTGGTTTAAAGATCCACATTTTTCACATTTTACAATCACAATTAAAATTAAGCAATAACACCAAAGGAGTTCCGGTATGCAGCAATAATACTTACCCATATAGTGAAATTGATAAGGATCCAGATATAATGATGCCCATTGTAGTAACCCTGTGGTGACTGATTGCTATTCTGCTGTTAGCAAACAACCAAGAAATACTTTATTTTTTTTCAGAATTATCAATTTGTTTCTAGGGTATGAGAACAATGAAAACCTTAAGGGAAAAAGCAATAGTTAGTGAGGTATTAAAACAGTTCTATAACTAATAAAAACACTAAATCAAGTTAGATATGCAGCAGTGTGTCATTTCTATTTTAATAAAAAAGTACATTATTCTCTCCTCAAAATTACAAAATTTTATTTTTTTTAGTCATTGCCAACATAATCGGAAAGTGAAAAAAAATGTAATAAATCTGCAGTTTCTGGAACTGTCATTTATGTGACTTTCTACTCTTTAAAAAGACAGAGTATAGCTCATGTATTCAAAAAATAATCTTCTTGAAGACTTATTTGCCTCTCTGCTTCGATTCTTTTTTAAAGAAGGGAGCTTCGGGAATTTCAAATAAAAAAAAACATTTGAGTTTCGTAATGTCTCTACAGATGCATGAGCTTTGAAACACTTTCTTAGGAGCAATAGCTGCTACATTTATTGTGCAAGGTGTTAAGATAAATCTAATGATTTCATATCATACCATAGATCCTGTGATATGGACAAACCAACAGAAAAACTGAGCTGTCCTTATTTAGAGTATTTAGTAATAAAGATCACTGTTCATGGATACTGATGGCACAATCACAAATTAATGTGCAAGAGATCATGATCCTTTCTTTCCAAAAAAGCAGAGCAAGAAAGAGATGGCTAGGAATAGTATTTCTATAATTTGGATGATTTGAAATTCATTGCCTATTAATATTTAATAACCCTACAATCCAATCTCACAGTTCTCACTCAAGCAAACTTCCCACAGAGGTTCATGAGATGTAGAGATATGTATAAAAATTTCTAAATACAATTAAGAAAAATGGTAAATAACACCTGGTATCAATAGTGCTCTGGAAAAAAGGGCTGGAGGGAAGAGGCACCTGCAGTGAAAGATGGTCACTTATTCAAGGAAAGGAAAATTCTGAATTTCTTGAGAATGGCAGTCCTTCCAGACACATTGAAACAAGCACACTGCAACACTTCAAGATTAATTTTCCACTCCATCAGCTGTACTGTCAATAATATTAACCCTTTTGTGCACTTGATAAATCTGTGGCATTATAAGAAATCAGACTTTTTTGGAACTATGGTACCCAATCTTCACTTCCTTCCTGAGGGAAAGTCTTATTTTTTATGAAACAAGGCGAATGGGATTGGTAATAGCACACCACTGCTTTCCCTTTCTTCATGTCCTACTTCAACTATCCTGAACATAGATGAACAGTATTAATAAACAGCATACAAAAGCCCCAAAGTTTCTGCATCTACTTGGCTAAAGTACAGACACTCAGACAACTTTATCTTCTTTCTTCATGTTTGTTCCAATTAATCTGACTCCCTTTACTTAAAAAAAAAAAAAAAAAAAAAAAAAGTGGTGAACTGGGGGAGGGAAGAAGAAACATTCTGACACTACTAAAACCTGTTTTCATTGTCTTGCTCTGAGTCCAGCTTGCCCTTCACTGACACCAGCTCTTTAGATTTGGACTTTGAGAGCGTTCCTGAAATGTCAACACTTCTTCCAAAGCAAGAAAATATTTATAAGTTTTTCATTGAATAGAAACATGGTTTCTTGCCCGGGTCCAGCACATTTTTCTGCTCCCAAATTAAAACATTGGTGAGAAGCTAATATAGCTTAATTTCCATTCCAAGATAACCAGCCATTCCTAAATCTGTTCCTTTTTTTTTAGATGCACTTCCTGGAGATCATGCAGGAGATGCAAGAAAGAATGGGGAGGAACACAAAGCAGAAAGTCTGCCATGTAGAAGGTTCTGCTTTTACTTGAGAATCTAAACTTAGGTGATAAGATATAAGTGAAATACGTGGGTGGGAAAAGGTTCTCTACTGACGACAAATGGGCGCCCATTGTATAAATATGCTATAACTAAGAGGCAATTCCCATCATAAAAAGCTTACAGTACAAATAATCCAAGCATTTAAAGGAACAAAGAAAGAAAAATGTATTTTGCATATGGGAAACCAAGGTACTTTGCTAACTCTGTACTCTGTGTCCTTCTCATATGACCCAAAGAGCCTTTTCTTACAAATGCATTTTTGATGTGCTTAACAAAACGCATTCACTTTATGCAGTTGGCAGACTTAGTTGTTGCATCAAAAATAGTTAACAGCAAGTATCAGCATTTTTATATTTCTTTCCTTGTGCAAGTATTTAATAACAGGGAAATAGCAAACAACAGCTGTGTAAAAGGAAAGAGCAGTATAAATGAATGCTCATCCTGCATCCCAGGGAACGATGTAAGCCTAAGATTCAGACTGGGAGCTCCCCCCAGATTGCAACCAGATGCTTTGCAAATAGTCTGCTTGCCACACACAAAGTGGGTTGGGAGAAACCTGCAGGGTATAATTCTTTAGAGGTACAATATGCATACGTGGTGTCACCGACAGTGACAAGGAATCATGAGTCTACCTGTAGGTAACAAAGACTGGAAAGACCTTCATACTGAGGGATCTAAGCAAAACAAGGAAACCAGACAAATCCCATCTTGACAAACATGAGTAGAGGGCCTTTGTGCAGGAAAGCATGCTGAGAATGACTCCATCTCAACTGGAATCAAATTGCCCTTGATATCTGCAAAGCCAAGAGCTTTTGCCCTGCTGGGAGGATCTGACTGGCATTGCCTTTGCCTTTGATAAAAAAAATTCAGCTGCATTTTAGGAGACTGTGTGACGAAAGTTCTTTTTTTTTTTTTTTTCTCTCTAGGCTTCCTTGATCTGATCATGACGCAAAAAAACTAATTACAGCAATTAATACAGAATTAGAATAGTTTCATGCTAACTCTGTGAGTAGCTTTCTAGCAGCAGATTGCCTAGAGATACAGGGTTTGAAGCAAACACTAAAGCTCTTATTTTCCTGATTACAGCTGTTGAAAAACTAACATGTTGGTCCTCAGAATGAAGAAGGAAAGCTGACTAAGAAACCCTTATATTATTCTGCAAAATGCTGCAATACATTAATATAGACAGAAGCTTATGACAGAATTAATAAATGCACTCAGAACTGAAATCTCATTGCATTCCCAGACTCTTCAACTGCTTTCCTGTGCAAGAAAATGATGCTTACCTGGTCATTATCCTTCAGTGTCAAAAGTGATAAATGAATCCAAGAGAGAAAACAAAACAGAGGGAGATGTAAGCAGATGGAATTGGCTGCAAAAGTTCCTCAATGACTTTAAATGATGTTAGAAAAAATCTAAGAAATCAGTGTGGAGTACAACTCACATGGTAAAAACATGACCTCAGATGACTTTCTTTCATTTTAAACTTTCTCCTCTGCATCTATACAGGTACTAGTATGTACTCTGGAAACATATTATTCATGCATACTTTTGTATAGCACCAAAACAACAACAAATAAATAAATAAATAAATAAATAAATAAATAATCAACAGAAAGTGTAAATACTTGCCAATGTATTGTTTGCTGGCAATAGCAAACGAACCAAATACCGAACAGTCATGCTTCATCCAACAAGCACAGCTGCTAGCCAAATTCAGGCTTACAATTGTTTGGATGAAAAAGAGACTATCATCCATTCACCTCTGTATTAAGGATGTGATGCACTGTGCAGCAGCAAGTTAGGAATAAATCTTTTGGAAAGAACTGATATGAACACTTAGTACAGGACATGGAAAAGTGTATGAACTTTCTACACACCACTTCCAAGAACAAATATCAGTGAACATCACAGACTGCATCTTTTGTACCGACAGGAAACTAAGAATTCCCAAACAGATTCATCAGTGGGAATCATATTTGACCCCTGAAAAGACATCGGTTTCAACTCTCTTCTCCATTTGCATTACTTTAACAGAGCAAAGAGTCAATAGCTGGATTTATTTCCCTGGCAGCTTGATCCCTTGCCCCCTTAGCAGGCACACATTTCCTCCATCACCCACCTCTGAATGGAGAGGAGTAAGTTGATGTGTAGTGGTTCCCAGCTTTGGAGTGTCTCTCAGGCCATAGGGAAAGCAATGGAGGGAATCCTTTTCTACAACAAAGGAAGTCCAGAGAATGGAATGGACTTACACTTCTTCCCACAGTTATTGCAGTTTTCAAATACTTAGCCAAAGTGAAACCTTTTCCATGAGGGTACATAGACTATTTCAGCTCAAATGTGATAGAAAGCAGTTCCTCTGAAGGGTATAGTCAGTGCTGCACAAAAGATGTGGATCATGAAGGAGAGAGAAAGCTCAAAGTAGTCTCTGTTTCTGAAGTCAGTTAACAAGGTAGAGTTAAACATAGATGTTATGAAGCCCCTTGCCATAGACAATAGATATTTTTGGGACACTGTTGGGAGAAGAAGAGGGAGAAGGAGAAGCAGTAGCTGCAAACTTCTCAGCCCTCTGTTGTGGCAACATAACATTTGGGAAGAGAAAAAAGAATCTGGAAAATGAGCTGAACTATTGCTGTGGACCAGCAAGCCTGGATTCTGCATAGAATTCAAGTACATATTCAAAGTGTCTACACGTTGTGCGTATATAGTTTAAGAAAATCCTTAAGATAATGCAAAATACTCTGAGGCTTACAATAACACAAGCTGTTAAAAAAAAAAAAAAAGCTGTATTCTCAGAAGAAATATTCTGTGTGCACAGGCAGAAAATTTGTGGTACTAAGAAGTTGTCTTAAACAAATAGCCATTAATGGGACAAACTTATTAAAATAATTCTTTTTCCATACACAAAGGTTATGGTTTTAATAGATTTTTTCTGTATTAGCGTAGACCTGTTCTTTCACTTTCTGTGGCTAATCTTGAAGAAACATACATCAACATAGTGTATTTTTCTGCTGTGTTAATGAAAATTACAACTAAGACAGTATTACACTCATTACAAACCTAATAACTAACACATGATCACAAAGAATTATTATGTTAACACTTTCCTGCAGAGATGTGAAATGTGTAACACTTCTTGTTGGATGATTACTGAAAAGAATTTTGCTTACTAAGAAAGGGGAACCTTGTAAAATCTTTTCTTTCTCATTGCTTTGAACATACCTGACATCTTGTATCCATAACGTTATCCTGCTCTGCATGTTCTCAACATATTGAAGAATCAGGGCTAAGGTATTAAAATGAGAAGATTATCTACCTATTTTCAATCAAAAAAAAAAAAAAAAATCAGACTAAACTACGGAGGTGAATGAAAGATCTCATAGAATCAATGAATGTTTGCAAAATTTGAAGAAACAGGTCAGCATGCTTTCCAATAATTTATATGTCAAAACTGCGAGAATGTCTTAAAAATTAATTGGTCAATTTATGTTTCTTCAGAGGCCAGTTTTATGCAAAATTAACTGTTAGAATATATTGAGGTGATCATGGTTGCCTAGAGCTTGTTCTGTACTTTTTATAATAAGCTTTGTCAGACCCAACCTGAGACGACTACACCTCTACTCTCTTCACCATAGGCTTACAGTAATATCATCAGTTGGGCTGTCAGATACATCTTCATTGATTAGATAAAAATGCTTTGCAGTTCCAATATTCCACCTTGCGTTCCCAGTACTCATGGCACTTGTTGACTGCCCCTATCTTAAATAGCTGTTGTCACTTCATTCCTGCTTCCGGTATCTTCTTGTCATCTGCATCTTTTCTTTTTGTTCCTCCCTTTCTTTTTCCATGAACGTATTTATGTATGTTCCATATCAGTAGACTCTAAATAGTATCAGTGGCTGTTGGTGACCTTGTGTTGACAGCAAAATTCACAGTTTTGCTCTTTTTCCCACCTGGCAGCAGGAATCAGGGGAAATACTCTTCCCTCACCCTAAATGTATTTTTGCTTGCTCCATTATCATCCTGCAAAAAAAGAACACACATGGCTCCTGTTGCACCTTCCTGATTTTCTTGTTTTACAAATCAGTCTCAGTGCCGCTCTTTAGCCTTATTTTTTAATACATGATACACCCATTCTCTTTATGCTCTCTAAACCCACCTAGTGAGTTTCAGTCAGTGAGCCTCCACTTAACTAGTTTCCAGCTAGTTTATAGAGAATTAAGCAATGAAGGAAGAGGAAAAAAAGAAATGGTGCAATCAATGCAAATTACCTGCTTTCAGAGTGTCTCCACATACCTTGCTGCATTCGGATGACTTAGGTCTATTTCCCAGGTTTAAATCACTGAAAGTGTGACTCGGGAAAATGTCAGGATTGCAGAAACTGAAGAGCACTTGTGTAACTTTTCTGGGAATTATTAGACTGGCACAAGAATTAACATCAGAATAGCACACAGAATATCATTACATCTTACCTCAGGCCCACACATGACAGCTGTCTTATGCAGATGACATACTACTGATAATGACCCATCAAAGGAAGATCCCAAAGGTTATCTATACCTATTCACTAATACCAAAACTTGCTAAAGCATGGTTTTATAGCAATATCTAGGCAGTAGTATAGCTATTTTTTTTATCAGTGGCAGCAACTCATGTCTTGGTGAACTGGAAGTGAAGTTGAATTTTGTTCCAGTGCTTTGGCAACTTTTATCTTTGGTGTATATTACATATTTTATGATACATTGTTGTCATCAATGAACAGAAGCCTGTTTCTCTGATGTAATTATAGGCATATGATGATATTCCAAGTAATTCTGAAAAATATTCCTGTATCTGTCACACTAGAAGTCTGTCAGTCATCACTGCTCACAGATTCAGGTTCTTGTCCCTTTCCAGTTTACTTTATTCTGAGTATTTCTTATTATTATTATAAGGTGCAGTGCCACAAAGAGGATGTTACAAGGTGAAAAGAGCCAACAGAATCTTTTTTTCTGAAGAAAATTTAACAATCTTTGTGGAAATAAGAAAGTTACTCACCCCTCCTGGCATCTCTGCCCTATTCAAACAGCTTGCCTCATTTGCAAGTAGGCAAGACACCATTCGAATACATAGCAAGTGATGTTAGCAGCCAATAAACATCTTTCAGTGCTGAGCACTGAAATGCCAACAGGGAATAGACAAATGGATGTCTTTTTCTAGGTTACACATGAATGGTTAGTGGAATGTGCCACTGCCACTGCAGTAGGTCACAACTGGAGTCACTTCAAAAAAGTTTGAAAGCTTCCACAATTGTGTCAGTTGTATTTGCCCAATAGAACAGCGAAGTAAAATGGAGACAAGAGCAGGAGTGGGAGGAAAATGCACTTACTGTGTTTCTCTTTTGAATCTACTTGTGAAGGACAACACAAGTATGCCTGTTCCAACCAGATTCTGAAAGTCAGCAGTGTAGGGGAAAAAAGAACTGGAAGAAGATGGATGGAGATCAGCACAGGTCAGCACAGCCTTGTCCTGCATGCACAGGAAAGGTTTGTGTGTGGTGGTTGGTATATGTAGACATTGCTCACATATTGCCCTCACCCACCCCTTTCACATTTCCAGTAAGTACCTTTCCCGTATACTGTTTCCATTCGCAAATCTGAAAGGGCTACCATGGACTATTTTAATCCCAGCTACTTCCCCAAAATCTCTGCAATTAATTCAATTCCATTTTTCATTGAGATTACACTTTTGAGCTGCCTAAAAAAATATATGGTTTTCAAAATGTATGCTTTATTCTGATATATAACATCTCTTAAAACAAGTTACTCTTGGCTTTTTAAAGACCTGGAGAGCTCAATGAAAAGATCTTTCTTTAAAATTTCTTTGTTAATGCTCCTGTCCTGAATCCTTCCCAACATATTGCTATCTACTGTGCCTGTTTTTGTAATACCCAACCTGACCCTCCCTTGACGCAGCTCTGTGCCATTCTCTTGGTCCAGTATTGGTCACCAGAGAGTACAGATCGGAACCTGCCTTCATGAGGGGCTGTAGGCCACCATGAGGCCTTTCCTCACTTCCCTCCACTCTTAGTTAAACAAACTGAGAGACCTCAGCCACTCCTCGTATATCTTGCCTTGACATGAGTTATCTGCTACAGCTACATTTCAGTCCTCACTGATGGGCCAAATCCAGCACGACCAATGTCCTCCAGGGATTGTAGATCTAGCTGTAGTCCCATCCATATTAGCATCCTCCACATAATACTGCCCATATCAGAATGATATAGTTTCACAATGCAGCCCTTGAAAAAAGACGACAAGCAAGTGCATGTGAGTTAATTTAACTGCAGAAAAAAAACTCAGAATTAATAATCAAACAAGCTATCTGAAAAGCAAAAAGGAAATAACTACCAGTCAGCATAGATGTATTAAGAATAAATCATGCCAGACCAGTCTAATTTCCTTTTGTGAAAGAGCAATAGTACATGTGGATAGGGAGAAGAAGTCAGTGTTCTGTGTATCGACTTTAAAAAGACTTCAGCAAACTTTTATGGGGCTTTTTCATGGATTCACTAAGAGAATACTCTACAAAATATCTGGAAGAAGTGGTTATAAAATTATTTTTAAAACCTCACTCAAGGAATTTCACCAATGTTGTATCATATCTCAGAGTGGAAGAAGAGGAGCCCAAAGGGTGCTGCTCTGAATCTAATATTTTAAAATATTTCCAGTGGTGTTTTGGACCTTAAATGTTTTCATGATCTGCTGGTCACATAAAAAATACAGCTATTGCAAGCGCATTAAAAAACAGGACTGGAATTCATAACTTGAAAGAAATCAAGATAAAGGCACATGAGAAGACAATCACCTGCACATGAAGGAGAAAAGCTAGTTGATAGCTTTTCAGAAAAGGGCACAGAAGTCACAAGCCAAAACCAAGTAAAATTACGTGCTGTTGTGAAAAAGTCAAGAAATACAGAGGCAGGAATAAATGGTAACAAGTACCAAGTATCAAGGTACTTGATGCAGTCCGGTTCTACTGATGCTTGTTAAGACTGCAATTACAGGCCAGCCCTGCAGCCAGACAGACTTTAGTTTTGCAGAGCATTCTTTAAGAGTTATAGGGTAGGAAAGAAAATGGGAGAACTGTAACACTGATGTGAGATTTGAAAACTTAATCTATTAAGAGAAAATTAAGAACTGGGAGCATTTATTTATGGAAGAAAATAAGTAAATGAGAATAAGAATCATCAGATATACTAAAGGCCATTGTAAGGAGGAATGAAATAAAGTAAGTTAAGGCATACATGACAAAAAAAAAAAAAAAAAAAGACAAGATTAAAATAAAACAGAGAGACTCAAGCCAAATATTAAGAAAAACTTCTTGATGTTAAAGATGGCTAAGGAAATATAGGGCTAAGGAAACTGTGGAATATCCACTGTTGCAAGTCTTCGCAAAGAGGTTAGACTCGTCTGTTAATAATTGCATACTGGCAGACTTCCTGATGTTGCTGCCTGTCCTAATTCCTATTTCTGTATTTCAAAGCAAGTTAGCACAAAACTAAGGCCACCTCTTGCCAGTGCCACATTATGGGAATCAGGGCTGCAGAAGCATAGATGTGACTTAAGAAGGCAATCATACTACTATAATGCATGAAATCATAGATTCCTAGGACAGAGTGGGATGGACCTGAATAGTCTGCTTCATCCCTATTGCCTGCAAATAACAGGTTTGCATCTCAAATGCAGTAAAGAAGTGCATGAAAGCTCTGGCCTGAGGAGGGTAGCTGCTGAATACAGAAAAGTCCTGCAAGTTATTCTCCAGATTCCAAGACAATGGGATTTATGTTAATAAATAGTCTCAATACATTTGAAAATTTACTCAAAATATTGTAGTGAGACACAAAACATTTTTGGGCCTTGCATTTAAACACTATGTGAGTTAATGCAAATTTATCCACTCCGTACTGAAATACACTCCGCTGTTAAGTGTACGTACTTTGCAAGTAAAGCCTTTGTTTGATGTATAATTCCATTCCTAAGTATGCCAGTTTTCCAGACTGCACATTCACCTAGACTAGTTGCATACATGCATGAAATTCAGCTTGGTGCAGTTTATGTTGAACGGTGTTTTACTATGCAAGTTGTCTCACTGCAGATCCCTTTGCATTTGCAGAGCAAGATAATGGGATTATGTTCAGGTTTGGTACAGTAATTTTTGACATTAATACAATGTTTTTAAAAGTGCATAAGTTATGGAAGAGATTGCCATAAGAAAACTACTTTTCATGGTGACAGTGCCTTAGAAATCTAACAGTATAATCATTTACTGCTGCTATAATTCTACAAGCAAAAGAAAAAAAATCAGAAATCTAGAGTGGAAGATTTGATTTGAAGATCCACCTCACTGACTATCTAATTCATTCCTAATGATATAATTATTGGTGAACAGTAAATGCAATTCAGAAGGTCAAAATTCTAATATTAGTCACTAGATTTTATAATCAAAGTTCTACTTTACTAGCAGTTCTTCTGCCCTGATTGTCAAAAAAGAAGAAACTATGGCTTGTGTTAAATGTGGTGGTAGAAGGCATTTGTACAAGCTGAACATTTATAACTCAGTTCTAGCTATAAATTAGTCCTAAATTAAAATATTTTCATATCCTTGTCCTAAAAACTCATAAACAGAAATAAAGCCAAGCCACAGATGGATTAATTACTGCATTATCTTTCTCGTGAAAAATAAGTTCTCAATATCTTACTGCATTATTTGTGCTTAAACAATCAATATTTTACTGTGTTACCCTATTTAACTGTACAAGTATATCTAAATATCTTTTTTGAGAAATTCTAGTGCAATACTGTGAGCATAACTCATGATCACATTCAGGTGAATTAATGATTCCCTGAAATACACCATGCATATGAAGTCATATTTCATCTGCATCTATTTCTCTTATTCATTACCTAATCTTTCAAATCCCAGATCTTTCTTCTGCTCCTTATGAATTTAAACAAAGCATGTTCCAGTGGCTTCTTTCACAGCAAGGGAATAAATCTGTACATTTACCCTATTGAAGACAGTTGAGGAAAGCCAGCATTACTTTGTTCTAAAAGTTTGCCACCTTTAGGCTCAATGCTTTATTTATCAGATCTATACCTACATTTACCAAAATGGCTTTTAAAAGGTTTAGAAAATTAGTTACTGAGCTGCCATTGATTTATATGGTGCAAGGTCTTGCATTACAAGACACAGCTGCCCAATCCACAGCCCCATTCTCTTCCTTTCACGTTGGAACATTATTTACCAACTCCAGCTTCCTTGCAGGTTTCTTTTGAGTTGAACTGGAGATATCTGGTGAGGCAATAATGCAATGCAAGATAGCAGAAAAAGCCCATATTTTAGTAGAATACATACATTATTTTATTTGAGAATAAATTTTGTTCAACACTTAGTATTTTTTTATGCATAATCTTAAAGTTTGCAAGTGTATCCTCAAAGCTACTCAAAATCAGGCTTGCTAAACATGTACATATAAGCGATTGCCCAACACGGACACTATGATTTTTTAGATGAACAACTTATGAAAAACAGAAGAAAATGTAGATACAGATTAAACTTCCATTGGAAGACCTAATGATACATTATGTCCCTCAATACAAAGAGCCCTTCAATACTATATTAAGGTCCTAGTTCAGAAAAGGTTGTACGCACAAGCTTATCTCTAAACAGGTGACCAAGTTTCAACAATGTCAGGATGCAGCAACCCACTCAAGCCAATGGTCTGACAGGTGTTTTTCTCAGTTATGCTGGCGTGATGAAGCAGCTTTCAGCACTAGCAGCCTGAGTCCAGGTTGATCTCACTGAAACCTGCTACCATCCTGAAAAGAATAAAAAGCATCACCTTATGTCACTCTTTGCCTTTGATGAAGTTAAGCTGAGTACACATCATGTTTTTCTGTAAATACATTGCTTATTTTTGCACTATGTTCAATTGAAGAGTAATATTGTCTTTTGAAGTAGTATCATTTTGCAAATGTCACTGTAATTTTCCCCAAAGTATCACCCATTAGTTATAAAATATACAAATGAAAAGGATTTTTAAATTGGCAAGGAGGTAGAGGAATAAGAAATAATGCACTAATAGTTCAGGTGGTATAAAATATATTGATTTTTGACAATCTTTCAAGAAGAAAAGAGAGCCAGAAAGAAGTGATTACTTGAGCTTCTTGCACATTTTTATACAGAACTATAAGGCAAATCTATCAGTAGGTATTAAAGCATTTCTAAGAGTAATTGCAAGCAAGGATGCACTGTAGTGTATATGCATACATAAATATTTATATTTGTATGTATATAAATGAATAAGAAAAATGAGACAGTTTGGCATTTAGGGCTCTTCACCTACAACAGCAACTTACATTACAAGGTTTGGGATCACTTTTGGTCTGTAAGTCCTAATGTTACAGAACTGTACGTCCAAAACCAGAGCGTTATTAGGAAGCCCAGACCAGATTTTACTAACTTTACATCTGAATTTTTCCATTATCTGATTAGGGAGCTACAGGAAACAAGAGGACATACTCTTTAGCAGGGCCTGTGGTGATAGAACAAGGGAAGATGGTTTCAAGCTCAAAGAGGGTAGATTTAAGTAAGATATAAAGAAAAAATCTTTTACATAGAGGATAATGAGTTACTGGAATGGGCTGCCCAGAGACATGGTTGGCGCCCTGTCCCTGGAGGCTTTCAAGATGAGACAGAATAAGGTCCTGGGCAACATGATCTAGCTGTGGTGTACCTTCGCATTGCAGGGGAGTTGTACTAGACGATCTTCCTTCAGAGATCTCTTCCAATTCTAAGGATTCTGTGATTCTATGATTGGATTTGGTTTCTGTTTTCATGAAAGAAGTTTTCATGGAAAAACTGGACCGTATTTTTATCCACTTTTATCAGTTAATCCAAAGGTGAAAAAAGAATTATGACCAGTACTAGTCACAAATGTAGGCATCACTACCTATTCAGAATATTAAGTTATGCAGCCTTTTTTTATGAAAACCTTTAGAAAATGTTCTTAAATTCTGTTGCCAAAACTCTCATTCTAATTTTTTAATGGATTTTCTTTTTCTTTGACATCTGAATGGCTGTCATTCACTCATTCTTCACTGTTGTCACTCTTACTGTAGACACAAACTTTTGCATGAGTAACATTCAGTTTGAAAATAGAGAGAGAGATATTTCCTCTTCTTTCTCCCATTCTATCCCCTGAATACGAAATTGTCTCAGCTTCAAAATTTCTGGTAAAAAAAATAGCAATGGAAAAGAAAACGTTCACAAAGCAGCAAGTAAACTCATATAAGAAACCTTCTACTTTACTTTCTTGCTGGATTGATTCAAAACAGACTTGTACCTATGACTCACACTACCAAGGACTTGCTCAGTACCCTAATAGTCAGGCTACTGGTTATTCTGGTTAGTATATCTCTTAAAACTGATTGATTTTAACTTCCGCTGGTAGCCTAGCAATGGAGAATTAGGATCTCAAGAAGATCCACAGGAAAGAATAAATATGTCCCAGTCAACTCTATGTAGTCCAACATTAGGAAAGCATATGATACAATCCAATAATTTATCACACTTTGTACTCTTCCAAACAAGTGTGGGTTTAGCCCAGGATTAACTGCAATATACATGTACAATGTAATATAAGTTCACTACTATATACAGATATTTGAACAAAAATTCAGAGAGAGCAGAAAGATCACATTCTCTCTTAACTGTTCTAGGAAATATGATGCCAATAAGTAGGCTTTCAGACCTTTTAGTGTGTTGAAAAAATCTTATGGTAATCTTGTCATGGTTTTATGTTTTTTGGTTTTCAGTATTCCACATCATAACATCACATAGTGCACTGGGAGTTAAAGTGTCACTGCTCCTATTCCAGGTACCTATTCCCCCATACATTTACGGAAGTCATGGGATCTGGCCGTTCTAGGTGGGGTGGTCTCTTACTGCCTTGCAGTGCGTGCTGGAGGGTGCTTTCCTAGCCGTTCCAAGCTTTTCAGGTTTGACTTGGTCTCAGGAACTCTCTCTCCTATCTCATTTGATTTATTAGTGTCAATTTCAATTAGATTGTATTATATTATCTTGCATTCCGATATCATAGTTAATAAGCTTTCCTCCACAGATCATTGCCGCTGCTTTTTTTTCCTTCCTTGAGCCCAGCTACCATCTTCCTATCTCTTTTCCCTTTCCCTTCCCATTTTGTGGGGCTAGGGGAGGCCCAGGGGCCTACTGCCCCCGTGTCACGGGCGTAGATTGATCTAGTTAACTCCGTGACAAATCTATGCAGATCTTTGCATCTTCCATGTGTTTAAATGCTGTGATGAGACATACAGCAGTCCATGGATAACTAAGTATATATAGCCTATAAAGAATAGCATACAAGAATAACAAAATCCAAAACCTTTGGATTCAGGTCTCAGTTGCTACCTACTGCCCAAGGATCATTTCTTATTTAACCACAGGCTCTTCTTTTGCATCTCATTTACAAAAGGGTCTTCCAAATTTGAAGTTATAGTTTGAATTTTGTTACTGAACAGCCATTACTTTACATGCATCCAGTATGTAGTCAGGCATGCAGGTTTGCTCAGAGCTGTTTATGCAGAGGTTTCATATTTAAGCACCTTGTCCTCTTTAATGTACTGAGAAAAGTGAATGTATATTTTCATAGCTGGTACAGTGATACGTGATATATACTAGTGCATGGGAACTGCTGAGTCCCGGCCTGAACCTCTGATTGATCACCTGAGGAGAGCCATGAGTCAGCCAGAGGAGCACAGGTGAAGGCAATTCACCTGTGCTGCCAGAAGAGGTGGAGCCAGGCTCCACCCTCCTAGACCTATTTAAGAGCTGGCTACCAGGGGGAAGGATCTCTTCTGGAGATCTACTCTGCTGAAGTTTTGTGAGTGAGCCCAGGATAGGGGTAAGCTTTTTATCTATTCTCTTTTTGTTATCATAATCTGCTTTGCCAAACTCTCGTGTTTATTTTGTAATTATAGCATCTTAATATTTATTGATTATGCAATTACATACATTGCTACTCAACTCAAACTTAAACTAAGTTTGTCAAAGGTGGTAAAATAAGCTGTTCTGTTAATTCCACTGTGCTAAAAGCTCTCATTGTTACTATTTTATTTATACACCTGAATTTGTGTTTGTAGGCTTGGCAAAATTGATTTCAGTATTGACTGGGAAGGGACTCATTTGTTTCTCATTCTGTTTCCTCAGCAGAATGTTTCAACTTTCATTTTCTGTATACAAAGTAACTTTTGCATGCTGAAGTTCTTATGACTGACTTCAAAAGTAATGTATTTGCATTTTAGTAAAATATAATATGGGAGATAACTCATTTTTTTAAGCATCATAATGAACATCAAAGACATCAAGAATAGTGATTTTCAATTTGTTTAGGACCTTGTAGGATCAATTCCCTTTCACAGTTTCAATCAAAAAAATGACTTAATGAAAATTTCATTGGCCATAGTTGGAATTAAGTGTAATGAAATTAAGTATAACTCTGGGAATGTCTGTTTCCACTGACAACAGATGAAATGTAGACACGTAACTTCTAGATGACTGAAGATGATTGAGATGAATACTGCAATATAGGGGCAGAAGTAGAGGGTGAAAGGAAAAAGTGGGGGCCAGGGGATGACAGTGAAAAAGTTACTACATTTAGAGCATACAAAAGCCTGTTAGAAAATTCTCATTGGGGTTGTATGAATAGAAGACTCTGGCAGATAGATGCAATTCATATTAAGACGTTATACTCTAATCCTGAAATGCCACATGATACAGCCAGAGTTCACAAAATGGTAAGATAAAGCATTTTCTTTCTTCCTGAAATGTTGATTATTTTCCACGTTGCTTCAGATAGAATTATTCTTTAAAAAAAAAATTTATATTCCACAGTACTTCTCAGCTGAAAGCATCATCAAGTCTTTTTCACAACTTGTAAATGGAACAGAAAGCAGTTACAAACTGTGTTCTAGGTACAGTAATAGGTGCTTACTGCTGTATTCACTGAATCCATCAGCAGCAATACACAGACTTCTAGTAAGCCTATTTGCTTCATAAATCATTGAAATGCATGAAGACCTTTTGCATAACCCAGAAATATTCTTTAAGTGTTTAACATCAATAATAATGAAAACTGGCACCGCAACAACTTAAGCAATGTAAAATATGGCATTGTAGGTTTCAGCTTGACTTTCATTGAAGGATTTCTAAAAATAAGAGTACATCATCAACAGTGACAGCTTGCTTAGTGACTCTACACAGTGGGAAACCTATTGCTCTAGAGGACTATGTTCTGCCTCATTATTTAATACAGACATCACAACCATGCTGTTCTGTTTTCAGTTCATAAATGCATGATGCAAAGGAACCTACACCTCAGTAACTCTGCCTTAAAGAGTGAGACTAATTCAGAGCTGTTAGATCTGTGCTACTGATAGTACACTATCAGCACATTAGAGCAAAGTTACATAATTTATTGTGAGATTTAGAAATATTTGATAGTATTTCTAAAACCTCAGTTGCTGGAATCAGGAGATAGTGTGAGAACATCTGCTTCCATTTTATAAGCATGAGCACTTATTAACACTCAGTGTGTGTGAAGAGGAGCTCTAAACCATGAACGGAATACACTATAAAAGCTAAGGCTCTCAACCCAGAGCCACATAGAAATAACTGGGAATTTTGTTGTTTTTCAAAGATACCTGGTCATCTTTTTGAGAACTTAAAGTGCATGTTATTATAGTAATAATATTTTCTACTTTAAAGAAAACAACAAGGAATTTATAAATAGGAAGAAAAATGAAGAGGAAGAGAATGGGGACGGTGGGGAAAATCGGAATAAGGAGAGATGTGAAGGAAACAGACACCAGGTAACAGTCTGGGTATAGGGCGAACAATCTGGGAAGAAGCCAAAAATTCTGCTGACAATACATGTAGAGTGATAATTGTGCAAAGGTAGGCAAAAAGGTAATGGGCAAGAAGCAAATCAATATAGAGTATAGAAAAACTAGCCCTAGGATCAAATGGATATAGGTACAGAGGCAAGGCAAAGTGAAGCCAGTGAAACAGAGTATGGGAAAGGCTGAAGAAAGGGAAATTTGGTTTGTCAAAATAGATGACTAGAGTTGTGAAAATCGGCAGTTAGCAAGGTACAATACTGTTCTTTTCAGAAGCAAAATAACAGAGTACTCAAGGTGCTATATGAGTCTTGAGCTTGTTCTGAGATTATATTAGGTTATCTCAAAACAAAACAGCTCTCTGTAACTTCTTCCTTTGTCCATAAGAGTCTATAAGATATATAATAAATGAGTGCATTGCAAAAAAAAAAAAAAAAAAGCTAGAAAAAGTCTTTATGCTAAGGCAGCAAATGCCTATATTTTTTCATACTTCCTTGACTGCAAAATTCTGGTGGCTAGTACAATGCTGGGGAACCCTTTCCTTTTGGAGGCATCTGATTTTAGACTCTGAGCTCCTTTACAGAAATACCAAGTGCCACTAAGCAACTTTTTTAAGGATAGTTTAGTCATGAAGTTCTTGAGCCTGGGGAAGGAAATGGGGCCAAAAGCTAGGAGAATAACATGAACAAAGACAAAAGAGAACTGTGAAAGTACTTTGGTTTAGAAAGGCCAAAATGCTTTGTTAGATCACTCTGATTTCTTGATTCAAAACTGTATTCTTCCATTTTAAAAATGGATGAGGTAATGGATTAAATAATATGAAAATGAATGGCCAAAAAAAAATGTAGGGTTGACTGGAAATTATATCTTGTCCAGAGAGATCTGTAGGGGAAAAAATGAAAAAGATTTCATTCTGGTTCTCTTCAAATCAATTTCCTTGTTGCTATTTCGTTCGCTTATTTTTCCTACTCAACTTTATTTGCTGACCTGTTTTTTCAGAGTACTCAAAGTGGCAAACTGGAATTAGTGGAAGATATGCCTTGAACATACAAAATGGCAGGCAGTTCCGAGTACTATCCCAAAGTAATCACTCCAAATTAGTAGATTCTTTTGATATCTTTTTCTGTTTCAGAGACCCTGCTTGCTAAGTGAAACTCGTTTTCCACAGTGTATGATATTAATATGATTTAATTCATGATTACAGAGTACTGACACAATATGATCAGGAGCACCAGAGAAATTGTCTTAAGAATTTAAGAGTGCAGATATTCAAGCACGAACTATCTGTAAAGAAATGGAGAGAAAACTTGATATTTAACATATACTCATTAGGAGAGTGACATCATTCAGTGTATTGAATGAGATTGAGATACTGGTGAGAAAGAAAAATCTCATGCAGTATCTGAGACAATCATAGTCTAAACACACACTGAGGCTATATTAAATATGTTAAGGCAACAGTACAGTCAGGATTATTTATCGTCCTAACTATTGTATGCTTCAAAATCTTAATGATATCTTTGTAATATATTTTGTAGTTACTACCATGTAATCTAACGAAAATAAATACTGATTGATAAGAATGATAAGTAGGACAAAGAGTAAATAAAGTTATATAGGTTTTTTCAAAGGACATAACCATTAAAAAATCCCTTAGCCACAGAATTCAACTTTCATACTGATCCTGGAAAAAAAAAAAAATGCTAAAATAAACCACATAGAATGGCAAAATATAAAAAGGTGAGACTTCAACAATAAGTGGATGTAGTGAATACAGCTCAGTTTCCTTTCTTTAGAAAACACTGCCAGTGTTTCTCCACCTGGTATTCTAGCTAAACTGTACTCATCCGAACTGCAATTATCTTTGATGGTAAAGATATTTATGATGTGACTAACGCTGAATAAACAACTGAAAATTGCTATGTAGCATGAGCAACTGGCAGCAAGAATGAGGAAGGGGTGATACACAAGATCTTTGCTTGAAAAATAGAAACATAAAATCTGGCAATCTCCTCAGGAAGTAAGCATAGGACACTTCCAGTTCTTAGCTGTCCTATATTTTGCAAGTTGTTTCCATGAGACGCAGGCAGATTGACAGCATTTGTAAGCTTCTTCAAGCCTTAGGTAGCATTTTAATTCAAATTGGTTGGGGTAAAAATCAACAGAATCCTCAATATTTGTTGAGTAACCAATTCTGTAAGATGGTGAAGTACTCTTTCAGTGTATCAGGCACATACATGGAGTTCTACTGACAGTGCATATGCAGAACAGGACTCCATGCAAGCCTTTGCTTTGTATCTACAGACTGCTGAAACATAAAGGCTGTGGCCTCAAGAACCTGAGATTAGTACACTGTATGCCTTTACTTGACAGAAGTTTAATTATGATCAAGTCCTACTTAATTGGCAGAAACTGGAAAAAGAAGCAGGACCAAACTGAAATAATTTTGTCTAAGGCAGTTTTATTTTGCCTACAAACTTATTTTAGTGTTTATCTTATTTACTCAGAAAAAAATGCATGTTAAACCACAAGAACATTTTATCACAAAGTAAAATAAGTTGTACATAGTTAATGCCAGCCTAATGATGTATATGTGCAAAATACTTGTGATGGACTGATTTTAAAAAATAAGATTGCATGATGTTAATGTTGCATTAACCTTATAAAATAGCTGATTTCGGGAAGTAAGTTTTCGAGTGATGAATGCTTATACTCTCACTTGAAATCCAATTTCATGCTAGGAGATACTTGATGAACTTCTTATTCTGTTTAATTTAAAAAAATTAAGGTGCTTCAACATAGGATCTTAAGCAAAATATCCTCTCAGGGTTAAAGAAATAACTCAGGAGCAGGAAACATGGTTGGAGTATATGTACGCATTTTTGTTTCAGAGAGTGGCTGCCAGCAGATCATTGCAATGCCACGTATTCTTAAGTGATATGATAAAAGAGAAAAAAAGTAAGGTAACAATATATTGTGATGGTGCTAAGCTAAGAGAGCTGAATGCAGTGTTACATTGAACAACTGGGTATTGGAATGTCAGGTGAAATTCAACAAGGAGTCATAGAAATTTGGGGAAAAGTTAGATTCCACGTATGGAAGTTACTGCCACTAAGAAGTGAGTAATAAGATCTTAAGATTCTAACAGTTCTGGGAAAATAACATTTTAATGGATGTTACTAGACAAAAAGAATAGGAAAAATACAGAACAAAAGGACACAACATCACTGTGTCAGATAATAAATTGTAGCATTGTACCGTATCTTCACTTCTATGGACAGTTCTGTGCCGCTGCCTTCTCCACCCCCCCTCCCCTCCCCCCCTCACCTTCTCAGTTAAAAATAAAAATAAAATCAATAAAAACAATATTCAATGAAGCTCAACAACAATTGTAGGTTTGGGGGGATTCCATGGGATGTTTACTGTGTAGATCAGGACTTTTTGGAAAGGAGACTACTGAAGCATGATGTTGCAGAGAGCTGAGACACTATACTGTTATCTTCTGATTCTTCTAACTCAGATGCAAGTAGTGTTAAATGAAGACTGGTGGCAGAAGGTTCAAAGAAAACAGCTAAACAAACCCAAAGGAGGTGTCTGTGCACACTATGTGAAGTTACTATGTTAAACTTTCTATCAGGCTACATTATGGATTTGGAGCTCATTTTATGTGCTCCAACAAAGCATCACTGGAGAAACTTTTGATGTAAAAGCCTTCATCAGGAGCTGGATACAAAGATAACTACTCTGGATCAGAAGGTCTCTGGACAGAATGCCACATGGCCTTAGAGAACATTTTGATGTACAAATGTAAGATTCCTAGTGTAGTGCTTTTCCTCAAATACTACTTGATGGTAATAGTCAGAGATGCTGTCTTGGAACATGGTGCTTTGGTTGGTTGCCTACAAGAATTTTGTGGTCTTTAGTGAAACTGACAATTATTGCTTAGTTATTACTCATGTGACTACGTACTAGTTAACACTATTGTGTACAAATTACTAGTTGATTAATAGGATAAAAAGCATCAGAAAAAGAATCACTTCTCCATACTAACAGTTGCAACTTTTAGCACAAGAAAGACCATCCTGCTGTCTCAGAATCTTCCTCAGAGAAGTTTGTGCTAACTTCTATCTATTCATCATGGATGTCTCCATCCTTCTCCTACATATTTACTTTATCCTCACCAAAGATTTTTTTTTTCTGCTTAAGTTCTATTATCACCACACTGTTCTTTACTATATAAACTCATTTCCTTTCATGACTTTATTTTTTCTTGCTGTTCTCTTCCTGGCTTTCTAGCAAGTCCATATCTTTCTCAAACAGAATGCCTCAAAACTGTGACCTTTCAAATTCTGATTAATAAAAAGTGTTACACATTCATTTATATTTCATTATATTGTGACTTTTTTCAAATTGCGTATCTTCTACTTTCGGTCCCTGAGATACCTCACTCAGGATGGCTAAATGAAACGTGCTCCTTTTGTTGCATAACTTCTTTGTTGATTGAAACTCCAATTTCATTGTATTATTCTGCTCCTAATTAAAATGCTTATGTTATAATTATTAATCTCCCAAAATACATCTAAACTGCAAACAACTGAGCAGGACTTTCTAAAGATATCAGAGTAATGCATAGCTTTGGATCTGCCACCATACGAGTATTAAAGAAAAATAACCCACGTAAGCTCTTTAGTTCCTTCACATGGGAGACAGTTCACACGTGCCAATGAAGAAAATATCCAGCAAGAGGCAGAGAACTATAACGCTTCCAACCTATCACCACTGAATCTATTGAAAAAATAGCAATGCTGACTTAAAAACAGTTCTGGCAGCTAACAAGTGAAAACAAAACAATTCTGCTTTATTTATTTATTTCATATTCTATTTGAGCCTTCTCTCCAGTAACAACTGCAAAATGTGTATATACACATGTAAATGCTCAGTATATAAATGTAGGGGTAAGTTTTTGTTTATTACATTAATTGAGCTTACAGACTGGAATAAGAGAAGGCTCTGGGGAGACCTGATAGCAGCCTTTCAATATCTAAAATGGATAGGCCACAGCAGGGTCAGTTTTGATAGGACAAGGGGAAATGGTTTCAAAGTAAGAGAGGAGAGCTTTAGATTGAACATAAGGTGTTTTTTTTTGTTTTTTTTTTTTTTTTTTTTTTAATAATAAGGGCAGTGAGGCACTAAAACAGGTTGCCCACAAAGGTGATGGAAACCTCATCACTGAAGGCATTCAAAGTCAGGTTGGGCTCTGCTATGAACAACTGATGGAGCTGTAGGTGTTCTCATTCACTTCAGGGGAGTTGGACTAGATGATCTTTAAGGGTCTCCTACAGTGATTCTATGCTCTATAATACTATCTAATTCCATGTATATACACACACTTATTTATTCTGATCGTGCAAAATGTCTTTTAGTTTCCAAATTATAAATAAGAGGGATAGTTTGATCAAATGGGATAACACTCCTGATATTGATCCAGCAGATTATTAGATTTTCAAACAGCTGCCAGTAACTAAATATCTATTTAATGATTATTATCATGTAAATCTGAGCAATAGTAATTACTATGTCAATATAAAATTTTAAAGATAGTGGTTTTTGTAAATTCATTCTTTCCAAATAACTTTCTGAGATGTTATCTTTCTACCCAAGACATCATGAATTATTGATATTGATTTTTATAATATTTTACTTAATATTTAGCCCCTTGTTATGAATTAATTTGAATTATTAATTGAAGAATTAAAACACAAGTATGCATTATAGCAAGACAGCTGAAGGACTGATTTTTCTTTTTTTTTTTTTTTTTTTTTTTTCAGTGCAAATTCTGAAAGCATTCTTTGCAAGAATTCATACTGAAAGTGTCCAGGAAGAATTACTTTTTGGAATAGAAATGGCAAACAATTGTATCTGTTCACAAAACATATTCTTCCCTGTTTCAGCAAGAAACAAATGTATTCAATAATAGATCTAAAGATCAAATAGTCTCAGGAAGGAGAAAACTGTCCTTGGGCTACAGCAGTGAAGTACACAAAGGAAAGTGATGTGCAGTGTCCAAACACTTTTTGCTTGGATGTTTGAAATTAACTCCCACACAGCAGATCTTCTAACAGTCTTCCTAAGTTCTGTTCAGAGTCTTAATGCTATACACAGATCTTTTAAGAGCTCTTCATAAACCGCAACTTTTACGGCTACTTGTGATACTACAAAAATCAGCGTCCCTCTCGGTGTTTCCTGCCAGGCTGAGGAACTTAATTCAGGATACCATCTGACCAGTGCAAACATGGGCAAAGAATTAAGCATACAGATAGTTTGTCTGTCTAGATGAAGATACCCTGGAAATAGTACAACACAACTATAACATTGCGCATATTCTCAATTTATTTTCCTTTAAGCCTACACACTTCAATATAACACATCTAATAGCTATTAAAAGAGAGCAGAAAATTCTCCAAACCTGTGAAAGCATTTGTAGGAAAGTCATTATTGTTACCATTACTTTTTCTGAAACTCTACTGGGACCAAAGTCTTTTTATTTTTTTATTAGCTTTATACAAATAGGATGTGAATTTCAGCATATGCACTAATCAATACTTTCTCCTTCAGTACCCTGAGAAAATAAGGGATTCAGATGATGTCTCCTTAAATGTCTTACGACAATGCCTATGGCATCTAATATTCCTTAAATGCTAATCTGAAAAAAAAAAAAAAAAAAGGAAAGAAAAAAATGGGGAAAAAGAAAACAAAATATAGCAGCAAAAGAACAAGATCTGCATATCCTCTTAGTCTGTTCCCAAACGTTCACATGGTTTCAGTCCACCACTCCAAAACATTTTTCAGCAGTCAAAAAGTAACAAATGCTGTTGTTTTATTTCATGTATTAGTAGCCTGACACAATGCTACTCTTTAACTTCAGGAGGATTTGAATCACCTCCTTTCATTCACTAAGGCTGCTCTTTTCTTATATTAACCTTGGAACAAAGATGATTCTGTACAATTACACTGTCTCTATCTATTTAGATGATTGCATATTTGTGATTGTTGATGTTTCCAAAAGAGTTTGTCCTCAATTAAGCACTGAAGAAATGTTACCAGACTTTCAAAAGTTGTTTTTCAACAGGGGTCCCCAAGTACAGTAAGCTGTGAAGTTCTGCAAAGAAAGTTTGTTCTGGTTGCCATGGTGGTGATTTAATTTATTTATATACTTTTTTTGACATGGCAAGCAGGAAAAATGTCATTTATTCTTATCAAATATTCAGGCCAAAATCGGTCCTTCTTACCATAACAGCAAAGGGATTTGATCAGCCTGTAATGGCATTTGAGGAGCCATGCACAACACATGTGGAAAATGTGCAAAGGAATTAAGTGAAACTGATGGTGGAATGCAGCTTTTAAGTTGAAAGCTCACTTCAAAAACAAACAACAAAAAGCAAACAACCACAAAAACAAACAAACAAACACCCCATTCTCATTCTTCTGCTTAGATAAAAGGTACATTACAGAGTATCAGTTGCAGACTCCTGTCAGGCCATTTCTGTAGACAGATCTGTGATGTCAGAAATAGGGCAAAACTATTCTCAATGAATCACCTTGCTGCTGAAATATCAGGGGGTGGAAAAATAGCTTGAAGAGCCAGTGAAGAAATATTTCAAAGGCATGACAACAAGTATCTGCAACTATCCCTGTTGAACATTAGAAATATAATTTAACAAGAGAAAATTGGTTTTCCCAGCACAGATTGAAATAAGCAGATGAACAATGACTTTGCTTCCCACAAGACTTCAATTACTCAAACTTAAGCAAAAACAAATTCACAAATGCAGCTGGAAAAATAAGAGTCATAGTTCTACTGCTGAATCAACTTAACAAACGTAATGGTGTAACACCAATAGAGTAGCTGTTGTTCTAATAGCTATATTAAACCTCTGAGCATAATCAAAATGACTTTGATATTTCCATACGGCGGAGTAAACTCGAACTGAGTACTACACTTAAACCATTAACAGTATTGTTGCCTTCTTGATGATTAGTTTGTGTTTGAAGTAATTTACTATATTTTACACTAGAAAAGGAGAAATTATGCATTAGGGAAGAACCATTCCTTCTTATTTGTCCCTTTTTGGAAATGGAGAAGTTTATCTGGCCCTCAGCATAGCTTTCAAATATTGTTGTTCTCAAAACTGGTTAAAGTTGCAAATCATCATACCAATATTGGGTGGGTAAACTCCATTTTATATTTTAGATGTACAATTCTCACTAACATTCAAGGCAGTTCTATATGCTTACACAGGGAGAATTCAATCCTCCTCATCATTTTTTGCCTCTTAATGAGGATATTCATTTGTTTAATGAAGAAAAGAAGTGAATAAACACACATAAACAAATCAGTAATCAAATGTCTTTCTTGCTTGGCCCTAAAGTAAGGTCCATATGTTTTAAGCAATGCCCCTCTGAAATGTAACATCTTCTAAGTGTTTTTGAAGGCTACTTATCTCTCCGTCAGAATCCCATGAGTGAATGCTGTTTGCATTATGCAAAACATTAGCTGGGCACCTGACATGGGGGTGGTCTCAATCTGGAGTCTCACTTCCCAGACTAGCATAGGATACAAATGTCATGGAGGCAATGTGTTGAGTTCCCAGGGAAGCTGAAAGAAAGGGAGAATGCATGCCCTCAGTGACGTCTGTGTGCAGAGAAGCCGGAGCTCTGGTTAAGAAAGGTGGCATCTGAGACAAAGCCTAGAAAATGAAAGGTTGTAAAGAGATGAATGACACAGGCTGAGAGGATTTGGCGGGGTTCCAGAAAGGAATCAGGATGTCTCAAAGGAGAGGGAAAGGGTGAAGAACAAGAGGGGGAAAAAATCGAGAGTCTGGTTTATACCAACAAAAATAGGAAAATCAGCTAAAAGGCTGACAATCTGTTATCTGCTTATCACTCTGCTTAGATATTTCAGTGGTATCGGGCAGTAGAGAGTGTCAAATTCTGCTCATGCTGTTACACCCACACACAGCTCATCAGGTTAAGGCTGGAGCATTCTAATTTAATTGTGACTGAGCCAGTCCAAGCACGTAATTTTGTAAGGTACTTTTCTCATTACAGTTTTCTTTTCTTATTTTATTAACGAGATTAAAAAGGGTGCATAAAAGAGAAGACTGAAACACAAGCCTTGTATGATTTTATCAGTTCCAAATCAAACTGTTGTGTTCCCATCAACAGACTCTTCAGTGGCACTTGAATGCCAACCTCATGCCAGGGTTTTACACTCTTACAAGGTGCTGACTTCTTCTGATGGAATTTGTCTCAGTGTTTCATAGCACAAGAACAGCATCCACTGCACTTACTCATTCTGCCAAATAACAGTTGTTCTCGGGAGCCATTAGCTGAACACAGCATGGCTTTTCACACAACAGACATCACTGGTGGGATGCTAGTCTGCATTTCACTTACAACAATACAGCTCTGGTAGAGCAGCAAAGTTTTGCACTGTGTCAAATAGCAGCCTCCCTCTTGTGTCCACACTTCGGGTGAGCAGCCACCAAGATCAGAAAGGCAGCACTGCTCAGGAACAAAAAATATAGGCGTTAATTCATCAGCTCCACAGTGTACCTGCCAAAGGGGAGTGGGAAGATAGAGTGAGAGGGAGGAGGTATGAACTCTTTAAATCTATCCTGGAATTTAAATGCCCCCATTCCTATTTACATTTTTAAAATTATTTTTATCAAGGAAAAGAATTATGTGTGTCCCATATATATTCAACCTTCTTCTCGAAGTTTTGAGATTGAAGAAAAAGGGAGTAAAAATAACCATATCTGAGGTTTTCTTGCACAGAGAAAAAAAATGAGTCTCTTTCTTTTGCATTGTAATTTCAGTTGCACCTGGTAAACAATAAACAATTAAAATCTGTGGGGTTTTTTTGGGTGGCACTTTGTATCCATTCTCTTTTCAGCAACAAACAACAAAGAAAAAGATGTGCCCAGGACAGGAAAAACATGCAAGTTGCATAGTCCCACTACAGGAGGACACCACAAATAGTTTAATTGACAAATTTCACCATATTAGAGGGAAAATGTCTTCCCAGCCATTAGCACAGACTACCTATCTATTCCTTTGAAGTACGCTGATGACCATGGGAGCAGTTCAGTTTGCAGAAGGATAGCAGTTCAAGTATAAGATCTCCACCTGAATCTTTCTTCATGGCAGGATGCTTGGCACTGGCCTGGGTGATGTGTGCTGCCTGCATCACAAGGATGCTACAGTACCGTCAGAGCAAAGCTGGAAAATCCTTATTTTCCTAAATGCCTTTTAAACCTCCTTATAAATTCAGCCAGGAACTTCATACCATCTTGCTGGTCAGCTTGGTTTCCAACCAGCAGATCCTTCTTATATGTGCTCCCCCTTTCAGAAAATTAAACTTTACACCAGAAAATACTGTTTCATTCTAAATTAGTTCTACACATCTTACAATCTTCTAATCTGAGGAAAAAGTTTTTTCTTATACTATCTTATATGAGAGAAGTATTCTCAAGGGCTTATTTGAGACAAATCTCCCTGAACTGCCTTAATAGTTAATAGATAGAAAAACACTTCCCTTGAGAGCAATTTAGGACTTACCTGCTCCCAAAGAACCTGTCTCTGTGGTATCTGGGGAGGACCTGGAAAAACTGGCCAGCATTAGCTATTCAGAGTAGTTCTCTCCATTCAACATATGAGAGGGTTTGTGGTTGTTTGACTGAGGTTATGGGAACAACAGAAATACAAATTTCCTAGAAGATAGGAATTACATAACAAAATAGTGAGGCAGTATCATTTTGCAAGGAAGTAAGTGGAGGAGGAGGAAGAGAGATGTGCTTACCTAGGTTAGATTTTTATTTTCAAAAAGTTGACCATTATTTTATTTATCAAACAATACAAATACAAACAAGCACAGTTTGCAGTCTAAAAAACTTTATGTCAATTGATACCAGTTGTTGTATGAAAGGAATAACTCCAAGTAGAAGAACTTGATACACAAATGGGAAAACAACAGCCCCTGAGATGTTTTGGAAGCAGCATGCTGAAAATATTTTTCTTGAATTCATGGATTGAAAAGTAGGAAGTGTAAAATCTGGGAAAATTGAAGCATCGAGACATGGAAGATCCAGAACAATTTCCAACACTATCACTGTCATCCTTCAAAGAAGAATGAATTCTCAGTAATGCCTGAATTTTCTGAAGAACAGAAGTTTGCATGAAAGCATTTGGGCAGTGATTGGGCAACTGGCCTGAACGAGCACAAATAGGTCTGCGTTGTTGTGTTATAGGGCATTGTTGTGTTTGCCTGATTCATCAATAATGAATGAAGTCTTTCCAACAAAGCTCATTTTTCAGCATTGACCTCAGCCTCTTTTCCTCTGTGCTTTTTCAGAAAAACATGAAGGAGTGGTGCAATACCCCTTCCTGAGCAGAATGAACCTGTCTTTCAGCACTGCTGCTGCCCTCTGCCTTCCACCAGATGAAGGCTGTGCCTTGGGCGTGCGCTCAGGTCATAGCCTCTTACAAGCACATGTTGTATCGCGTATTAACTACTATGGGGCATTTTAGCCTTCACACTGTTCTTGTTAGCTGGGGAGGGAACTCAGAGTGTCCAAGATGACGAATTTAGAGAAATACAAATTTCTTTTTTACTGAGTAAATTACATTATACGTCGTGTACATAGATTACAATGTATTGATATATTACTGATTTTCAGCGAGCTAAGTGCGATGAAACTGTGGTGAAAACTGCACCCTCCAGCACAAATGTAAAGGACAAAAATCCTCAGCTCTCTGGGGGAAGTAGCAGGAGTACCAAGAGAGAGGAAGTTGCCAATTTCTCTGCATTCATTTGTCCAAACGCCACTGCACGACCACCAACTGTTGCACGGCTGGTATCCACATAAATTTCTAGTCAATGAATTCACAGTTCATGAGCAGACTGATAGGTTACTGTTTGTTAATATACCTAATCCATGCATATTCTCAGTTTCCATGCTTCAGGGAGCTGGGTACCACAGTGTACAGGAAAACAGAATTACTTTGCATGAATGCTCTAATCTCCGGTTCCAAAGCAAATCAGGGCCTGTCACGGAGTTGACCAGATCAATCTATGTCCGTGACAGGGGCGACAGGCCTCTGCCCTCCCCCCCCACCCCAGTCCCACAAAATGGGAAGGAAGGAAGGGAGGAAAAGTACAGCGGCAACAATCTATGGAGGAAAACTTATTTTACTATAATATTGGAATACAAGATAACACAATCTATACAATTTAATTGAAATTGAGATTAATAAATCAGACAAGATAAGAGAGAGAGAGTTCCCAGGACCGATTCAAACCTGAAAAGCTTGGAACGGCTAGGAAAGCACCCTCCAGCACCCACTGCCAGGCAGCAAGAGAGCGACCCCCCCACCCGGAAGGGCCAGATCCCGTGACTGCTGTAATGTACAGGGATAGGTACTTGGAATTGGGGCAGTGACACTTCAATGCCCCGTACACTGCATGATGTTTTGATGTGGAATACTGAAACCCAAAAAACAAAAACAAAACAAACAAACAAACAAAAAAAAAAACCATAGAACCATGACAGGGCCACAGCTCTACCATGTTGCAAACATCAGTTACTGGACTACAAGTTTTTTTTTTCACCTGAAATGAATTAAAAAATTGGTCTTTAAAGGCTTGATCTTTGCCTGAACAGAAGATTTTTAAAAATCAAGTAGTAACTTACTTCTGCAGTTATAATAACAAATATTTAAGCTGATTTCTTGTTTAATAATGTCTTCTTTTATTTAAATTTAAATAATTCCCTTTTAATAATGGCTGAGATACATTTAGAGGCAAATGTCAGTCAGAGGAAGAAGCATTTAAAGATTTTCAAAACCAAACAGGCTGAAAAAGTTTTCACTAAGAAGTGCAAGGAACCATAAATGGTTCCGAGAGGATGTAGCTGGATGCCTTTACGGGATCTAAAAAGAAGATTATTCTTCAGAAAGCAGGACTATGATATGATTATTTTTCTGTGGATTGGATACAGTGTCTGGCATTGTACCCTCTCCCAAGATGTAGTTAACTTTCTTGAATTTTATAATAATGACGTATGACACAGTGTCCTCTGGGATTAATCACAAATATTTTTAAAAGATGAGGCTTCGTTATATCTTTGTTCTTTGCATCTTGGCTTTTGTTAGCGCATTTTAATTAGGATCTGGTATCTGCAATAAACAGTAAACATAAAGAGCTTTGCAAAAATGTATTAGACTGTTTGTTTTCACACTCTAATGCATATTTGCACAATTTTACCATGAAAAAAAGAAAACATGCTAAGCTCTTGGGCTCTATCCCAAATGTCCTGGAATAGAATCTGGAAATTACTAAAAATGAAACCAAACCACATCATATTTCAGCAATTAACCTAAGAAAAGAGGGCACATTCTCTATGTGAAAGATAGTTTTGAGGGAGGCTTTTGTGAAAGAAAGAAGCTTCTAGAACAGATATGCAAGCAACTATTTAGAATTTGATTTGATTTTCTTTGACCAGGTAAAAGCTTGATAAAAGCATTGAGATTATATATTTTTTTCTTTCACAACAATGGAGAAAATATTTATCACATAATCCTCGTTGTTGAAGCAAAATGCGTCTAAAGGAAATTGCAAATAAAAATGCAGCCTGAAATTCAGTGCAGCACCATTTGTTTCACCAGACAGATGCCAAAAAATACAAAAGAGCAACTTTGGGAATGTGCAGGGTAAGTGAATCTATAGTGGATGAAAAAGCAGATGCTGACAACAAACAGCTTTGTATACAGGAGATGGGAGAAACGGACTTCATTATAATCATATGTATACTGATTTGAAGAAAGTTCTAGGGATTAATATCGCTTTTGTAAAACACTATAATATCATATTAAAAACAAAACAAAAAACAACCAATGCTCAGAACTGAAACTGCCATTTGCCAAAGACAGATGTACTTTCATTTCAAAGTATTCCTATCAAACTCCATCAGATAACTTGAAAGGTTTAAAATGTGGCTCTTGTGAACAATTGGTATTGATATGACACCTTGATAGTATTTGAACGTGACACAAAAGTCATAAAAGTATATAAGCTATTGTAAGGTGCAAAGCGATTTTTCCCACCAAAGATAGACTTTAATGTGTTTCCAAATAAAACACAAGATTAAGTAATTTATTTTGTCATATGATTTATTTATGGGCTGAAACACTGTAAACAACAGATAAAAGATAGAGACTCAGATGTCAAAGTAAAAGATGAAAATCATTACATTTTATTAGCAGAAGATATATAAAAATGCCAAAACGAACAGTAAAGAGAGGGAAAGTGTTATGCTCAGAGGTCCTGCATCAGAGTTGCATTTGTTTTTCCCACCTCCCCTAAAGGGGAATAATAGCTCTGAATTTAATTAAAAATCTATTTTTTAAGATTAAAGTCATGAAAAAGTTAAAAGACTGGATCACAAAGAAGAGTAACTGTGAGGATCTCAGGGAATATGAACCGATGGACTCCTTATATTTTATTTCTTCTCAACTATTTGTGGGAGGGTCACTAGTGCTGCAAAGGAATTGTTAGTCCTGGATAAAAGCAAGGATTTTATAAACCAATAAATTTTTCATTAGTTTTTACATAAATTTTAGTAGCAATAGTTTAATTCCAGTCAAATTATTTCAATCATATGAGTTGCTGCTGAATGCAACATTATACATTATATTAACTGGGGCATTTAGAAATCTGGTTCCTATCCATTGTGCTATGCCTAAGGCACTGTTTGCCACAAGTTTTTTTCTTAACATGTAAAATAAAAATAAAATAGATGAAGCAAACGAAACTAAAACAGAATTTCAGAACCTTCTAACCACTGAGAGAACCACTAAACCCAAACTAGCCATTTAAATACTTATAGAGGTTTTGTTAAATTTGTACCTCTAAAGTGTTCCTCATCCCCTTAGACAAAATTTTGGAAGTGTTATGGTGTGACTCCTCAAGCTTTAACTTTCTTCACCTGCCCATTTCCTCTGACCACCTACAGGCAGTCCAAGAAAAGAACAGAGGAAACAATCTTGTTGCATTTAATTCTGATGGCTTCTGAACCAGAACATGGCACAACAATGGAAAAGGCAAAGCATACACTGCTTCTTGGCCAGCCAGAAAGAGGTAAGGATGAGGTCATGAGAAAATAATCAATATTAGTATTAAAAGATAGATATCACTTTGGGGCTGTATTCCAATATTTACAGGTTAATACTGGTTGACTCTAATCAGAATTATATACTGTTTACTGTAATTTTGATAATACTTCTACATTAATCTTCCCCTGTTTCCCATTCGGCCTCAATCAAAATCATGGAATAGCACTCAAGGCCTACACATAGAGATTTCCAGTGCCAAAGAAACCAAGCATATCTTTTTATGCTGTATGATTTGTAATTTTCTTGATCCTGACTTCAATGGAAATACTGTGTGTGGAAGGATGACAAGATTGGGCCCTCAGGCAAGAGCTCTGTAGAATAATGTGTAGGAATGCTATTGTTGGCATTTTAAGAAACAACATCTAATTGCACCAAACTCAGACCATCTTCTTCATGTAAGTGATCAGTTAAGCTACTCAGAGGAGCAAAGGAAAAAGCTAACTCTATTTCAGTTTACTTGATAAAAAGCTGCATCTTTTGGGGAGTCTTTCTCTGTTATCTGCATACAATTGTAATTATGCCATCCAGTTGGCATGAGGAACTGTTTCCCAGCTCATTGATCCCATGATACAGATAAATGGATTGCTTTGATCTTCCATTTCTAGTGGATATTTTGTCTTATTTAAAAATGTGCAGAAACTTTGCTACCTGAATTTCAGGGAGGTTTGGTGTCATGCAAGCACATAGTTCCACATTACCAAACGTAGAAACCAGTTAATTTTGCTACCCCATGCTTAATACAATTAACACTATCTATTGTTCAATTTCATGAGTAATAAAATCAATATTCATAACATTTCATAACTTATGTACCTGTTAAGAGAATCTCAACTTTGTCCTTTGGACACTGCAGCTCAAGAATACTTGACCATCTCACAGAAAAACATTTTAGTAAATTACTTGAAGACTTTATTAAAGTTCACAGTAACTCAGTGCAATTTTATGCAATTATGCAACATATTTTGGAACCTAAAGGAACATTCAGTTATCATTCATGGTGCATGCAGTACTTTTTATTGATAACTTCATAAAATATAGAATCTTCTACTAAAAAGCTAATGGAGTGAAGTGGGGAAGAAGACAGAATTATAAAAATAGCAACAAGAACATGAAGCTATAATAAATTCTTAATTTTTATTGATTGATGTACTCTGAGAAACTGTTTGCCAAATACTTTAATTTGTTGATTTTCTAGCACTGAAGAAGCCAGCATGGTTTTACCTTTTCCTTGCATTTCTGTCTGTGTGTTAAATGCATGCTATTATACTTATAAAGGTGTCAGCAGCTCTGGAAACACAGTTGTGTACTATAAAATTGCCATGTAGTCCACCTTTTGCTTTTCCTTTATATGAAAGGCACGTTGTTTGTTAATTATACATCACAGTACATAGAACAGAGGGAATCAGGCCAGCAATAAGCACACTAAGCCATATCATGCCCTGTTGTGGAAAAGAGAGTGAAAACATGCAACAAAATTTTCTTCTCAAATGGAGCCATGCAGAAAGCACCAGATATCCCCATCACATTTGGATGAGTTTGTTCTGTGAACAGCAATCAATTTGTGCTGCTGTAAGTGAGGAAGCTTCATTAATAAAAGGGCAGAATTCATCTCTGTACAATGAACACATCTGAACTTGCACTTCCCAGACACCAAATATACAATCAACTACACATGACCACATTTTGTGTCAAGAAAAACTCTGCTCACCTGAGACTTGTTTAAACATGTGCAACTGAGGAAGGCAGACATTGGCTCAGAGCTGTAGAGTACCCAGTGAACTCAGGTTGACCACTCGATCATAATATAGCAAATGAATGTAGAATAATAAGGTTTTTTTACGGTAAGCAAAGGAGACGGCAGGCAGAAGTTACTCAACCATACTCAAGAAGTACATAACTGAAAAAAAGGCACATTAGTGGTTATGTGAATAATGAGATGCAGGTAAGCACTCTGGGTAGTTGGCATAAGTGTGGACTTTAACAGCCTTCAAGAAGCATGGAAGTCTTCCACTACTAAATTATCTATCCCCTCCCTCTCCACTTACCAATATCAAGTCAGTCCAACAGATGTTATGATTTTTAGGTATCATTCTACATCTCATCCAATTTAATCTTGAGTTTTAGACAAATTGCAGGGGGAAACATTTTGAGTATAGAAAAGTAAAATGCAGACTTAGTGTACAAGGCACAAAACCATAAAAAGATTTTTTAATATGACCATCACAGGCAGTAGCTAAGAAAAAGAAAGCATGTACATAAGAGACATATTACTGATTATGAGAACAATAAATCACAGACACAGTGCGCCAGCACTTAGCACTGAAGGCAGAATATGGAATATCATCTAGCCACAAAGAGACAAGCTCAAATAAATGTACTTTTAAGTATAGAATGATTTACCCTATACATACCAAGTTCACTAGTAGTGGTGAACTACACTGGTATCACAAATGGATTTTCAGGTATAGTAACACCAGCTGATGTTTTAATGCCACTTTTGTCATTACTCATTCATTCTGTTTTTTTATGCACTTTACCACTTTACATTGATTCCATACAAATGAGAAAACAATAGGTTTTGATTTGAAAGTCTTATTTTTAAAGGGCCTAGCTTTCCACAGGGGGGGCCTGATCAAGTTTCCACTCAAGTCAATAAGACTCTTTCAATTCTTCTCATGTGCCTGTGTTCAAAATGAACAAACATGGAAGAACCTGTACATATTGCCACACAGCTGACTGAAGTACAATATTCTTAATCTTATATTTTTGTACTCCATTTTATTTGATTCTTTCCAACATAAAGGCAGTTCTACAATCAGAGCTCTTAGGAAACACACAGTGATACAGTTGACTATTACAACTGCAAATTCTGATAGCAGTTTACTTCTACTTATACTAATGTGTGAACTTTTTTTTTTTTCCCATTAACTCATGACTTTATAGGTGAACTTTCCATATTTCTATATTCAATATAGCCTGGAGGAAAACTGAGATAGGGACCTTAAATACTGTACAAAGCACAAAAAATCTTAAATTCTTCAGAGTACCATTTCAGCCCACCTAAGAAAGGTTTCTCTTCTGTTAATGGAAGCTAATATAAAGTGGAGAGTGACACTGACAGGCAACACCAATTTTTTTGATGGGCAATACAATTGAAGATAAAGGTCATACATTGGTATGAATACATAAGCTGAAACATCCATTTATACAGATTTATGCCAAGTGTTGCATTGCAACAGCCAAGCTGGGATTTATCACAGAAATTTAAACAAACACATAAACAAACAAACAAAAACAACCAAAGAAACAGGTAGATCTTTATGGAAAATGTCCATCTCCCAATGTTATGTGACTCTTCTCATTCAGGCAAAGAACACTTCTGAGAAGCAGTAAACACCACAGCAAGAAGGAAAGGGAAAGAGAAAGATCTTGATCTTGATTTGATCTCATTGAGACACATCAGTTCAATCAAACCCATGACAATAAAATTAATATGTGCTTTTCTCAGATTAACATTTAAGTTAAGTCATTTTGTCAGACTGATAGCCTTTTAACTGATGTTTATTTTTCTACCAGATTACACAGGACAGGCTGATTAAAATAAACATTTTGCTAGTTTACCTTTAAATGTGAAACTTAAATCAGGATGACCAAGCCTTACATTACGAAGTGGTCTTTGGAATAAAATACGTCTTGCTCCTAAGTGTGTTTATATTTTTATCATACATAGCTTATTTCTCTGTGTTCACCTCACACTGTTTTGACATTTGCAATAACCCAAATACTTATTACAAACCTAATTGTGCCACCAAAATAAAGAGAGGAGAAAGTGACTATATTAATAATCTCTAATTATTAATAAGTTACTTAATAATCTCACAAAGTAGATCTTACTCAGCTACTTCCGAATGCCAGTGTCAACCGCTGTGTACGATAATGGGTTGGCTTCTTATTGCATCTCTGTAAAATACAGCAAAGATTTATTTCAAAAGCAGAGAGCAAATTCAAGAATTAATATCCTTCATTTGGAGATACAGCAAAGTACTGACTATTTGAGAAGCATGCTGTCACCATGAGACAAAAGTGTATGACTTTGGCATACAATCAGGAATATTTTACTTCTGGAGGAATTCTGCTGCTTGCAATTCTATATGTATATAAAAAAGATGTCAAAATCTTTCCATCAGTTTCTCCTGTGATACATTTATTAGCAAATCAGTAAGGCTAATTAAGTTCAGCAGAAAATTTAAACTATGAGTTTAATTTTTTTAATATAAAATGAAGAAAAATAAAATAAATGATTGCAAGATAAAATTGCAGACATGAAGATAAGTAGCTTTATTTCCTAAATTTTTCAGTAGTTCTGTTAACCCTTTTATTTTGTTTGGAAAATCAGTCCTACATATGAGAAAAGGCTTTTTTTTTTTTTTTTTTTTTTTTTTTTTTTTTTTTTTTACAGAGACAAGAACCTATTTGGGTGGAAATTGTGAACTAAAGTGCACAGATTCCTTTTATCTGATCATATACCTGTGAAATAATAAAGATAATTCAAAGAGAGGAGAATAAAAATGGTTTGCTTTGGAGATTCAATACTCTATTACTTAAGGATAAAGAATGTCTAATAGATATTAAAATGAAAATCAAGGAGTATATAAATTTTAATTTGTTCTTTGCTTCATATCATAGTGTACTGAAGGCTTTCAAAGTGCCTTTTAGAAGCTAGATTTTAGGTATATGTCATGAAATTAGGAAATGCCAAAGGCGAAAAAAAAAAGAATTGGAGCTATTAGCAAAGCTAACAATAAAAAATTAGAACATCAAAAATCCCATAGTAAAGAGCTTATGTAGAATTGCTACAGATTAAGGCACTATTGAATAATATTGCTGTTAAAGAAGCCAATTATTTTTATAGAGCAAATAATTTTTTCTATGATAATTCATATAAAACTGGTAAATGGTTAACCACTTTAATAAAAGGGGAAGAGAAATCTCAACATAACAGCAATTTATACAAAACAAGGGGTGATAATGAACAAGAAGAATTAGTAAGTGATATCTCCAAGGCATATTATATGACCACATAAATCTGAAACTTCTGAAAATGAAATCCAAATTTTGAGACTGAAAATTAAAATCTTGAGGGTGGCTTTTTTTTTTTTTTTTTTTTTTTTAATATTGGAATAAAGAAATTGTCCAAAAAAATTTGTTACCCATCAGACCTCAGACACTAGTCAAAGGTAGCTTTTCATTGGAGTTTTTTAATACTATATTTAAAGAACTTGGCCTCCTCATGCTACAGACCTTTAAATTTTCTTTGAAACTGAGATACATGCACTCTATTACATCATTAAAATTATTTCTATTTGGAAAAAGAAAAAAAGTCTATGTGACTTTTTACACTTTCAGCCTTTTTTTTTTCCTCATTTGTGCTAATATCAAGATATTTGATCAATTTGAAATATAAAAAGTGGTAGAAAATATTTGTGGGGTTCAGATGGATTCCATAGAAAAGAATTCTACCATAGAATAAGAACAATGCATTCAACACTGCTAATACTTGTGCCTAAAATATTTTCTTCTCACTTAACAGATACAGATGCATTTTTGCTGGAAGGAAGAACGGTGTGATTGGTAATGCTGTATAGACTTGTTTCAAATAGTGTCACAAAAGCTAGCCTTTCAGAGCAAAAGCTGTCACTGAACTAAGCTTTCAAACTCAAATATAGTTTAGATGGGATACATTCATAAAGCCTTTCCAATATTTTTTCCAAGGAATTCTCCCCTTCACTGGGTGTCAGTTTGAATTTTAGGATGTGAAGAGGTGAATAAGGGAAAGGTACTTTGACTATACTGTTACAGCTGTTGAATTATTTCCATAAATTATTCAGTAGAATACAATAATACATGAAACTTTTGAATACTTGACTGCACTAAAAACCAGTTCACAAAATATCTCATATAAAGAAGGTCAGTTTCTCCTTATTCTGTAAAGTAAGTGCATGTGCTTACTACATTTCTATAGCATCTACAGTTATCTCAGTGAGTGAAGATTCAGTTTTACTCTTGTCTTCGCCTATGATGTCAGGCAAATTCCAAGAAGTCAGACAAACTTACCCTGATTATATTGTTCCCACTTACTTTGTTTTGCTAGAGAGAAAAGACTTAGTGAAGAAGTTGTTCTTCCATTTATCTGGAAGCATTAGCTACTTAGGAACAGAGTGACAATACAGGAACACACATTTTGTGGTGTCCTGTTTTTAACTCACCTACTTTTTCCTGATATTACTGGAAGGAATTTTGTTGCATCCTGAAAAACTATTTATGCTAAGATGAGCATGAGATTTGGTCTCATTTCCAGCAGCTCACTGCAATTGACTGTTGTTCATCTGCACAGAATGAAATTGATAATCAAGGAGAATTGGCCATGATTTAAAACCCAGGAGTTCTTTGTTTCTCATTTTTATATTCCTTTGAAGTAACAGGAAAAAAAATTATTGGGCCTGGAGATGTCAGGTGCAATGGTGTTCACAATTAAGATAGGACCGTTGCAGATGGGACATAATACAAAAGACATATATTTACACTAGCCTACCTAAAAAAAGAATTTATTCTTGTGATGTCTTTGAACTGTCCAACTTTGGCTGCTAATGTTCCAGGCCAATACTCACATTTTTTGCACAAGATGGTTGTCCTTTCCAAGTTTTCTAGGTAGACTTTGTACAGATATGGAAAAGAATTACAAAATGTCATGGAAGACATTATCAATTCTTTGCAGTGGTATTGGTCCCCTCACAAGAAAATTTGCTCTTTGGTGGCAGTATGGGTTTTGTTTTACAACTCTTGGGGTAGGGATGGTTGCATCTCCTTGGTGTGCTGGCACAACAGTAGATACCCTCAAGCTTTATGATTATTTAGCACCACGGGGACTATTAACTGCTGGTAAGACTGCAGTTTGAGTTATTGGATTTCAATAACAGTTGCAGACTTGGCCTTTAATCTAATTTCCAGTGTGCTGTTTTATTTCTGCTTCATCCAGCATGGTGTCAGCAATGCAGGATCAGGCCATTCAGATTTGCTTACTGACTACTAATAAAACTCAATATAGAAATTATTGCTTGAAGTCACTATTTAACAAAGGACACAGCAAGACTTTGACTACTGAGGGACATTTTAATAGTTTGACTTTTTGCGATCCTGAGAATGTTTTCATTTAAAATAGGTTCCATGAATCAGCACATTTCAGAAAGAAATAGCCCAGTAAAAATAGGCTTGTGCTCTTAGTGCTTTTCTAACAAATTAACAGATAAGAAAGTCATCTCTGTGAAGAAAAGGATGATGTGTGTGCTGAGGGGATCTGTTTCATTTGTTTGAGCTTTTTCTTTTTGCAGTACATATTTTTGTTCTGTGAAGTTTGGAGCATTTTGTGATGATGGGAAAGTGACCAACTGTTACATAAATCAAGAGAATAGCTACCTGAAAACTGTGAAAGGAATGTGTTCTTTTTTTATTAGGACTATACACACAAAAAGTTATTAATAACAGATTTCTACTGCCTTTCTCAGTGAATGCAGTATACACGGCACTGTCACCTTGGGATTTTGGTCAAATGGAAAGAAAAGGGTTAAGGTAAGGGGAATACAAATTGTTCGAAGGAGAAGCTATGTCCTTGTATGCCTTAGGTGACTTTAGATTTTAGAAAATATACTGCTAATGGAAAAACATTTTCGTTTTTCCAGTCCTTGCTGAGAGTACATAGAAAACTGGAGGACTGGTTTGGGTTTGTCCAACTGAACACATTTCAAAATCCCAGTTTAATGAACACTTGAGAAAAAATATGCCATTGTTAAAGTTTCGGCACTTTTCTTTATGTATTTACTGCTTTGAAACTGCTACAATTCAGAGCCAAGTCAAAATAAATCTAACCAGCTTGTGTTCTCCAGTTTATTTCTTGTTTGTGTCCTGACTTGCCATGTGTACACAAATGCCATAAGATTTACACGTATTTTCACTCCTGCATTGACTTACCAACACATCACTTAAACCCCCAGCCAATAACATAACAGACAAAAAGCGGCTCAGAAGAAGTATGGAGACAAATAGTGGCAGTTGTCTTTAGCTGAACCCACACTCAAAACATGAACTGTTTCCACGGCCTTTTGCTGGCCTACTCAAAAGCTATAAATGTTTATTTGAAAAAGAATATAGCCAGTTAACTCAGTTCACTCAAAGGGAAAAGAAGAATTACAGAGAGGACAGAAATAAGGCAGTCTTCCCTTGACAGCACTGCATAAAGTGTTCTAGGGGAAACAGTTTCTTCATCCCTTCCCAATCTCTCACCGGTTATTACACTAAAATGCACCCCAGACAATCACTATCATAATGAGGTTAACGGATATGATAAATTCAGCAGAACTGTTCTTTGTTTTTGATTGACTTTGTGGCTGTGAACTCCTAACTTCATCCTTCCCACACTTTACTCTATGACAGATTTTTTTTTTTCTGGGGCTAATCTAAGTATCCGTTGACACATTTAAAGATTTTTGTGAAATCCTTGAATAAAAATTGAGGCAATAAAAAGTAATATAATTGTGAAAACACCTTACTGAAGGAGTTCCTTCTTTTTCTAGGACACCCCTCTGGTGAAGAGGCATGCTGCTACATCAGATCACCAGAGAAGCAAAGATTGTGCTTGAGCACGGAGGATCCCATGTACATTTTGCAGAGCCAGAGGGCAATTACTTTACTGTTGCCTGGCCCACACAAACACCATACCAAGAGAAAAGAAAATTTAAAATACATTTTTAATGCTGCAAGATTAAACAAGGGTGCCATAAACAATTGTCATCATTCAGTGTGTGATATTTTACACATTTCAAATTTACAGTGTCCCTTTTAAGAGCCATAAAAATCTTTAACAGTTGTGCTGCTGTAGGGCTTACACTTATCTGTTGTAAAAAACAAGTGGGAGTCAGTGTAATGAAAGAGGTGCATTTGCCCTCAAATTCCTTTAGGCACTGAATTAGATATCCTCAAAATAGGGCATGGATCAGAACTGCCGCTTTCTGCTAATCAAAGGATCAGACATTTTCAGAAAGAGGATGTGTGGGTTTTTTTATGTGTGCATCGGCATAATCTTTTGTTGAATAAAATTTAGAGGAAAAAAAAAAAAAGTGACAGTGAACACTCCTTTCTGTTCCCTTGCCCCTAAGTTCCACATCTGCTCAATGTGCACAGCAGCCTTATTCTGATATCTGTAAGCAAAAGGAATCTTTCGCATCAAAACCTGGGCAGCTGAGAACGTTCTTAAGTATCTCCTAGGGTAAAAAAAGTACGGTGTAAAAGAATTCCTGGTGCTGTACCTTAGGGCTTTAGAATGACAACTTAAAGATTTGGAATTATTTTTAGGGAAAAAAAAAAAAAAAGAGAGAGAGAGAGAGAAGAAATTATTATAGGAGCTGGACAGCAGAACAAGACGAGAAAAGAAGCTGAGTTAAAGTTACTGCAGCTTTCATTTCACTGGTCTTCTCCAGGCACTCTGCCCTGGCACTCCCGCTCTTCCCACCTGTCTGACTTTTCCCTTTCCCTGTGTCTTCCCTTGATGGAGTGTCAGCAGGAGAGGTGTCAAAGCAGAGGAGGATGGCTCAGAGAAGACTGTGCCTCTCTGCTGGGAGCAGGGGAACCAGAACTGCATCATCTCATTCCTTTGCAAAACTGTTTGCCAATATTTTGAAATAAACAAGCAAAACAGAGGATTCTTAAAATTCCACTGGTTACCAAGCATTAAATGTACATGGCTATTAGGGATAAAGGTTCTTTAATCAGTTTTATTTATCCAAATACAGCTTTGTATGTATATCCAAAGCAGACAGAATGTAGGAGCTATCAACAGTGTAACTAAAAGACAGCATTAGTCACATTGCAAGTTCCAAGTTTGAAATATGAAAAATAATTATACAGCTTAAATACAAAAAGACTAACCTTTTTCAACAATATTTTTATTTAGAGAATTGTCACTTTCAGCAGAGGAACAGATTTTGCTTAAAGTAAAAAAAAATAAAAAATAAAAAACTAATTTTTTCCCCCAAACTTATCATTTCTAACTAAAGATAGGACCATCTGCCCACTTACACAAGCTGGGTGTCTGGCCATGAAAGTCTGATTTTTCATGCCAAATTGAATAGTTATCAATGGCTTAATATTTATTTACTTATTTGAGGGGGAAAAAAAATCAAGCTGCTAAAAATTAATTGGTTAATTTGCACAACTTGCAGTCCCACTGCTGTTTCTCATAGTATCTTAACACACCTGATGAATGTGGTTGCTGCATAGGCATCCAGTTCAAAGCCCAGTGAGGTCCCATCATGCCCAGTGGAATCACAGTCAACTGTTACCCTGGGAATCTGACTGCAGTTTTCAAAGGAACACAAATGTTTGTTTATCAAAATAACAATATGAACTGCTATTGAGTGCTTCATTTATCCAGCATACATAAGTGGCTAATCAGTAGTAGTAGTAGCTTATTATTAAATACAAATGGTTTCTTATTTACATAAATAAGGCTAATGTTACTTCTCTTGCCAGTTTTGGCATACTTGATAGCCATCACAGACTGTATTGGCATCCAAAGCGCCTTCACTGGTCTTGCCAGCTTAAGCGGCAATAAATCTGATCTTCGTTTTTAAATTGCAGTTTAATATTGCTATAGCCCACAAGATGGATTTGAGAATTTGCATCTGATTACAATTTTTTGTAAGAGCAGCCTTCCTAAGTTTCACAGTTAGTGCCATCGCCGTGTTCACCAATGGCAATGTGATCTCATTGCTGCTGTTCATCAATATGTTGATGGTACATAGGCACTGGAACTGCAAAAATTAAAGATTTCATCCCTTGCCAATTCAGAATTGCTATTTATTTACTTTGGGGTCTATTTTAATTTTGACTCATTTGGGGACTTTATTCAATACACTAAGGGTTTGCTTAAACAGGGACACTCAGGAAAGTTAATCCAAAGTAATTAAAATAGTGAATTTAAAGTGGATTAGTTAAACCACATTAAACCCCAGTCCACACTGGGGTTTAATGTGGTTTAACTAATCCACTTTAAATTCATACCTTCAGTTAATTTGGATTAATTTTCCTGAGTGTCTCTGTTTAGACAAGCCCTAAAGCCCCAATCCTGTAAACAATTTATGCACACGAGTATTTGTATGTGACGTACTTAATTAGCCTTGATTCAGGAAAACACTTAAGCCCCACAGAAATCAACGGAACTTAAGTGTCAATGGGTGGTTTTGCCCAAATCAGGACCAAAGGCACCACAGGTATGAACGCTGCCCTGGACACTAGTCACTAGGAATTATTGTTCATTTTTAGATTCTTCTAGCACTTTCCTTGATATCCATATATCCATACTATTTTTTTTTTCTCGTTTCTTTTCACTTCTGCAGGATACTTTCATTACTCCACTCTTTACTCTTTTACTCCACTCTAACTACCTTCCCCATCTCTCCAGGCACAGATAGAACAAACACATTGTATGTCAGATCACGCTGACAGGATTCTGCTGATGCACCATGTGTTTCAGCATCAGGAGCTTGGATTCTTTACATCCTTCAGAAGAAGTCTCACCTGAAGCAATTTTAGCTGAGTTAGATTGGAGTGCATGGCTCTTGTTCTTCACATTCTTCCCAAAATCTGTTCATCAGTTTGTCTTTCTCTTGCTCACTCTTCTTTGCTCAATTCATTTAAAATATTTCTGAATGCATTAAGTAGCACATCTTTGTCAAACTTATGTGATGAATCTCCTCTCCTCTCCTCTCCTCTCCTCTCCTCTCCTCTCCTCTCCTCTCCTTCTTTTCATATGGATGTGGTCAAGAAGGCTTGGAGAATGAAAAAGACAGAACAATACTCATAATTAATTCAAGTTCATGATTGGAAATATTTCAAAAGAATGCACAAAAAGAAAACTTCAGAGCAAATTAGTGATTCTTTACAATGGAAATTATGAGATTAATGGAAGAAAAGAAAACTAAAATCAGTACATCTGTTCTTAATGGGTATATGTAGAATATATCTCACTGCAGAGTCTAGAAATGCTAGGAGTACTCAGAAAGCACTCTTAGTTTCTCTATGGGAATACAGTTGCTTGATAAGAGAACTTCTTTCAACTCATGGAAGAAGCTGCAGTCATTATAATTTGCTAAATTTCCTGAGATATCCACAGATTCCTAAGATGGTAAAATTTTCCAGATTCCAGATGAAATATAAAATCCAAGCATGTATTGAGTGTATGGATATTTATATAAATACACTTGCATATACACACAATCATATCTATATTCTAAATAAAATAAATGAATATAATTCTTATATGTTAGAAAATCTGATGAACTTTTCACATTGAATGCATGAGTTAACTAAGCCAAAAGATGAGGACTTTTTCTTTCTAACTTATTGAACTGAGGAATTTACGATAAACTCTTTCAAAATAAATAAAATCCTGCTAAGTATCATGCATGTTAATAACTGTGAAGATGATAAACAATCTGGAAACTCCTTAAAGAATGAGACACTAGAATACATTTCTAGGTATGTTACCAGATGAGATTCCTTATGTAAGAAATGAATGCAGGAGGTTGCTATTTTCCGCTTTTCTTCCTCTTAAATTGGCTTCTGCTGTCATATGTGCAAGCAATCTAAGCAATCTTTTGCTATGGATAATACTTACAATTAGGACGTTAAGAACCTGTATAAAATTTAGCAAGGTTACAGACCAAAAAAATGAACAATGCGATTAATCATGCAACTTATAAAACAGGATTTTTCATATTTCCACTGTGCAATCAAGTAAGATTTCACCAAATTTTCCCCTTAAAAATACTTCTAGCCCTAAGAATATTCAATTCAACTCCTAATATAATAATATAATGAGGAATATACAGCCACAAATATCTCATCTTCATCTACACAAAGCTTACACGTCTTGTTTTGTAAATCTGCACACTGCTCATATTTTCAGTGTAAATTCAGAAGGTAAAAGCCTTTTGTTCTTAACTCCTCCGTAATCTTGTAAATATAGAAAATAATAGTATTTGGAATTTATTTTTCCTTTTATTATTGAGTAAGTAAAAGGGATCCAACCCCTTACAATTAAAACTGTGGTCTAATTTTGGGGTGGAACCTCCATTCAGGCTTAAATTGCCATTTTAAGTGTTACTATGAGCCTAACAATTGATTGCAAATGAAACAAGAATAAACCACTTTTGGCAGATTCTGCTGTTGTTTTTCCTGCTGGCTTTTGTTCCAGCTTTTATTTTCCATGGGAAAATTTTCATATTGAGAATACCGAGAGGGCCAAATCTTTTAAGACATCCCCTAAGTGCACACACAATTAGATATCCTATGCTCATGTAATTACTCCAGTAGTTATTTAGACAACTCACAATTGCCTGATTTGAGTACACAGTTGGAGCATGTGCCAAAGGCAGGTGCACACTTTTTTTTTTTTTTTTTTTTTTTTTTTTTTAATTTAACAGTAGCACAGATCTACAGGTTTAATTCTTTACATTACCCCTTCACCTCCCGAGAGAATGCTACTTATGCACATGTTCTTATACGGAATGCACTGCCTTACAAAAGCAGAAAAGATGTATTTCCACATGTTTATAGTGGACTGGTCACTGTGATATATGCAGACTTACTGTAGATGGCTGTATGATTTCTAAATCAAATGCTGTGCCCTGTATTGAAAAAAAATACACAATTTCATTACTGAGCTGTTAAGTATTCAAAGCATATTTTACTAGACAAGAATTAGATGTTTGACTGCTTTTGTTTTTCTTAATCTGCTCCAACATAAAACAAACGTGAGGAGTGACAAACAGAAAATCATGGTATCAAATGCAAACTGAAACAACCTGATTGAAATTAATATACATAATGACATTAATGACATACCAGAAGATCCTCATTTCTTCAGGTTTATTGTTTCTGGTGATTGCTTTTTTTTTTTTTTTTTTTTTTTT
>NW_024884711.1:13694613-13744736 GCF_019232065.1 Centrocercus urophasianus
TTTTTTTTTTTTTTTTTTTTTTTTTTTTTTTTTTTTTTTTGCCTGTGCTTTTAAATCTGCAAACTTGTAACTTTAAATTCCTCTTTCTACTTTAAACATTCTGTTGTAGCAAAAATTTCAGTGCACTGATGTAAAACACTACCATCAGCAGGGTGGAACCTACTTTGGTCTCTCTTTTTTCTTAACATCTGGGAATCAAAAACCTCTGTAGACTGGCATGGAGATTTCCTTTCAAAGTATATTTGGCAAAGCCACATGGACGTGTTGATTATATTGCCCTGAAACAGCCCACAAAGCATTAAAGTTTTTTTCTCTGGAAATCAGGAGTATTGTAAGTAATGTCATCAGAGATGAGACACAACACTTCCATTCTTCACATGATTACTACTAACTTACTAAGTTTTATTTTAGTTTCATATTTTGAGGTACATCTCAGATAGACTAATTCTTCCTATGCTGTCCATGTTGTCAAACTGCGAATTTTAGGCTCATTTTTCCTAGATTGAGACAGAAGTAATAAAACCACTTCAGCTAGTGTTGGATTATGGGCTATGTCTCTACTTTGTCCTTTTTGTCCTATATTACATCTCCAAAAGCTTAGGTATCCATTGCACTATCAGGTCCAGTCAGAAAATACAAAATTGTGGCAAACAGCAACTTAGGGCATATTGTATTTTTGGACAGTTGTATAAATGTGCAAGGTCTTGTATTTTGGTCAAAACAAGCCCATGCATGAGGATTGGAGCAGTGGCTGGAAAGCTGTACAGAGGAAAAGACTCCATGAGTGTTGGTTCTCACTTGGCTCAACATGAATCAGCAGTGTGCCCAGGTGGCCAAGAAGGCCAACGGCATCCTGGCTTGTATCTGAAGTAGTGCAGTCAGCAGGAACAGCAAAGTGATCGTTTCTGTGTGTTCTGGTGAGTCTGCACCTTGGGTACTGTGTTCACTTTTGGGTTCCTTTCTATAAAAAAAGACAGTGAGACCCTGGAGCTTGTCCAGTGAAGGGCAACCAAGCTGGTGAGGGGTCTGGACCACAAGTCTTATGGGGAGCAGCTGAGGAAACTTGTTCAGTCTGGAGAAAAGGCGGCTCAGGGGAAATATTTCTCTCTGTAACTTCCTGAAAGAAGGTTGTAGGGAGGTGGGTGTTGACCTCTTCTCCCAGGTAATGGTGATAGGACAAGAGATTATTGCTTCAAGTTGTGCAGGATGTTCAGGGCAGATGGAAAAATTTCTACTCAGAAATAGTGGTGAGGCACTGGAACAAGCTGCCCAGAAGGTGGTGGAGTCACTGTACCTGGAAGCTTTCAAGAACTGTGTAGATGTGTCACTCTGGGACATGGTTAGTGGGCATAGCAGAGATGGGTCAACAGTTGGACTGGATGATCTTAGTGGTCTTTTCCAACACTAATAATTCTATGATAAATATGTATGGTACAGCTCTTCTGGCAAGTAAAACAAACCCTCTGGTGCTAAGTGGTCTTCTAAAATAGCTCGCATGCTTTTAGAACTTATAATGAATGCCCAAGAGGTGCTCAAGCAGCATCCTTGGCAGCAGCAGGCCTCTGTCACCAGGCAGGAAGCACCCAGTCAGCCTGGGTGCCAACAAACACAGCTCAACACATCATTTATAATGTTACAGCACTGCACTGGTTTGTGACATTAATGTCCACCTTCTGTGAGAAAGTTTTCTGAGTAGTGTGAACCCAGCTAGCTGCTTCAAGGGAGAGCTGCACTGAATTCATTTCAAACTACCTCAGTACAAGCCACTCCAGGTATGATTTATGTACATAACTGGGCATCCTTAGAAAGCAAACGGCACAAGAAAAAAAAAATGGAAAAGAAAAAAAGGATAACCACCTAATCTCAACAGATCCCAGCGCCTCATTCTGCTGCTGCTGCCTCCGAGGGCTGGCGAGGACAGGGTGGGAACGGAGCTTGCACCACTGCCCGAGCCGAAGCCCGAGCCGAAGTCCGAGCCGACACGACCCGTCCTCCTCCGCACAGCCAGACCGCCACATTGCCGGTGCCACTCAGCCCCAGTGCCGTGCAGGGAGCGGGGAGCGGGGAGCGGGGAGCGAGACCCAGGAGCAGACAGCTGCGACCACGACCGCCGCGGCCTCACCGCCGCCTTGCACGCCTGCGCGCAGGGAGAGAAGGGGAGGGTGGGGGTGGGAGGCGGTGCTATCGCGCGTCTCCGCGTGCGGGCAGGGAGCCCTTCCCCTTCCCTTCTCTTCCTTTCCCTTCCTTTCCCTTCCCCGGGCCTCCCCCAACGCCTCCCCCTGCCCCGCGTCCCTCGCAGGGCGCCGGGCCGGCGCGGGGGTCTGCGAGCAGCGCAGGGAGGGAGGGAGGGAGGCGGGGAGGGAGCGGGGAGAGAGAGAGGGAGAGAAAGAGAGAGAGGCTGAGCCAGATCTTCATGCCACTGCAGGCAGCAGCAGCAGCAGGTAAAACCAGCCCCGGAGCATCTGCTCCCTTCACCCGCTTACCCCCCTCCCCGCCGGCCGCCCCGCAGTCAAAGTGCGCCGGCCCCCGCCGGGCCTCTCCCAAGCGGCGCCGCCCCGTCCCGCCGCCCCTGGCCGTCGGCGCGCAGCGCTGGGGCTGGTGAGGCCTGCGCGCAGCGGGTGCCGCGGGCCGCTGCCCGGCCTCCTCCCGCTGCTTCCCGCGGGGCCGCCTCCTCCGGGCCCGGCGGAGGGCAGGTGCTCCCGGTAGGGACCGCTGAAGCCAGAGCCTCGGTTCTGGGAGGTGGAAGCAGGGAGGGAGGAGGAGGAAGCAGATGGTCATAAGATTGTCCCCCTCTGGATTTTTTTTTCCTTTCCATTGTTGTCGGTGGTAATTCTGATGGCTGAAGAGGGAAGAGTTAAGGTCGAAGTGATTTTTCTTTTCCCAGGCCTTGACAAAGAGTTTTTTGGAAAACGCCAGGTTTCCCTCCACTTTCTTGACCCTGGTGACTGTCTTTCCTTTCCTTCCCACCCATCTGACCCCAGTCTGTGCTGACTGCCCAATTTATTGCCTACAGAGTGACAGTTTTAGACTTACTAATTGCCACATTTGGTTATCTTTATGTTACGGTAGTTCAAGCAGTGTAGTCAGTATGGATTTCAGTGCAAGGGCTGCAGTTGGCACATTTTAGTTGTTGGAAGGTTTCATCCTCTTAGGTTGCTGTGCCATACCCATCAGTTGTGTAGTGTAGGTACATATCCTATGGTGTTATTCATCCTGGGGGCTTCATGGTTTGCTTTTAAGGAATAGTTGTCCCATCACACTGACAGAACATTGCTTTAAGTGGTACATATGACTTGAAATACTTAACAAACAAGAAAAATGTTAGTTGATATGTGAAAGGCTCGTATTCCAAAGCATACTAGATTGGGTATCAGGAGTCAAGAATGGTCTTCTAGTTTTGCCATGCAGCCATACAACATCCTTTTGCTGCTTTATTGCTAGCAATCCTTCTTATTTGCCCTTACAGAGTACTCTGCAAGTTGGTTTAAAAGCACAACTATCCTCATACCAATGTAAGTTCATTGAAGTTTATCAATTCTGTTGTTTGCCACACTTTCATTCAGTGATAGCATCTCTGTGAAAACGAAACCTTCCACAGTGTATCCCAAATAAATATGGGCTGTTTATTGGAATTGAAAATATTTTTTGAAAAGTCGAAGGTAATAAAACACACAGATAAATTAATCCCAGATCCCACCTATCTCAGAATCATTGCTCACTACTTTGTAGCTCAATCCAACAGGCAGTCCTAAAACTGGGCAGTAATAACAGTGTATCATTTTGGGGCAACAATGTTTCTTCTTTTGGAAACCAGTCCTTGTTTTGTAATAGTTGATAGCCTTAATGTTACCATGAATAACAAATTGCCAAACTTCTTGTTTATTGACATGTGTGGCCTGTTCATATCACATTCATAAATATAATGGGAGTGATTACTGGACTAGGTGCAATTTGTGCAATTTAGGTTTTGTAATGCATTCTGACACATCTGATAAAAACAGAACTAGACACAGCCCAGCCCAAAGAAATTGGTGAGTTTTTAAACTTATGTGAAGTTCATAACATTGTTGATCCATCAACAGGAACTTACCCCTGTATGATTTGCACACCTTCATTATGAACTTCAGCTCATAACAACGTATGAGATCACAAACAATTCCTCTTTTTACATACAAGCATATATTGGGAAGAAGGTGCATGGTTGATCTTCCCCCACCTTCCCTCCAATTTTATGATGGCTTAATTTGTAGAAATTGTTGATATAGTCAACTCCCATACTGGCTGAACATTTCAAAAGATACTGGTGGCATCCTTTTATTAGTGAGGTGAAGAGTCAGGAGGATGTTCTCCAGCTTGCTGAATAGCAATTACAATGAAGTAAGGGCTTGTACTGGTGGTAGCATTCAAGAATTAGTAACACTGGTGGGATTGTTGTTTGTTTTGCTTTGTTTCACCTGAGGGAAATCACAAGCCCAATTTTATACAAGTGATTTTTCAGATCGTGCTGCAGTGTTAGCAAAGCTCACTTGTCACACAAAAGATGGTCATACCTTCCCTTAAAATACCATTGCACCTGCAAGAGTGACACTTAGCCTTGTGAAAACATTCCTCTCACATTTGTCCTTTGTGTTACAGAGTTGGTTTTGTTCTTTTATTTTTTGTTTGTTCTTTTGTTTACATTTCAGTAGTGGAATTCTTTTGGAATTTGCTACCTCATATTAGCTTGCAAGTGAAGTGTGATTTGGTGGAAGTGTGTTACATGTGCTCTGCCTGCCTATGATTTACACTACTGTAGATATTTGCTGTCTCTGGCTTATTCTTGCTATTATAACTTCATTTTTTACTATGGAAGGATTATACAAAGAGCTGCTTTGCACTTTGCCCTGTAAGGAATTCTGCTGCTGAAGTCTTTTTAGAAAGTTTACTCTGTGCTCCATCCTTAGGAGCTTTATCTTAAACTGTTAGGTACGCTGCTGTAATTGGCAACAGCTGTTGCTGAGAATTGTGGAGGATAGACAGTTTCTGAGATAATCAGTAACTAGTCCATTTGAGGCTTTGTTGATTAGCGAGTTTACGAGAATTTTGGATCAGGAGTCAGTGATGACTGCAGAGTGCAAATGTGGTATGGTATGTGAATAGTTTGCCTTAGCCTCTACGCCACTCTGGAGTAAATGCAATACAGGTTTTGGGTGTTCTGAGCCCAGTAGGCTGCCCAAGGCAGCCCACTCAAGGCAGCCCATTAAGGTAGCCCATAAAAGTACAGGTATTTGGCTGTGTTGTGCTGTAGGAGAAAGAGGGCTGTGAAATATGATGTGAAGGAGTTGTTTGCCTGTTTTTGACTGCTGTATTAATGAGCCTTCAAATCTTTTTTTTCTTTTTTTTCTTTTTTTTTTTTGACATCAGAAAGAGTAGGCATAATTGTTCCCATTTCCAGTTTTTGAAAGTTGGCATTGAATTGTGTTTTGCTTGATAATGTTTTTAGTTAACCATGTTAACTAAACCCAGGTTATTTTTTTTTCTTTCCTGATAATTCAGCTTCTGAGATTGAATACTCTCTAAAAAGAACTCAATACAGAGTTGAAGTTTCTATCATATTAGGTAGCGTTATAATCTGATAAATAGTATTATTTTTATTTATGTTAAATACAAAAAGGAGTGATTTGAATTTTATCTGTATCTGTGTGTGAGATGGTCGTTGAGGAGACATGGTTAACTCTGTTTATATTCTGAGAGCTGGCATTAGACACAAGAGAGCCAAACTGAACATTTCTCCAGACTGCATCCAAACCTTGGAGAGGAACATGCAACAGTTGGCAGTCCACGAGGATAAAGGTCAAGGAATTACTAAACAAAACAGAAGTAGCTGTTTTGCCTGTGTTAATGGCTAGATGTCAATTTCTAAAAAGACTGGAGTCATATCACAGTCTGAAGTCTAGTTGGAAATAATTTGAAAATAATAGGAAGAATCACATCACTGATGTTGAACTGAATGTGGTGCAAGAGAGTCATCATTCCAGTATCTTGTGCTGTATTTTTTGATAAAACTTTATATTTACCTATGTACTATTTAAGTTGAGGTGCTTTTAGTTCCATTAATGGATTAGCAAATCTGTATTTTAGGTTTATTAAAGAATGTTATTACGACATTGCTAATTAATCTAGTGCAAGTATGCAAAATTCATGTGGTTTACTTAAGTTGACTTTTCTGCACTACTATATCATGTGGTGCTGCTTTGGAGTGGAGATCAACACTGTCTTGATATATTCACATTTGCTTCACCTCGAATATATTACAGCATCAGTTTTTGTCTGAATGGATACTTTTTTTTTTTAGCTGAAGTTCTAGTTGGCTAAGCTTTTTTCTAAAGTATCAAGATATTGAGAATCTACCATTTACTTCTCTGGATGACTTGTTTCAGTGATTCATCTTTTCCACTATTTAAAAATAAGGCATGCAATTATTGTTTGAATACATTTGAATGCATCTGTCTTTCACTGGTTCTTGTTGTTATGTCTGAATTCTCTTTCACATCAGACTGCCTTAAAAACTTTATTTGTCCCTTTGACACAGTTGTCTCTGCTAGCGTCAGTTCCTAGCGTTTAAAGATAGAGGTAGCTTTTAAAATACACAGATTGAAATCTATGATCAACAGATCACAGATTTACTGGGCTGACAGCCCTAGGACTCTTGGAGAAGTTTAACAAGTATGCTGATGTAAAGTGTTTGTCTCACCATGTTTTTTAACATCTGATCTGGAACATCTGTTTAACAAATGAGTTGGAAGGAAAATCAATATAATGTGATACAATTATACCATTTTGAATATTTCCAACTATAGAGTGAAAGTGTTTATTGGCTATTTTTGATCTTTCGTATGATTTTTAACCCTTCTGCCACCTTTCCCTAGCCACAGGGCTGTGCTGGTGTTGAGATGGTGTGTGGTGCTGGTACTGCTGGCTGCATCATATGTGATATTTGATGTTTCTCAGCTTCTACAATTCATAACTGTTTTGTGTTCATGGTGATCCACCTCACACTTTTCTGTTGATTAAAACAGGATTGTTGATCCTGTTTTACTTTTAATGCTTTCTTCATGGTTTTTTTTTTTTTTTTTTTTTTTTTTTTTTTCCCCCCAAAAACCATCAGTATTCAAACATCTGGGGTGAATTTTAACCCAATTTGTCCTCTTTGTTAGTTGTAAAACTGACTGACTGCAGATAAAAGGTATGTTAAGGATGGCTTCCATTTGCATGTTTTCTGGTTTGGATTTTTCTTCCCAGTCAGTTGTGTTCCTAACTTTTTTCAGCTTCGGAAATGTAGAAACCTCAGGAATGTGAGAGTGTGCTGCATGATAAGTTTATGTTTGTTTCAGCGATCTCTGGCTGTGTAATCAGATCATGAACAAGTGGTTCTTAGGCTATCCACAGTTCCTTGTCCAGTGATTCGTTTGAGCTGTTATAATGGGCTGTATGGTAATTTCTCTGTGCCCATTACAATAGTGTTAGAAAACTGTTGCTAATAGTTTTTTAGAAACTGCTATTTTCACTCTTGGCTGCTTAGGATCCTGGGATATTTGGTTTCATTTAGTTTGACGTCTCTTTCAGCAAATCATAGGTATACACTTATGAAAAAAATCCTCCTGTTATCTAGTTGGAGCTGAGGCTTTGTAGCAGAGTTCCACTTGCATTTCCCTTTGAGCTGTTACAATTCTTATACCTGTATCCCATGATTTTGAGTTACCAGGTAGTGAATAACTGAAGTACGTTTTCTGAGAACCTAGTTGTGCATGCTTCATAACAGGAGCTATTTTTGTTTAATCATTAGCCTTTACACAACTGGATTTCTGGCCTTTTTAATGGGAAGGACTATAGATTTCTGATGTTTATTGAGAAAAGAATTTCAAGGTACAGAACTTGTTAAATTTTTGAAGAATTTTTCTAGAACTGTAGAGGTATGGTTTTGGCATTTAGACTTCACTCTGATGTTAGCATAAAGATCATACCTTGCATCAGATAAACTGTCATCAGGCTTGTTAATTTGTCATTTACAGTAGCCAACAACTGGTGCTTTACAGGAGGTGAAAAAAAAATTCCAGTTGTGGCATAATCTCCATACCAAGGAGCTCTTCAATTTTTTTTTGGTTTGTAATGGTTTATGATTATGAAATTTTTCTATTAGCACCAATGGAAGCGGCCAATTACTTCTGTATCCTGTATGATGTGTATATAAGCATTATATTATTCAATGTTTTTTTTCTTTCTGCCCTTATTTACAGCGAGGCAACATCTGTATCTGGATGGTGATCCATCTGTATTTCACTGTTTGGACGTGTTGCAGAGTTGATCTATTTTCTAATCTTCCCTACCAGATTCGCTTAAAAAAAAAAGTGTTTTTTTCCTGATCTGTGATTAGTTTTTCTTACATCTGTGCTTTAAAAGAAATTGTCAATGTTCACACTGTCCTTTTCAGATGTAAATTTGGACACTCTTAAAGTAAAGACTTCGAAGACTCGTGATATGTTTCACATTTATTTCACAGTTGTTTTCACATAATCATGCCTGCTGCACTGTAAATGTGAACAAGAGGATCCAATGCCTAGGCGGTACTTGGATTTCTTGTACCTTCTTGACTAAATTTTATCTCGAGTATTCATGATTAACATTTGGTAGTTTTGTAGAGCCATTCATCCATAAAAGAAAATGACGTTAATCGTTTCCAGTGAGAGGGAAGTGACTTATTCAAGGCCAAACAGAAACTCTGAGTAGGAGCTCCAGTTAGAACCCAGATTTTAGATTATCCATCACAGTTAATTCACTGCAAAATATTTAGTAAATCGCACTGTTTAAACGAGTTTGCTAAATTGCGGAAAAGATTATGTAATATGTCTTTACTAATTAAATTGTAGGCTTTGTCAAATGAATTTGAGAAGCACAGTGAAAGAGTAGATTTAAGGAGAATAGTGTTAATCATCACAGGAAGAATTCAAGCAAATATTTAGCAATACACTTCTCTTAGTGTAAATCCATTAGGTTATTTCATAGTTGTGCTGGTTATAATGGAATTATTAATTTCTGTAGTGAGAAGAGTGGCTTTCAGCTGATACTAATGCTCTTTTTGTATGGCCTGCTTCCTATAAGACATTGCACGACTTTCACAGCAGTGACTTAGAAACATGCAGCATATACAGACTGTATTTTATTTGGAACCATGTATGTGAAAGAAAGGGAAGAGCTTTACTTGACTTTCAGTTATTCATGAGTCCACAGAACGCTATTTCCTCCTTTAGGCCTGACTCATTTTTAATTTACATCATTTTCACGTATGCCTGTGGCACTAATAAATATACAGTTTGGAGAAAAGTTAATAAATCCAAGTACTCTACCTTGCCAATTCTCTTATACATGTGTATAAAACATATGTGTCTGTGTATATTTATATATATACACACACATATATATGTATTTTTTGTATGCTGAAAATCAAAGCTATTGCTGCTTTTACAAGTCATTGTATCACACAGCATGTGCAATGCATTAAGCACTCTAATACGTACATCTAACAGACCAAAGACTTGACCTTATTAAGTTTTAATTGTTGATTTACACTTATAAATAAAATGTATTCTGGCCCTGTTAGTTCTCCTGCTGCATGAAAACATGAAGTGAATAATGTTTAAGAGATTGTTTTGTTCTGAAGAATGCAGAAGTTGGGGCACCACTACATTTCCTTTCTGTAGCTGTTTGAGAGAAAAGCAGATGAGTGTGTGTAGAGGAACAGGCAGGAACTGCGTGACTTCCTTAAGCAGAGGAACTCATATCCAAATTAGTAGAAAGATTTTTTTCTGAGCACGTATATGTCCAGATATTGTGAAAGATGATGATGACAGTGCCTTCTAGTGGGATACAAGCGCTACAGAGCAGTAGCAGGTAACATAGAAGAAGAAATGGCTCGCCCCTTCCAATGACAGGTGATAGCTTGAGAGGAATGCAATCTCTATGCAGATGTTGCTAACCCTTAATTGGGGGTGAGGAAGGGTAGATCCAGGCTCCACCTCTTGCTGTCACTCTGGTGCATTGCTTGCACCTGAGCTTCCTGGGTTAGCTACACCTCACTTGATGCTCAACCGTTGCTTTAGGCTGTGACTTGGCAATTCCACTGTACCAGATAATTTATTGTTTGTTGATGACTTTTTCAGCAGGTCTGAAAGTTACAATGACTAAGTAACAAGAAGCAAAGGAAAGATATGTTGACATATCACCGAGTAGAAGATGCTTTGGTTTATGGATATGTGTAGTGTTTCCAACTCTTATTTATTACACTGCCCACAAATCTTGATCTGAAGTCTGCTTGATTCAGGTTCAATATAAAAGTTGAGGCTTGACTGTAGGTCAGGGAATTGTGAAGAGAATTAAGGGATAGATGGAATGAGAAATGTATGGGGCAGGATGTACCTTCTCCATCCATTACCAGCTGATGACCAGCTGTTTGTGTTTCATACTGCAAATTTACCTTTTTCAGTACTGTTTGTAGACCTGAGCAGAAACAGTTTGCTTGTTGCTTTTATTCCTGACCTTTGATCAGTACTGCTCTTTGCTGACTTAACATGCCTTTAGGATATAATGACAAACTTTTCTATGCAGAGATAGAAAAAAAAAATACAGCGCATGTGCCCTGAACTGACTATTGTTTCTTTTGAGTTTTATCTTGAGCTTTAAGAGTGTTTTCAGAGTGAGGTGTGGGACATTCTGTACACGAGAAGAAATGAAAAAATATATTGGAGAGATATGTGTCAATATTTTTAATAAACATATCCGATAACAATGTCGGATATTCAGTTGGTAAAGGCAGAATCCACTTATCTGGAGGATCAGCTCTTGTGGAACTGAGCGGAAAAGTGACAAGATCAGCAGCAGCTGTTACTGCTGGACATAGCTCCTCTTGGTGTTGTGCACAACTGAGAGGGACTGAAGTAAATACACAGAATGTATATAGGTCACACTGAAAGTAATGAGTCCCATTTATTTCCACAGAAACAACAACAGACACAAAGAGAACAATAGCACTATTTGACAGACCAAATCCTTGGCTATAAAGCATTTTTTCAACAGTCACCACCATGAGTTGTCCATTTTTGCCAGCGGTGAGCAAGAACCTGCATGATGTGCTCAAACATAAAGTAGGAGGCATTACTTTCAGAGCAGCCCTCATATGTATACCTGTCAGCCATTACAAATCTAACTGGAATGCTGTCAATTGAACAGCGCTCTACAGTCAGTGACTGCAGAAAGTACTAATTTATTTCAGTATGTTCCTCTGTTTTTGTTGCCTTTTGTTTTTCTGATCTTTAGGGAGTTTAGGTGAACTGTCAAAAAGTTTGTTGAATATTAGAAGCAAACTATATAGTTCTGCCTGTAAGCCTGTATTCTAAACTGATGTATGCCGGGAATTAGAACACATTGTTGCATAGAGCGTAGCTGTTCAAAGCAACTGGGTTTTTATGTTAATTTGTGGTAATAGTGTATGATCAGTCATTGTTATAATTTCCAGTAATTTTATCAGAGGGCAAATGTTGGCTGAGTGAACATTGTTTTACATCATCTTAACAACTTAGATTGGGATGAAAGTTTATTTATATACTCATGTTGTAGTTTTTGTGGGTTGACTGGAGTGCTTCACTTTCTAGTGCTAATGTAATTTATCCCTTAGTCCCTAGGCATGTTAGACGTCTCCTAATACAGATAGTCTTTTGCTGGTGCTTCTAGATACTGTTTCCCCTAAGACTCAGCATAATATTCTCTCAATTTCTATTACACTCAGATGCTTTAGAATTGTGCAATCCCCTTTCAAAAGTAATGGATCAGTCTAGCTCAAGCCATATAAGAGTCAGAAAGAAAAATGGAGGGGTAGGAAGGGGGTGACTAGAGCTTAAACCTGTGGGTTTAAGAGAACCTTCAATGTAACGCTTATAAACAGGAATTGAGTAGCATTGTAAGCATCTTTCTTTTCACATGAACCATTTTTTCATTTTCACATGAACCATTTCTTTCAGATCCCTTTTGCTGGTTTCTCTGCAGTCTTGCTCTACCCTAATGCTTGTAGCCTTTACCTTTCCTGAGTTAGCATACTAAGACTCCACCTTCTAAAAAACTGGAAAAACATCAGACCCAAGAAAACAGACAGTGTATCATGAATACTTGCTGACCTTTATTATTTTCATTTTTTATTTATTGCAGTGTATGTCTTTTAGCATTTTGCCTGATTTATGTGGATGTCAGGCTCCTCTGCTTCTGTGTTTGCAAGTGGTGAGTGGGTCCGTCTGCAACAAGTAATTGTAAGGTCATGTTGTGAGTTCACCACAGTAGACAGCTGAGCATTGCACGTCTGCAGAAAGGAAATGGGGGCAAGGAAGAGCAAATATACTAGCAAAAAGGATATAGTTTTTAGATACTGAGGCAGATTATATTATATAACTGCATCTGTAGGATTAATGGAAGAAAAAGACTTTTAACTAAGGTCCTTATTATCCTAAAATAGTATGCAGTGATGGAGGCTTGATCAGAACAGACAATGTAGGGTCATTGAAAACTTTTGCAAGCCAGTGAGATGAGTGTTTTAGAGGTGACACACTTAATGTATTGGTTGGGAGGCAAGCTGGATTGTATGGGTGAGTGGGGAAAATGAGAATTTCAGCTGTCTAGGCAGGTTGAATCTTACCTCTATAATTTTTGTTGAAAAAAAGAATGGCAAATTTAGGTGAGATTGGAAGATGAGGAGGAGTTGGTGAAGATCACCTCATTTTGAACCCAAGTAATAAAAATGGTGACAAACGTGTATTTGATACTGAGAGAGGAAAAAATAATGAGGATTTCTCATTTTTTCTCGAACGCTCTGTTTGCACTAGAAAGAAAAGTATCTTTAATAATACACTGCTTTAAGCTAGTACTTTAAGCTGGTGTGCCTTGCACTTTCTGCATTTTCCCTTCTTAAAAAAGGACTCGTGTTTCCAGGAAGTCTCTAAGTTGCTAGCATTACATTTCGTCTAATATTTCTCAGTCACTCTGGTCAGACAACTTCTAAAATTATTGTTCAGATTAACTTCAGAGTAAATGAAGGTTGGATTGCATCTTCAGTTTTTCAACATGATAGAATTTGCTTTCCAAGTCCTGAGTTAGTTTGCAATGATTTCATCACCGAAAAGTATTTGTAACTGACGACAATAAATAAACTGCCATTTGACTTGAGACTAATTTCTTGCTACAGTTAAGAATAGTGGTTGGTGAAATGTTATAGTTATGCCAGTTTTATTGTTGTTCATTTTGCTTGGCTGTAAAAGATCCAAAACAAGTGTCAAATCCAGAAATCTGTTATAGCAGCCAGTAATGGGTTTCTAGTGATGCATCGCTGTGTCTGTTTTCGGCATCCACTGAAGGTACCAAGGCTTTCTGTGCAGTCCCTTCTGATATGCTAACCCCTTCCCTCTAACTACTGAGGTGAATTTTTGCACTTCCCCTGTCTTGACAGAATATTTCAAAATATTTTTACTTCTATTTGTTATTTGCCTTTTCTGAGGCTGAAGCTGTTTTGCTGTCAATTCTGCTCAAAACTTGTGCTGCCATTATGGTAGATTGACTTGAAGATACAAGTAAGGAGTGGCAGACAGCAAAATGAAATGCAAGCAGACCTATTAATCACATGAACGTGTGAACAAATGGAAAAATATTTAGTAGCGTCTGTCATCTTGCATAGATGAAAGACACGGGGAGACGATCTCTCTGCTCTTGAGGTTTGCTTTGATCCCTTCCTGTCAGAGCTCAAGCCCTGCTGTCCAGCTTGATAGTGTTTTTGAAGTAGACTGCCTTACAGACAGCTATAAGTTCAACACCATGATGTTAGCTCTCTTCTCTGACACTTGGTAATGGATCATCTGACTGTGCAGGACCTTGCTGGGCATTCCTGCATCCACGTGCAAATATAGGTTACAGTAGCCCTTGAAGCGCTGGTCATTTTAGTAATACTATAATGAGAAAAACAACAAAAACAAACCAAGAAACCTTCCCAAACTTCTATCTATCTTCAGCCCATCTGGTTTCTTGAGGAGAATTTCACTGTGATCTGTCTAGTAAGAGATCTGGCATCAATTCCGGAGTAGGTGCCCCTTGTTAGCAACCTGGCTGTGCTTCGGTGAGGGAATGGCAGAAATCCATTTTCTCTGCATCTAGAGGGAATGACTGTGGTGAGGTGAGATTAAAAGCTAGACTTTGATTTTTATGCCCAATTAATCCTTCATTTGGAATGCCTTTGTGCATGAGTAGGGTGGCCTGGGGGAGTGGCTGGCAACCACAAGAGGTTGCTCAGTCTCTGCTTCCTTATACCAAGTGATGTTGGGCAGGATATGTAAGAAGATATTTGCTTACTTTTGGTGATAGATATGAAAACCAACACTGTACTAAACATGAAAGGCTACATCACAATGTACTTATAGCATTCTGACTGGGCTCATTAGAAGTCTGAGATGATCACCTCTACATTTCTTAAAACATTTTTTAAGAATTATTTTTCTGGATCTGAGCAGGTTCAGCTCAAAATTGAATTCTCTTTTAGCTCTGATTTTCATCCATCAGGATCCCCAGGTAGGATCCCCATCAGGATCTCCGCAGGGCTGCTCTCAGTGAATTCTCCCATCCTGTAATCATATCTAGGATTGTACCCAACCCATGTGTAACCCATGTGCAAGGCATAGTGATAATGGATAACTTACAGAGAAAGACTACTCCGTGTCTTATTGAAATATTCATACACAGCATCACTCCTTTTTGAGCCTTTAACATTTGTGGACTTGGCATATGTGCTTCTGTCACCACAAGTTCATGTCACCTGATGGTTCGTAAAATTAGGTCTTCAAGTATCACCTGTAATTTGTTTTGTTTTAATTTACATATCTTCATCTTTTTCGTAATGCTGTAGGATGTAGGGGGAGATTTTTGATATCTAGTCAATGTAAAAGATGCTGTGAATCCGTACAAGCATTTTATAATTCCAGATTGGATACACAGCCTTTAAGTCATATAAATAGTGTTTTAAACAAATGATCTCTTTGCTTTCATTGAATCTTGATCCTAAGAAGGTATCTGGAATATTTTGGCCACAAAACAGCTATCATTCATGGAATGGTGTTAGAATGTTAAAAAAAAATAATAATAATTAAGGATTAAGTGTTCTGTGATAGCTTGCCAGAGGTCTTCCTTCGCCGCGCTTTTAGTGCTGACATAATCCATCAGTTATTCTCATGTAGACAGGCTGCATTTACTAAAGGCCGTTCATTTGGTTGGCACTGCTAGCCTCAGTGAGTGATTTATGCATGTTGTGGATAAAGACAGTATTATGGCAGGTGCTCTCTTATTGAAGCAACTTTTTCCTTCTCAGAGTTGAACCATGAGAACACAACCAAATTTTGAAATATGCAGAAGTAAAAGTAAATTAGGTTTGGATTTATTGAGTACTTCTATTTCTTTGTTTTAGTTCCTTAGCTTACTTGCTTTGTGTGGTTTACAGTCAGTGAACTGAGAATTTTTGTCATAGAAGGTCTCTAGGCCAGCATGTGAATATGAAGGAAGGTGAATGTCTAACCAGGTTTATCAAATGGTGACCCAAGCTAATAAGTAAGCACAGAACTGTCTTAGTAAACCTTGGATGATGGAATCTTCATGTTATCTCATCATGTGAGTATAACATTCAACTGCAACAAATTTCTTTTTAAGTTTAAATCATGTGAAATTTGTATTCATAGTGCACTTCTTTGGATCCTGGAGGTAATCCCTCATAATCAAGAATGTTAAAGAACATTAAGATTACATTATCTAAGCTGATGTATTTTACATTAGTAGAAGTACAGGTGATTGGGAAGTACACTGCATAAAACTCACATGGGCATTATTCCTGCTTTTTGTTTGACTTGGCTTCATGTTTAGATTTTGAGCTTTTATTGATTTCATTATTTAAGCTATCTTCTTTTGTGATAAGTATTACTTACACTGGCAGTAGAAATTTCACGTTAGAAGGAAACGAATATTTGTAATGGTAAGCACTATGGATAGGTAGCCCATAAGTAGTAAATAAAATAATGCCGTCTTTCTGGCAAGCATATAATTTCATGAAATTAGTTTATTCTGAAGTATTGAATGTGATGCTGTAGGTTACTGAAAACTGCTTAAGCAGTAGTGTGGAGAATTACTTCAGGACATTTTTTAAAATGTAGTTCATTTACTCACAGAATACATTCTTTGGCTTTTTCTAGGATTTTAGAGGATTTCTGTTGTCTTGTGTTGCTGTTCTGAAGGCATTTGTCACTTTAAGGAAATTAACTGGTTTGGCAGCTCAGAGGAGATATCTTTCGGATACCTATGTTTTTGCTGTATGTCAAACATTAGACTAGTTATCCATTTTACACAAAAATTCATAATGATATTAAAGTGCTAGTATGGTTAAGTGAAGTCATGCATTGCTTCCTGAATGCCTGCTGAGTAAGTACTTCATTCCTGAAGTCAGATGTTGAAGTCCATGTCTTCTATCTGCTTAAGGTTTGTTCTGGGATCTTAAAATTGGTTAGTACTCATGAGTCATGGGCAGCTTCACTGTTGACTTCAGTGGTGGGAAGACCCACAGCTAAACAAACTGAAGTGAACAATGTGGTTATAAGCAAGATAAATTTACTGGAGGTGAGAATTGGGATGAACAGAGCGTGCAACAGACAGTTAAGTTTAATTTGTGTCTGTCCCGTTGGTTGTACTTATGTTTCTATTCATTGATTGTGTTTTGTTTTGCTGATACTTTTCTGTATTGGCTCTGATGTCTGCAGCTTATCCACATTACTTGACAAGGGTTAAAATTTTATTATAAATGAAGTTATATTTAAAAAGTAAATAATGAATCTGATTTTTTAATGAATTGCAGAAGAAATCTTATGTAGTAAAATTGCATTGTGAGATACACTGAAAGGGATTTCGTTAACATAGGCTTAAAAACAGAAACAAAAACCAACAATTGTTAACGAAGTAAAGACAGAATTATGTAGGCCAGTGGAGTTAATGCTGTGAATCAGGAATTTGGGAAGGATAACTAAGGATAAGTTTTTAACTGAAAATATGGGTATTTTTAATTACTTTTATTTGAATTAAGGACATGTAATAATGTATCATAAGGCTGTTAGTCTTAATGAATGACCTTTAGATTCAGATCTGTGCAATCCAATTTCAGTGTGAGAAATAAAATACTTTGGAGGTTAGTCAATGAACAAGTTGAACAATCTTTCAGATTAGATAGTGGAAGAAAAAAAGAATGAACGGCTGCTCAGAGCTTTTAAGTACTTAAAAGAAGCCGTGGTGTTGGAACTGAGGTGACAGTAGGAAAAATAAGATTAGTCAGGAAAGCCGAGCTCATGGTTTATAGGCCTGGGTCATACACATCTGCCTTGCCAACTTTTTTTGGTCTGATTAAAATACCAAGGCTTATGATAAAAAAAAATAAATCATTGTGAAGAAAGCTCAGGGATTCCGGATTCTTTATTGTTGGCTGCAGTTTTATGTTTGGCTTTGAAGAAACTGACTAGTTTTATAGTTTTAGTCAAAGATCAACACAATCATTTGAGCCTTGACTTTCCCTTCCATGTGTGTGACAGTGCTGGCGGTGTTTTCTTCTGTCAGGCTTTTGTTGTTTGAGATCAGCTCTTTGGCTCAGTGACACTGTAATGAGGAGTAAACAAGCCCTATTTCTTTGAGACAATTTGTAGTGTGTTGCTAGTGGATTCTGAGTTTAACAGTACTGGTTTGATAGAAGATCATATAGCTGTAGTGAGCCTCATCATTATATTTTACTTTGTAGCTGTTACGTTGGAAAAAGTAAATATCCCAGCCCTTTAAAGAGGGGTACGTCATCAGTCCTGACAACACTGGCATCTGCACTCTGCTTGCTTTAAAATGCCATCTCCTCTGTCTTCTATATGCATTTAGCCACCACTTTTAGTTGCTGCATTTCAGACATCCTTCTTAGCATTTTTTCCCACCGATAAATGTGGGAGGTAGTCCAATCACCGACATAAATAAAGGGGTCTTTTACTCCATACATCTTTCTCTTCTCTGCTTTCATCACTGACTCAAAAAAAATTTGGGCTTAGTTTTTTTTCTTCTGCTCTGCTTTTGGAAGAGTAATTTCCTTTTATTCCCATCCATACATGTGTTACCACACTCATACCAAGACATATATTCTAATAGATGGGGCTTAAAAATACGTGTGCATCACATGTATAGGTACAGATATTTGGTATAAGTGCTCAGCACCAGTTTAGAGGATAGAGTGTTGCTGAGAAGACAAGCTTTATGTTTCACGTGTCTGTGATTAGAGAACATAACAGTGATGTGCCTTAAGAATCAAAATGTTTATACATCAGTCTAGCAGTTAAATAAACATCTGAAGCCTTCAGCATTGCTGATGTTGGAAATAAGTCAGGATGCTGTCTTCCAGAACCTTTAATAAAAAAAAATAATGAAAAAGAAATAAACATTTTGTTGTTTCTGTTCTGTGTTTGAAACAAGCAAGCTTTATTTTCATTGGCTTCTCAGCAGATGATTTCTGGTTTCCAAGTATCAGTAAGGAAGACAATGAGAGTGCCTTCTAGTAGGATACAAACCCTGTGGTGCAATAGCACCAGGATAAAAACAAAGGATAATTGGTTCACCCCTTCCAATAACCAGTGACAGCTTGAGAGGAGTGCACTCCGTGAACAAAAGGTGCAGAAAAGAAAAAATCAGATGATTTGGAAAGACTAAAATAAATAAATAAATTGATATGTTTATAGTCTCCTATCTAATACAGTTTCCTGTTGTAGAAATTAGAAATTCAGTGAGGCTAAAAATGGAATATAGGGAATGTACATACTGGATGAATATCTTAATCATCATCGGAAAGAATAAATCTCAGTGTTTTCCTGACAATGCACATTTTATACAAAGTGAAGCAGCGACAAGAGTGAGAGAGTGAATGGATGATTCCAAGCAGTTGAGGAATTAGTTCCTCTCATTTGCATGAATCTTCAAATCGCATACACCTTTGCACGAGGGGATACTACCTGCTCTTAGTCATGTAACAGCAAGGTTCTATTTGACTGCAAGCTCTTAGAGTTTGAACAAGTATCATGGTCAGTTCCAAACGTTGATCAGACTGGAGAGAAATAAAAATTGCAGCTCACAGGACTTCATTTTCCATTCCACTGGTAATTGTAAAATTGTAACTATAGGAAAGTATCATACAGAATTCATCGAACTGTTTCATTTGTAGTTATTAACATAGCACAATGAAGTAAAGGAAAGATGCATCTTATTATGTATTTAGTTGAATTAGCTTTAAGAAGTATTGGTATGGGTATATTTTGTTAATCATCAATTACTAAAAAACCTGGAGGTTCTATATAAGAAGTAATGAGGATCCTGATTTAAAGCTAGCATGATGAAGGAGATTTTAGTTAGTTGAAAAAAGTTTTTGTTGCTTCAGCTTCTTTGGGAGCCCAAAATACCTGATTTATATTGTCTGAAGAAGACAAAATAACAGCTAATTTTTCCCCAGCAGAAGTCAGAAGCACAGTTGCTAATCTGATGCATTTTGTCCAATTTAAATCTAACATGGAGTCTTTTTCTTCCTATATTAAAAGAACTTAAACTCTTCTGGTTCCATTAATGAATTACTAGATCTGGCTCAAACTTAGTCATATTACAGTTAGAAAAAAGGTGAGCGCAGTACTGTTACATCATGTAAAATATTCATTAACCTTAGTGAAAGGTTTTCTTTTATTTAAAGGAATGTAAACAGTAAACGTGTACAAAATGTATCAACATCTAAAATAATATAAAATGAATTTTTGAATATTCAAATTTAATTCAAAGATGTAATTTAAGTCAGACGTAATGTTCATGTTAACTCAGTAGTTAATGTCTTACTAACATGACTACTATATTCCTTCAGTTGATTTACGTAGTGTAGTATATACCTATGTAATGTATTACTGGCAGGGATGGCCATTAGTGGTCATTATCTTGAAAATCTTCTGAAATCTTTGCAGTCATCTTTTCCAAGCTCCTTTCTGTCGAGGGTTTTGTTTTGTTTTAAAGACGTTTTCCTGTTTCCCACTCATTTAGGTAATTTGTCTTCTACAAAGCAATATGACAGACTTTTACAGATATGATGCCACACTTTTGAGTTTCAGTTTGTTAAATTTTTGCTCCTCATGCTGCTATTTGTATTATGCTGGCAAAATTTACAGAATTTTGGGTGATTAAGCCTTTTATTTTTTTCATGGAAGGCAGTGCTGTTGAAGGTATTCACCAACCTTCTAGTTAGTTTGAATAACTTGCAGGACATAGCAGTTTCTGGTGTGTACTTTTGTTTTTTGCAGATTAGATGTTTCTGTCCTCTCGTATTCAGCATTGATGCACTTATTTTTTACTTCAGTAATGACAGATTTTACTGTAAATCTAATGATCTGCTTGAGAATTTAAGTTAAAAAGTGCTACCAGTCTTGCTCTAGTGGATAAACCAACTTCCTTTGTATACTGCTTACTGACATAGGCAGATATTTTATTGATGAACATGGAAAGAGTGTATAGTCCAGTGCTTTGTTGCTTTGTGCCATTCTTCTTATTTATGACACCAGTAATAATGGATGATGAATGAGATATCCAAAACATTAATAAATTACCTTAAGAGGCCTACTAAATCAAAGAGGAGGAGGCTAAGAAATAATCTAAAATAATGCCTCCAAGAAAAGTAAGTTAATTCCAGAATCATTTATTCAGCAATATGCAAAAACCCTGACAAATTTGTTGAAATCAAACTGCTATAGTTAGGATGATGTTAATATAACTCAGTGTTCCAGATTTGCTATTCTTGACTTTTGAGTCTCCAGCTTCAGGTGGCAAGAAATGTAGAACGTACAGAATAAAATCATTCCTTTACACTAAAGTTTATATGTTGAGTTTAAGCATTTTTAAAATAAAACCCAGCAATTTTGTTCTATGTTGGTGATGCTTATATTCTGTTCCCTAAATTCATCTACCCATTAACAGGGTTGAAATTTGCAGCAGTTTTCTGCTGTGGATTGCATTCACTTGCTTGATTTCATGTGAAATATTCACTTAAACTGCATACTTTAAAAAAAAAAAAAAAAAAAAAATCAAAATTTCTGTGTTTGTGTAGAATCATAGAATCTCCAAGGCTGGAAAAGGTCTCCAAGATCATGCAGCCCAAACGTTCATCTACCAGCAGTATTTCCCCCATAAACCATGTATCTCAGTACAGTATCTAAACATTTCTTGAACACTTCCAGGGATGGAGACTCAACCACTTCCCCTGGCCGCCCATTCCTGAACCATACTTTCGGAGAAGAAATTTTTCCTATTATTTAGCCTGACCATTCCCTGGCACAACTTGAGGCCATTCCCAAATGTTTTGTCCAGTTGCATGTCAAAAGTAGTTCTTCCAGTGGTGCTGGCTGTTTCATAAGGAGGCTTGGCATGTCAAAATAGGCCTTGACTGCTCACACAGTAATTATGTACAACTTTGCTGTAGGCAGGGAGCATCAGGGTGCTGGGTCAATTTTACACATAGCAAGTATTGCTATTCTTATTGAGCTGTTTCTTACGAATGATAACAAGTGGAATGAATTTAGTGACCGCTGTAAAATGCAGTGAGATACAGTGACTGCAAAATGTTACTTGTGTTGGGAGAAATAAAAAATTATGGAGGTTATATAAGGATTCCCATTTCATAAACTTGTGATTTCAAGGGTTTATAAATGTTTACATAGCTAGTTTAAGTTAACCTGTGTGGGCTTAGGCCATATTGTCATAAAAATAAACAATGTATCTTTCCTACTCCCTCTGTTTTCTTTTTTGCTATTTTTTTTTTTTTGATGCACCATCCCTAGGGTTTGCTCAGCCATATGGAACTGATCCACCATGAGTTATGAAATGGGTAAATATTTTTGGTATAAAGTAAACCAAATATCATAAATGCTGTGTTTTCTGTATCGATGACAATGGCAAATGCTTTATTCTTGATGATTTCTAAACAAACTGGAACACTTTTAAAGCAGATAACTAAAGCCTGTGGAAAGTGGCAGTTAAATATGGGGACACCGAATGCAGTCTCCTGTCATCTTATGCCATATCTGTGAAGGAGCTGATATTCAGATTAACTTTTTTTTCTTCTTGCTTGGTATTCAGCCACAAAGCAAGTTGTCTGTTCGAGTTCATGTTGGTCTTCCATTTTTAACATTTTCCTCTCTACCTTGTTTTTGAGAGCCTTGAGATTTTGTTCAAATTCCGTAAATTTTGATCCAGTACTATAAAAAATTTTTGCATTTTCCTCTAGCTAGTATTGTGTGAGAAAACTTTTGCTCTTCAAAGAATTGAAATCATATGTAATATTGGTTACAAAATGTGCTTAACCAATAAGCTACTCAAGCTTCTTTCAATTTCTTCCGAAAAAAGAGGAGAATATTTGAAACCCTGAATTTTGAAGAAGTTGCTATCCCTAGGCTGAAATCTAGTTATACTAAAGTAGTAATATTTTTGTAGTTGCACTGAATTCACCTACCTGATTGTATTAAACTTATTACCCATCTACATGCTGATTTCGTACTTGTAAAATAGTGCTGAAGAATATCTTATTGTGCAGCGGGGCCAGTATAGGAGATGATTGCCTGTATTTCATTGGTCTCTATTTCTTTTTTTTTTTTTCTTTTTTCTTTTTCTTTTTTTTTTTTTTTTTAAAATAATTTTATTGATTTATATTTTGGTTCTGTGTCACTTGTAGAGAGCTTCTGGGTTTTTTTCCCAGTTCCCCTTCTCTTGATCCCCCTTATGAGTTTCAGTGAACCAAACTGGCCATAACAGTCTGGGTGGTGATATGCTACCATTGAACTCACAGCTTGTTTGTCTTTACCTTTGAATATTTTCTAGCCAATTTATTTTCTCAATTCCCAGAATTTATTTGGTCATCTTACTACTTATTTTAATCTTTCACTGTGGAATTTATTGTAACCTCATTTCTTCAGGGGAACATTGTCATCAGAAGATGCTAATGGTTTGCTTTCTATTTCTCGTTTCCCTTGGTTTTTAATTAATATACTGAATGTTGGTAGTCAAATGCTGCTTCTAATCATTGAGTTTTGTTATGATGAGCAATTAGCAGTAAGCTGTAAACAACAGGATTTTTCTATTTTCAGACTTTTTTCATATTCTTCCCTCCTTACTGTAAGTTCAGGTGTCTTGTGAAAATTTTGGTATTAATTCAAGCTTAAATGAATATGCTGTATTTGTGAGTTAGTCTAGGACTGCTTTTGATCAGTCAACCCATGTGCAGTTGTTAAATTTTCCTTATTCTTCCCCATAGCTATAATTTGTAATACTGTGAATTTTAAAGAGAAGTGGTAGACAACAAGCATTTTGGAAACTAGGAATTACATTTATTTCTATGTTTTTTGGTGCTTTACAGAAGATGTGTGTACATCTGCATGGGGACGGTTGATCACAGCCTGAACCTCTGATTGACCACCTGAGGCAAGCACTGAGTCAGCTGTGGGAACACAGGTGAAAGCGATTCACCTGTACTACTAGAAGGGGTGGAGCCTGGCTGCACCTCTCCTAGACCCCATTTAAGGGCTGACTGCCACTGAGGAAGGATCTCTTTCTGGAGATCACTCTTTGTGGAGTTTATTGTGAGTCTATGACAGACGCTGGTGAGCGTTTCCATTTATTTGTATTATCTTTCTATCGTGATAATCTTACTAAGCCTAACCTTTGTACACCTATTGATTGTACAACATTTGGCATAGATTTTAATGTCAATGTTTTTGTCATGGCTTTCATTTCCTACTTTTTTTGTTCTGGTCACTTGTATTGAAGTTTCACGCAGAACTTCAACTTCATTCTTCTGTTTATTTTAAGGTCTGCCTTGGCAGATCAGGATCAGTACTGTATCATACGAAAGAATCAGATGCTTTCTGCTTTGGAATTTGTGGCGTTGTAACTGGGAGAGCAATTAGTTTGGGATGGGTTTCTGATTTCTGCAGAACCTCAAATGTTCCCTGTATGTTCAGGTGGAGATCAAGGTCTTTTGAACAAAGGGAGTGTTTCTCAATGAGGGAGAGACTGAAGACAATTTATTTGCGTTATCAGCATTTGCTGCAATGCCAGACCTGAGATTAAGGAGAATAGCCATTAAGAAAGCAGTGGAATCCTATCATATATTTAAAATCTATCTAATTATTTTCAGTCTGTAATCAAGACCTTTTAAAAATCAGAAATGTCCATTTAACAGTGTCTTAGAGCATCTTAGATGCTCGTTTATGAGCTCCTGGCCACCATTTTAGGTTTTTTAAATAGTAAGATGTAAATATGGAGTAAATAAATGAAGCCTTACCCAGTCCGTTTATTTAAACTCTATTTATGCTTCATAACATCTGATTAGTAGAGAATATTGTTTAAATAGAGTAGCAGTTGTTTTTTTTTTTTTAAACACAATAAAGCAGAGTCTTTAGTTGTAAAATCAAATTTTGCTATTACAGTGAAGCTCCCATTATTGAAACTACTTCAGTTAATGTATTACAGTGAAGTCTTTGGTGGATGATGTAAATCAATCCAATGAAGGGTTAACTGTGAAAACTGATATAAGTTTTATTTTCTTATAAATCAAGAGGTTGGTAAAATGTACACTTACTGTTGATCATTAGAATACAAAACTATCTGTTGAAATCAATTAACATGCATATCTGATGACTGATTGTATAAATATGAAAGTCAAATAATTGTCATCGTTAACCATGGCTTCAGGTCATATGAGTTGTCAGCTCAAAAAAAAAAAAAATAGAGGAGAAAAAGGTTGATTTGCATATATTTAATGTGGCATGCTGTACATGTGGGAATTTAAGATAAACCTTTCCTAGTAATCTGATTGTTTTTATCTAAAAATCAGCTAGGAAATGTGGATCATAACAGCCAAATGAGCTATGTGTTGTACTGATAGCAGTTGATTCACTAGTTTGGGATTTAACATTGTCCTGTAGGTTTTAGCAAGTTAAAATTGTTATTTTACTAAGAGAGTTAGAAGAAGCTAAAAGAAAAATCAAAAAGCTAATAAAGATACAGAAAGATTTTTAATAACATACTGTACTGAGTCACAAAGCTATCTTCTTGTGTGAAGTTGTCCAAATAGATAAATTGAATTTAATTGGTCAATTGTAATAACTGGAATGGAGGGAATATGGCAGAGGAGTGAAGCTTCTGGCCTGGAAATTTATGTATTATTTACTTTGTAAACATGATAATCCGTTGAAGTCAATTTTTTTTTTTTTTTCCATGAATAATGCAAAGTATCCCATGTAACTTTTAACTATTCAAGAAATCTTTGAAATATGAGTCACAATATAATGGTCAGTACTTTACTATACCTGTAACTTTGTTAGAGTGCATCTGCCTGGTATTTGTACCCAAGTGTCTATTCCTGAATGTCAATAAATCAATCTCGTGTCCTAAATTTTAAAATTACCAGTAAGGATTTTCCAAATTTTGTTTTGTTAGCATGTATTTCTGAAGTTCCCAAAGGGAAGAATCAGCAGTATCTGCTATCTGTTCATCTGATTCATACTTGCAAACAAAGACATTTTCTGTTGGTGGTGATGTCAAAAGGTGAAGGATAGCAGATGATTTTGTTTCTCCATGCTTTTTCCTGTGAGCTTTATTTATAATGTTGCCATTGTTTATATTAGAAATTTGTTATATGGTACAATTCACTTCCTTGTGTTATTACCCACATCGCTTTCAGTACCGGCTGAATGGCCTCTCTCTTGTAGCAGGCAGTTTCTCAGCCTGGGTAAGGTTTAGAACTTACACAACTACTTTCTCAAGTAGTAAAATGTCAATGCTGTAACATCCACCTGTATGGCACTGCACTTTGCTTTAGTCTTCCACTGAGCAAAATTTTGCAGACACTGCTGAGTAAAGGCACTTAAGTTATATGTGGAGGTTGAGGAGAAGGAAGCATAGTAGCAGAATAAAGAAAGGAATTGAATTCGTTTTCTGTCATTATCTCTTGCGTAGGTTGGAGTTCATATTTGACTGCAATGGAGGAGATGTAGCTGTATCTCAAGTTGTTGGTTGTTTTATCTGCTGTCTAAACTATCGTATCGTCAAGAGATTTAGATGTCAATTCAAACAGAAAACAGTGACCCTTTAACATAGGCAAAAATAGTTATGTGAAGAGGTCATTTCTGGAACCACACATTGAAAGTCCAAATTAAATATGAAACTAATTGAAAACTGAGCAAATCTTCAAAGGGAAAAAAAAAAATGCTTTAAGACATTGGTGACTGTAAGTGCATTTTTAGCTCTACTGTAAACTTTTAGTGAAAAATCACTTTGCAAATGCACGAAGATGATGTGTGATTTGGTGGTACTTCCTGCAGGAAGTGTGGTGCTGGAGTAATCTCAGATCACTGCTGAGCCATTGTATGTCCCAATAATCTTGTGACAGTTTTTTAATGTGTGGAGGAATAGACCACTTTTACAACAATCCATTATTCAAAAAAAAAAAAAGAAGTAGGATTTGAGATTTGTTATGTGTGTGCTGAAAGAGGATGGGTTTGCTGAGTATGGAGTGGGAATGAATTCTTGAACAGAAATCTGAGGACTGAAAGATTTTTCCCACTTTTGAAGAAAGCATACTGTGAGGGAAAAAAAGTGTCTCAGATTGCTTAAAATACAGAAGTTTTTTGTACTCTTGTGTTTTGGGGCTGGCAATATTATTAACTCAAAGGGGAGGTATGCTTTTTCATGATGACTGTATTTAGCCAGGAGGAATAGTCCTTTTTAAAGCAAATTGAAATGAGTGTATGAGAGCGTGAAATTATCAGCAGCACTGGTGCACATTTACATTACTTCTACATACTCCTTTGAATGACCACACAACAGAACAAGTACTTCATTTCCACTGTGTTGATTTTTCTTGACAAAACATGGCAGTCTATCCAAAGGAGAGTGTTTAGCCAAGATAAATATAAAATTTATGATTAAGCAAAGTGTTTTCTTATTATAATCCCTAAAGAGAATTTGAGACTTGTTAAATATAATGTGCCCAGGTAATTTTAAGAGTAAATTATCCTTTATGCTTTTAAATGCCGAAGTACAGCAACAGCGCCAACCATTAGAGATTTTATCAGCAGAAACAATGCTGCTTATGATCTGCTTTAAACTACCTAGTGAGAAACCATGTACGTGAAGGATGCTCTGAAAGTAATGCCTCCTGCTTTATTATGTTGGCCCACTACGTCAGAGGTCAGTGTTGCTGATATGACAGTAGAAGTTGAACCTCCCACTGATATTGTGTTACATGTTGTTGCCGTGTCACAGATGGCAGCAGAGGGGCACTCTGTCAAGATGGTGCATGACATGAAGGTGTGTATGAAAAAAAATGTGTGGAATTGTGTTCCTCCATGCAGAAAAAATGGCATCCATTGACATTCATTGTTGCTTGCTGGATGTTTCTGTGGATGCGAGCAGAGTGAAGCGGTGGTTGGTGCATTTCAGCAGTGGCAAACTGACAGCTGGTCACCCCCACTGGTGCTGATTTCTACAAGCACGGCATAGGTTCTTGTTCATGGCTGGTGAAAATGCGTGACTAGCAGTTGTTGAAAACTAGCAGTTTTCAACTAACGTTGAAAAATAGTGTTTTGTAGCTGAGAATGTGCTTTAGCAAATAGGGCTATTGTGTTCTTTGTGTCTGTTGTAATTTCCATGGAAATTGATAAAAAGCATTACTTCTGGAGCAACATATGTGTATGCTAAATATATTGTTCAGCAACCTCAGGCTTTATGCATTCATTCAATTTAATAGGTTTGTACAGAGTCGAAGACTCCACGTCAGTAGCATAACTTATAACATTGCTTCACTTTAATGTGTATTATGGAAGGAAACAAACATTTTTTGACAGAATGGATAAAATTGATAAATATTGATAATGCGATTACATTTCTGGCACACTTCTTCAAGTGTTCTATTTACAGAATGCCACTTTTAAAGAAATTGTGGTGATTGTCAATAGTATTCATTACGATAAATGGAGGATGAAAGCTGGTTCAAGAGATGAGTGGATTTTGACCTTTGTGGTATGAGTGTTGGCTTTGGAGTGCAGAGTTCTAATTAAATTATGAATGTGGAGGAAATGGTCTCACTGTATTCTTTCAAGGACTCTGAACTACCAAAATCAAGGATAACGTTAGATGTCAGCCAAGTATTTTGTCCTTCTCATGGTTTGTCTTCACATCTGAATTAGTGCCAGTTTGCACAGATTGTGTGTCAGCTTAAATACAAGAAACAGGCCTCAGCCTGCTTGAACTCGTTCCACCAAAGACTTCTAAAAACTTTTGGTAGTCTGCAAACTGTAATGGTTGTTTCACATTAAGATGCTTTGTAGAATTATAAAACAGCTTTTCTTGTGCTTTCAAATAAAATGTTGTCATCCGCTAATGAATGAGATACCATCTGTAATAATTAAGGTTATTCTACTTGTTTTCCCCCTGCAGCAAAACTTCTGAAGGTTTGCAGAAGATAGTAAGAGAACCACCAAGAAGGCTATTGCAGTATTGTAAGTACTGCACCCAGAAAAACAAACAAGCATACTTGAATTAAGAATGTTGTTAAGAGATTTTTGCTTTTGGGTTGGGGGGGGAAGTGAGCTACATAAAGGGACTACATGTAAAATACAGAGCAGGATATATTGCAGCAATCGTGTTAATAATTTACGAGGAAAAAACTGCACTCTTGTAAAATCTAAAATTGTATCCTTGTGCAGTGTAATCAGGAGTTTACCAATAGCAATGAAAACTATTTCTGTATCCACCAAAGATTGATCTAGTTTATATACATTTGTTTATTTAAAACTATCAGAATTTAGAAAATCATTGTAGTTTTGTAGGTTTGTCATTTGTTTTAGTGACTTATTGTTTAGGTTATTTTGCAGAATTATTTATTTGCTGATTTATTTATGTATTTCATTATTTATTTATTTGATTATTTAGTAAATTATTTATCTGATGAATTATTAATACATCTTCATGACATGCTTTAAATTATTTATAACTTAATTTTGAGTTTATTGCTTTTCGACGCTGCATTGTTACTGACTAGTTTTGATTTTTTTTCTTGGTTCTTGAAAATTAAAGTACTAGCTCTAAGGCAAAAGTATATTCTTTGCAGAATCTGTAGATGGTTTTCAATGAAGCAATTTACCATGTAGATACTAATTTTATTTAGTGTAATATTGCTTAATATCACTTTTTAACTTATTTAGCTTTTGCTCAGATTGTCTCAAGATCAAATGAGTGACCTTTAAGGAGCAAAGATGAACATCTACTTAAAATATGTAGAAACAGAGCTGTTCTACTTCCCATTATTAAGTACTGTTTATTATTCTTAAAGTTCACTTGACATATTTTTGTCCAAATAAAATGGGTGGTTTTAAAATGAGCCTCTTGATATTCGAACTAAAACATTTAACTTCTAATGAGAAAATATGATCACAACAATAACTCATATCGAGATAATCTTACTGGCAAGGGTTTAAATATGTGAAGAGAAATGGTTGGTAATTTTACACACACCCAGAGCAAGATATATGTCTGGGAGTGAAAATGGATTTGGTTTTTCTTGTTTGCTTGATTTTTGAGTCATAGTGTTATTAGCACACATAGAAATTTATAAGCTCTGGAAATGTAAGGTCTCTGTGCTGTTGTGAGCACTGAACCTGTCAGCGGTTTACATACAAAGAACAATTCTTAGTGCACAAATATAGTTGAGAAGCCGGTTTCGCTTTGCTTTCTTTTGCCAAACAGAAATGCCTGAGATCTCTTCATTTTCTCTGAAGAGGCCTGAGTAATGTAACCAGAAAAAGGGCCCAATTTCAGGCTGCATATGAGCATCAGATCTGTAGTCTAAAATAGGTGCCTCAGAGCAGAATTGGGCTCAAAGATTGTTGCCTGATGTGATTTCCCTCAGGAACTGTGAGACTCTTACGTGAAGTTACCTGCTCAGTTTGTTACCTGCTCAGTTCCCACTGATTAACTCTTTTGGCAGGCTGAAGCTAACTTGTAGGAAAGCACAGTGACTGACAGCCCTGCTCATAGAGCTGGAAGGGCTTCAATGAATCGGGCAAAGCAGTGGTTCTTGTGGAAAAGAGCTGTGTGCACAACATGGCCTTTATTCTATGTTTGGTGCTTCAAATGAATTACTGTGCACTTTAAAGTTTTAACATAGCTTGGGAAGGCTGCATTGTACATTTCAAGTTTCAATGCTGTTGAAATACAGTAGAAATGGCCTCTGTAGACAGGTTTCACTATAGAACTTAAATTATGCATGTGTGTATCCAAATTCCTTATTTTGAAATATTGAATGTATGAATATTTAATTTGTATCTTGCTTTAGTATCTTCATATGCTTGCCTTAAAGGAAGCTGTTTCCTTTGATTTATGTACGTGGATAAAAATGTGTGTACAGTGTGTATCAATGGTTTTTTTCTCTACAGTGTTAGATGAACAGCTTTAGATAATGATAGCTAGTGATTTTTATTCTGCAGCTTGCTGCCATTTTATAGAACATAAATTTGTTGTATTTGTTCTATTAATCTTACTGGAGTTTCAAATTCATTTGCTTTCCAGAAATATTTTTGTAATTACATATGTTAGGAAAAGTCAAGTATAGAGATCTTAGCAATGCAGTATTTTTGGTTTGTACACAGTAACAAAGCCCTGACTATTGTCATTCTTAGAGGCAGCATTCCAGTGTGAATTTTTTCTCTTTATATGAACATGTTGAATGAAGTCAAGGACTCCAAGGGAGTTCCTGAACGAATACTGGTTTATAACATGCTGTATGAAATTTTGTGCAGTCACTCTCATTTCCTTGTGCAAATGAAGTCTTATTGTACCATAAGACCCATTATCAGCAATTACAAAGGTAAGTGCTGTCAGTGTGCATTCTGCCATCGGTTTCTCAGAGTATGAAACATTTCCTGCAATACATGCTACTACTGTTATAGGGTAATATAACGCAGCTTCTGTGTTGGCACTGGAAGTAGCTACTTTATAATGATGACAAGTGAAAGTACAGCCAAAGGTCACGTTAAACAGGAGATTTCTTTCACACTTCACCCATCTTCTGGTGTGGTATGGAAATACCTTTTTTTTTTTTTTTTTTCATATGCTACAGTATTTTTAAAAAGAAATTACATTGAAACATTTTTTTGTGCCTTGAATATTACTTTTGTTCATGTTTTAAGACGTAGACTTTGGGGTTCTAGCATGCTGACTTTAGTGCTTTATATGTGTTTGAAATTATTTTAAATTGTAGGTTCAATTAAGCAATGTGAGTAGTATTTCAGCCTACAACATTTTCTGTTTTGCAAATTTGCTTAGAGGCACAGCTTTAAGTTTTTCAAAGAGAAGAATTAATGTGCAGAGTGATATTTATATGACATTGCAGGCCTAAGTAGGGCTTTATTGTTTCTTATTCCCTTTTAAGAAGAAAAGTATGGATTTTTGTCTGAAAAATTCAGATCTATACAGAAATAGAAGTGTGAGCCTATTCATGTTGACAGTTTCTTACCTCTGTTTTCAAGATATCCTGCAAGTAATGCAGAAGGATAATTTAGGCTCTGTGCTCAATCACTTCCTTGTCTTAGACTGAAATGGCCAACCGGGGTGCTAAAAAAAGGTATCATTTTTAAAATCTGACTAGTCATGTGTTAGATCAAGAAAATGAAGTTTAAATTGTTTCTCAGAGGTTGCTGAATATCTAGAAAATGGTTAGGAAGCCTAAATCTGGTGTATTATTGATAGGTGTATTTCTGTTCTAATCTAACTCCATAGAAATTGTAGCAGCCATATTAAGCTCTTCTTCAATTTATTCTATACAGATAAAAGAATTTACATCTCATGAGTCATGTATTTCCTGTTGTATCTTTAATACATCCATTTTTAGTATTTTTCTTGCTTCTCTCCTCTATTGGTATGCTTAGAGGGACTGCGTGTAGGAGATTGTTATTTCACCCATGAGGCAAGAAGGAGTTCAATAGCAGTATACTGTTGATGTTAAATGATTTTTTTTTTTTTTTCATGCCACAATAAGACTTGATTTTTGTCATCCTAATGATGCTAGCATACTTCACAGAATAGGGATTAACACTCACATTCTTACAAGTAATGAAAAGAAACAAGTCTTTAAGAGGAAATACTGGAGAGATACCCTGGTATTTGTAACCAAACATACCTTAGCTTTGTAAAACGTGCTCATATTCTGTTTCACTTCGTATGAGAACTGCTTTGCAGTTCATTTTGGAAGTCTGCAGTGAAGGATGTAGGATTGGTGAGAGTTGACAGTGATGAAAATACGATTTTCAAAAAATCGTTTTAAAAAAGTGCTAACACAAACTATTTGAAATATAAGTTCTGATAAAATGTGGATTATAGCAAGACTTGAGTGTAAACAAACAAACAAACAAAACAACAATCCAGTAGAAATTCTGTTTTCCAAAAAAGTCTTTATTGTAATGCTTAGAAAAAGAATGTCTGAAAGAACATAAGATAGAATCAGGAAGGAAATGTTACTGTGGAGTCCAGTATTGCCTTCTGTATCATGGCCAAAAAGGAGCTGCAAAAAGATGTGAATTTGAGAGGAAATAGTATAACTGTGGGAAGCAATAGCATGATAAGAACTTATGGATATAATATTGGTAGCAGTCATGTTTTTTTGAGAAGCGCAGGCTCTTTTGTGTTGGACATCTGTGAGCTATAGCGGAGATGAATCATTCTATTATATTATTAAAATATCCTGCTCTTTACATATTTCTACATTCTTATAAATATCTTTCACTACATGGGGTAGATGTTGTGTTTTTGTTTGGTTTTCTCTTTTCATCTGAAAGAGCTTTAGTGCAGTTGCATGGTTCAACATTCATGTATCATATAGTAAATAATGGATTTTAGCTTTACTGTTGAACACCATCAGCCCGTTTTGTGAAAGATTTTCAGTAGTAAGCAGCTTTATTACTATCTACACATGTATATTTTGTATTTGCATTTTTTCCTTCTTTTTTCCTTTTAAGCAAAACGTGCGTTCTCAGTTTTCATAGTGTAAGTTGCATTGTGGTATTTTGGGGTTTTGCATTATCTCCCCTTGTACTAATCTCTTTTTTCTGATTTTTCAAAAGGCCACCTGACATTAGGTCATGTGATACCTGGTGATTTTTCTGGAGAGGGAACACCTATTATTCTGCCACCAGTAAAAAACAAAAACAAAGAAACCCTCAATAATTACAGCAACCGTTTATTTTTCAGTGAAGCTTGTAAAAATTGTATAAGCAATTAAAGGAACCTTCTGTGGGTTTTTCAAATGCATGTTAACTGCAGGAAATGAATAGCATCCAAACTTTAGAATGACAGAGGAGAGTTTATCCACCTCAACTCCAGAAAGTTTTTGATGATTCTCTTCCTGACTGACATATGTTTTAATGTATTAGATAAAGCCTATGTCAGGAGCACTTTTTTTTAGCTCATTTATACTAGCAACACATTTCTACCTCAGATCCAGCTTACTAGCAAATAGTAGACAGAGTAGCTTATTCTTGTTGGTGTGTTCCCTACTACTTCTTTCTGCCCTAGTGCCGAAAGTAAGATACGAATCAGTTTTGCTAAAATAGCTTCCCCTTATTTGTATAAAGTTAGAGCTCATATGAAATGCCACTGGCATCTTCTATTCTGCCATGTGTAGGTAAAGATGTCTACGAGAAAGAGCCTCTAACATCTTGTCAGAAATATAGTGAAAGAAGCAAGAGGTTCAGTGAAGAAGGCTGTGACTTGTGTGGCGACTTTTCTCTCCTGAAACATGTTTTTCCTTTCAGCTGAAATTCTGATCTTGTAAACATTTGAGTGTAACTTCCGACAAGCTGATAGTGACACTGAAGTTGATAAATATGACTTCTTACAGCATTTATATTTAGTAAACACCAATTTTAGACCATTTTCTTTATCCTAGGCTCTTACATTTGACATACAGTTAGAGTTGGATTTAATGTTCTTCACTTTTCCAGTGGTTATGGAAAAAAACAAATATCAGAGAGGTGTTTTATTTGTTTTTCTTTTTCTTCTCTATTTTTTGGTTAACTAGAGTTTTTGAAGAACTTGGACCTCTGAGATTCTTCCATTTTATCATGTTCATATAAATTCTAACATTTTGTTAACAAATCATGAGCTTTTTAAATTAACACAGTAAAACTTAATTTTTGTAACGTAAGCCTTACCACAGATTTCGTATGATTTGTGGATTCAGGTAAACAACTAATGCTTTCGGAACTGCAATATCTGTTGGCTGAAGCTGGTGTCTATGGGTAATCTAGAGATTTAATGTGTAAGTTTTTCACAGAAATTTCTCCTTACGTGCAACCAACAAATGAAATTGTTGAAATTATTTAACGAGATAAATTTAATATTTTTCTGTTTCTATGCAGAACTAATTTTTGGTTTTATGCTATGCAACTCTTCACCATGGTATGTTTAAGCTATGTGTTTTTTTTAATGTGTTCAAAATATAAAGCCCATTGAAATATGTTGAAATACCTGAATTAACAATTTATGAAGTGTTACGTTTAGACATTTCCTATTTGTTTTGCTTCGCTATGCCTACTTACTGTTAATGAAAATCTGCACAATCTGAGATGGGAAGTGAAAGCAGTGAAAGGACCAAATGAGAAGTAGATTTTGGTAACAACTTGGAAGAACAGATTTCATTTCCCAGAAATCACTTAAAATCTATAGTACTACCCTTAAGACTCTTTCATAGAGACTTGTATTGTATGCATGTGCATTCAATTCATTCTTAGAACAGTTAGTAAAACTGAATGAAAAATGCACATTGTGGATTTTCAGTGAAACATATTTGAATAAGTAGCTAATCTATTGGGTAGAATTGTCCATGCGTTCTAAAGACATTTTTTTCTGTGCTCAGACAAATCAAGATAGTAATCACTTATAATTTCTTGCCTTCATGAAAAGGAGTGATGAATAATATGTTTGGAATGAACGCATGAGTCATGAAATGGGGAGCTGGGCAATCATGGAAAAATTTGCTTTGAAAACTCTTTTCTGCTTATCAGGATTCGTAATGTGAGTTAAGTTTTCTGTAATGTAATCTAAGATTATTATGGTTGAGACTGTGGTAATAGCCTTGGATGGATGAACAACTCAAAGCCTTTTCCAGTATTGGTTGGGGGGGTTATAGTGAGGAGTCAGCTAAAAGTGATTTTGGATATAGTGATGATCAGAGGACGCTTTCTCCACTAACCCCGTATGAATGTAGAAATAAAATGTCTCAAAATATAGTTCAGTTAATATGGAGTGAACCTAGACGCTATGGTCCCATCAGTATCTGCACTAATATAAAATAGCTTTTAAGATCTGTTAAATTATTGATAACTTGGTAGAGCACTTCAGAAGATCTTACTTCTACTTCATATTTAAGTCTGTGTAACCAGTCAACATTTGTACCTTTTCTTGATTGTACAACTGCACATAAAAGAGAATAAGTATTAGAACTAAATAAACAAATCCATTTGTCATAGCTTCACCCACAAAAAACTCCATCTGATTTGTAATTTTTCTCCCATATTAAAGCCATCAGGCATGTTTTTCAAAAATTGCATGATGGAATCAGTCACTGACTCTGTCCTGGGCAAGGCTTGCACAAGCAGCTGTTGTTCTCCCTGCAGTGACCTGGGCTGGGCAGCCTAGCATCTGCCTCTGTTTTCTTTTCAGTGACCCAAGCCAGATTTCTTCAGAGCCTATTGCTGATGCTTTCCCCGCAGCCACTCATGCTAATTTCCTTTACATGCTGCAGCTGGTTTTGAAACATCTTTCCCTTTTTCTAGTCTGAGTCACTCTTTCCGTAAATTTAAGTAGGTGATTTTTAAAATTCCTAGGTTGAACGTAAGATTGCTTTAGTTTTCTTACTTTAAAGCATATGTCAGCTCTATAGGAAAAAAAGCAAATTAAATTTACTTTCTGAAGGAAAAATCAGTGAAGAATCCTTATCTTGATCTGAGATAGTTACATTCCTTTAATGTGTGAGAATAGAGGTGAAGGTGTTGGTGGAGACTGGGAATGTGGCAGAATTCAGAATCTTGCAGAAATAGAATGGGAAATATTTTGCTCTGTGAATTGTATGGAAAATTATGTAGCAAAATGCATTTAATGAGAATAACACTCTAATAACAACATAAACCTTAATCAACATGATTAAGCTGTTCTCTAGTTCTCTTCAGACTCTAATAGAATTATTTCTGCTATTTTTATGTTGTAAAATGCAATATCATTTTAAAAACAGTGTTCTTAGACAACAGAAAAACTAGTGCAGAAAAAAATGTGCATCATCTGAAAGGAATGAGCCATTTGGCTCAATATGATAGGGATTTTCTTAAGTAACTTCTCTGTGACACAATCTCTGCAGTGCTCCAACAGTTGTCTGAGGTAAAAACTGATGTAGAATTTATAAGGTTTAGTTGATATCCTATGTACAGAAGTTCAAATTACCTTATTTTTTATGTGTCTCCATTAATTCATTTGTCCTATAAGCCTTTGGTTCTTAACATTCACCAAAACTTTTTCACAGAAAGGAGTTCTTTCCACTTCTTATGCACTTCTGTTGTTAACATACTATAATCAAAATGTCATGCTTTAAGTAAATTCAAGATACGTTGTCACGTGTGTATGTATAATGTTTTTTGAATATTTTTGGAGAGCAATTATTTTATTATGATCATGTTATTAAGTACAGCTTTATGCTCCCTTTATGCTTTCTGAAGACTGAAAAAAAAGGAGCCTCCACCCCCATGCAAAAAAAAAAAAAAAAAAAAAAAAACCCACACCACCGATCCAAAACCAAGAAGGCAGCCTGTTGATGATTTCTGTGTAACTCTGGAGATGTATAAATATCTACTGGATGCAGTTAAATTGTGGAAAAAACTTCATAGATTCTGATAAATCCAATTACTGAATCACAGAGTAGTTGAGGCCAGAAGGCACCTCTGGAAATCATCTAGTCCAACCTCTCAGCTCAAAGCAGGAGCAGCTGTAGTAGATAGTCCAACACTGTCTAACTGAATTTTGAGTATCTAAAAAAGGTGACAGTGTGAGCAACCTGTTCAAGTTCTTTAATTGTCCTTGTAAAAAAAGTTTTTCAATCTAATACAAAAAAAAATCCTTTTTCAATGTACCAATTATAGCTTGTGTGTTCATTTGAGAACATGGAGAAGAATCAGGTTCTATCTTCATCCCTTCCTATCTGAAATTTCAGTCCTTGCCTCTCGTACTGGAGAGCACGGAATTGCATGCAGTACCCCAGAAGCAAATCACCAGTGTGACTTAAAAGGCAGTAGTCACATCCCACAGCTTTCTAGTAGTGCTCTTTCTGATGAAGGCCAAGATGCTGTTGACCTTCTTTGCTGCAAGGGATGATTTAGATTGAAAGGGACCTTTAAGGTCATCTAACTCCAACCCATAGCAGGTGTCCACCAGGATGCCCAGATTCTTTTCTGCAAAGCTGCTTTCCAGACGCTTGGCTACCAGCCTGTGCTGGTGCATGGAGTTGGTTTTACTCAGGAGCAGATCTTTGCACTGACCTTTGAACTCCATGAAATTCCTGTTGGTTTGTTTCTTCAACCTGTCAAGGTCCTCTTGAGTAGCAGCACAAACGTCTTCTGTATCAACAGTTCCTCCCAGTTTTGTATTATCTGCAAACTTACTGAGACTGAATTGTCATCCAAAACATAAATGAAGCTTTTATACAGTACAGGTTGCACTACTACCCCTTGGAGCATGCTGCTGGTGACACCTGGACTTCATGCCACCAATTACAAGCTTCTGAGCCCAATAGTTCAGCCAGCTGTTTAACTTGTCAGTGTTGAAAGCTTTACTTAAAGTAAACGACATACAGTGCTCTCCCTGGTCATTTTGCTGTAGGCAGAGGAATATGAGTTTAGGCATGGCTTGTTTTTCGTAAGTCTGTAAGTTTACCTGGTAAGCTTGATCACTTACATAAGGGGTTGTTTCAGTAAGAAACAAAGTTGTTACATAGAACATGAAACTGTTCCTTTTGAAAAGGAAGAAGAGGTACGATATATGGAATAGGTTAGAAAAACAGTTTTTTAATATTAGGAATTAGTAATTATTCTCATAACGTAGAAGGGATTTGCGGTAGAGATTTTGTTTCAACCCAAGTATTTTATATGAAACAAGATTAGCAGATATTTTGCTAAAGAGCTTAGAAAATAGCAACTAAATATTTTTCATTTCTTCATGCATTATTAACAGTGCTTCTGTGAAAACATGATCATCCTCAGTATATCTTTTTGACAGGCTATTCCACAAATTTCTACTAACAGATGATTAAATGTATGGAAGAAAGAAAATAGAGGAGAAAGGGATAGCATGAAAGAATTGCTAAAAATTCTCTGATGCGAGGCTTCACTTCTGTCACTGATTATTTTCTGATACGAAGTCTTTGTCAGTCTTCTGTCAACAATTTTACTTTTTAAATATATTGTTGATATTAGAACTACAACTGAAGTTTTGGGATATGGTTTTTTTTTTTTTTTTTAGGAATTTAGAGTAGAATTGTTAGAGCATTCCAAAGTCTTTGTGTTTGGTAGTATGTGGAGCTTCAGAAGGTGAAGAGAACTATGCAATGGAGATGCATTGTAGAACATCAGAGAACAAAGCTTTCCTGTTGTTCTCAACTAGATAGTGTGCCCATGATTTTAATAACTTAAGAAAGCAGAAACACAACAAAAGTGCATTCTGTTCATTCAGAGTGCTAATTGTTCTCTGTAGTTGTGGCTGTTAGCTGAAATATTTAGAAGTTGGGTTGGTTTCTCTCACTCAGCCTTTTGTTATGCTGATTACGAGAGTAGCTTATTCCATGAGTCCGAGCATTTCCTTACATAGAGCGTGATTTTTCACTGAACAGTTGTGTTTTATTTGTTGTGTATGAGAGCTGCCCTGGAAGTAATGCCTTCTATTTTGTTATGTTGGCCCACGGTATCAGAGGTGGATGTTGGTGGTTTAGCAGTAGAAGCTGAGTATTTCCAAAAATATTCCATTACAACTCCTCCAATGCAATTTTTGGTGACCAGCTATCATTCTGAAGCAATTCTGTGAGAGTGTGAACAAACTTGGGAAATTAAGTCAGGGCACATAGTTGTTTGTTTTTAAACCTAGGAATAAACCTGTACAGCAGTAAAACTTTATACACTAGCATTCAAGACTCATACTAAGGAAAACATCTATTTTTTTTTGAGTGAAAAAGTCCATGTGCTTGTTCAGAAAAGATTCTATAGTAAGTTGACTTGACAATTATGTGCAGCTTTTTGGATCCTTTTATTTATGGGACCTATATCCAAAGTGTACAAGCAATTGGCAGAATACTTTGTAATTTTATTCATTTGTATGCAGTGAGTACTTCCTTATGAATCTAAGTAACTGACACTAAGGCCAAATGATTTTGGCTCAGCGATTGCAGAGATCACGTTTTTTTTTTTTATCTTTGATAGCCTTCCTGAGATCAGTTCCTTCTATCTGCTGAGTTCTAAGTTCTGTTAATTCTTTCTTGGCCCAACTGCTGGGGAATGCATAAATAACTTCCTTATGATTTTGTTTACCCAGCTTGTATTTTATTTACATAATGGCATCGTCCTCTGAAAATTTTTTGGGAGATTGAGTTCATCTTATGCTTGATTGGTTGCAGCAGGTGATCTGTGTGTTGACTGAAGAAAGGATGTACTCCGCTGTACAGTAGAAATGGAATACCGGTTCTTGCAGTCTCACTAAAAAAAAAGAATTGATATTTGAGAAAAATGTATGATAATTAATTGTTTTCAAATAGATAACTTCCAGTTTCCTGTATTTGTAATAAATAAATAAATAAAATTGCATACTGTTAAAAGTAGTTTGCAAATATATTTGTGATTTCTATGTCACCTATTTTGGACTTGTAATTCATACTGTACTTTTCACTATATTGAGATTAATGATGAGAAAAAGAGTAAGGCATTTTTTGTTATGGCCAATTTATTTCATTTCAGACTATTATCATTTGGTGAAAGCCCTATTGATTAGCCTTCATAGCTTTACAGAGCTTTTCTTCTAAGCACTTAAAGTTTGAGTTGTCTCAGTCCCATAGGACTGAAAGAAAGCTGTTAGTACCATGAAATTCTTCTTCTGTGTGTTTCCAACAGCTTGAAGCCTGTTCTTGGAATGCAAAATATTAGCACATTAATGTTATTAACCCCTTTTGTATGAAATGCTTTTGGACGTAAAAATATTTTTTATATCTTCAAAGTCTGGATTTTTTCTTCTGTATGAATACAGTTTCTTAAAGCTGAAAAATGTGTTGCTGTGCAACAAACAGATGCTGCTCTAACAATGCAATACATTATGTACCAAAAATGATCTTGGTTTTAATCATAGATGCTGATTTAATGAGACAAGACTAGCTTACATCAAAAATGGATTTAGGGTGTGATTTTGTTTTCTCTGTGTTTTCTCTGTTTTCTCTACATAATTAATAGGAATATGGTACCTTATATATTCTGTTTTAAATTTGAAAGTGTACTTTGGTTTTATGCCATTTTATACTCCTGGCTTCTAAATCTGCCTTGTATAATAATCCTTTTTTATTCCTTTTGGTGATGTGAACACAAAAGCGTTAGTAAATCTTGTATTGTTAATGTTTTTACAATAAATGAGTTACTCCCTCAAAAGGCACTTCCTTTTTACAGAATCATTCTGTTTATGTTTAATCCTTCCATTTTGGCCACATCTTCTTATTCATTCATTTTCTGAATGTTTCCTGTACAATGTTTTCATTCTGCGTTTATCATGTGGGACATGTAAGATGTTTGTTTGTAACTAATGCTAGTTTATGGATCAGAAAAACAATGCTAATCAATATCTTCCGACACTATCAGTACTTTCTGTTTTGAGAACACGCCTGACCCCTTGGGAGCATTTCATTGTTGATATCTTTTCAGTTTAATTTCCATTTTCTTCTGCAGACATTTTGTAACTCCACATTAGTTGCTAGCTCTAATCCTTCTATCACCAGATATAAATTTTGATTGACAATTTTAGATAAAGTCAGATAATACTATACTTGGGGGGGAAAAGTCTTCATATTGTGTTTTTAATTCCACTGAACCCAGCAGAGTTAAATGTAGTTTGGATGCACAGGGAAGAATTAATGATTGGAAGATACAGAGTTGGTAAATTATTTATTCTGGCCCTGAGGAAGCTGAAAAGCTGAGTGAAAGACTAATAAATCATTTGTGGTAGTGCTGGTTGTCACTTCCAATTATTTTAGACGGTTTTGTGATAAACTGCAGCACCTGCTAGATATCCCTGCACCATCCCTTGATGCTTGCAGTGCAGCTTGTTCAGTCGATTATCAAAGGCAAATTTGTCTAAAGTTTCCTCAGGTTGGAAAGAGAATTACTTTTCTCAGTCACACCTTCCCCCATTTTTTAAGTTCCTTTTTTCATTGCATGCATGAAGTAGATAAAATCTATGATATATATATATACATATGGAGAATTCTATTTATGTAATGTACATTCAGGTGTGTTCGATTGAACCACTGAGACAGGATGAGGAGTGATGAGTCTGTGTGAGTGTAAACATAACCTTGAAAGGCTGTCTTCCTTTCATCTTTTTGGAGATTAGCAGCTTGTGTGGTTGGTATGAGAGCTAGTATTTATCTTCTGGTTTTGAGGATTATGTTGGAGCTGGTGCTGAAGTTGCAGAAGGGTCTGACTTGAATATCAGTTGACTTTGTCACCTGTTAAACTTTTTCTACTGCTTTTATTTGGAAAGCCTTCGTTTAAAATTCCAATTATGTATACAGAGGCTCCATAGCGTGCAACACTTGAATAAATAGAGATTAAGGCAAAGAAAAGTTGTTGGAGGACTAGAGGGAAGATTTAGAAAAAGTAAAGAAATGACTTTCAAGAGAGAGAGCGAAATGTTGCCGAGATAAGTTATTGATAGAGAAATATTGAAAGTGAGATGAAAGGTAAAGGAAAAAAAGAACTAGACTAATGGAAGGCAGTTACTTTTTTGTACAACTTCAGTGAGAGTAGATTTGTTAGGCATTATCTCATTTAGCTGCTCTTTGACCACTTTTTCTTTCCTTTTTGAGACAAAACAATCAAGCCTATGCTAAAAACACTTTTCTTTCCAAACTGAGAAAGTAGTAAAATATGATAGTTTTATATGTATTGCAGGTTTCCAAATTTGTAGTGCCAGAAAAGAAGAACATAATAGAAAAGAGAGAAAGGATATTCAAAGGGTTGAGCTCAAAGTTTTCTTTGTGTTGTCCAAAGAAGGGCTAGGAGGGAATTCCTGGTTATACAGGCATGTATGTCCTATTCCTGCTCATCTTAGGGAAAGGAGTGCAAAAATTGAAAATTGTACTTCCTTGGTGTTTGGCTGGAAAATTAAAAATTGGAATGCCTCAAGTAGTCAGTTTAAAGCTTTTGAGATTCTCTGTCATGTCTCTGCTGTGTTACAGGTGCATCTTGCGCATCTTTCCACTAGTGGGACCCATTTTGAGGTTTCAAATGAAACTTTCTTGGGAAGTGATGATATTTTTGCTCAAGATAACTAGTTAAAGACAAACCAAACAGATGACCATGCTGACTAAAGTCTGAATTCAAAGCTTTATTTTCTTGTTCTACATTTTGTTCACATGGAAACTGTGTTGTTTTTTTTCTTTCCCCTACTATCCTTACTACATTAAGGGGAGAGCCAGGTGGAAGTACGAAGCCTGATTTCCTTACTTCCCCAGATGACTTCAGTTTAGAGGTTTTCAGAATTTCGACTTTACATCTGTGAACTTTAAGAAACCTTAATGAATCTGTCTATGTTCCAGAAGTAGACACCAGTTTCCAGAAGAACATTTCAGGTTATTGGTGGGATTTTGGTTAAATTGTTTGGTGGCAGGATTTTCTGCTCAGTTTCCTGGAAGATTTTTTTTTACTGCATCAATGTATGTAGTTACAAGTACTGATGATAACGTAGAATGGACAGGCCATAAGAGCTAATCTGTATAATAATAGTGCAATTATTAGGATACTGTTTATGTAAACACAATATATCTGACTATATCATAGATTATATCATTTTTTTCATGTGTGGCTTGAACCAGCTATGTAATAATGATTTAAATTAAGAAGATCTGGATTTTAATCAGAGTTTTTATTTTTGCAAAAAAGCATTTATTGAGCAATATATTGCTATAAAACTACTAAAGTAAAAGCATATTTATTTTTAATTCAACATTTGCTATGGGCACAGCTTTACTTTGAGAACATAAGAAAATAAAAACTCTGGTTAACAAGTTATGGAAAACAGAAGAAGATTGAACTGAACTGAGATAAAAATGAGGTTAAAACTTTTCTTCTAAATCAGAACATCTTTTAAATCCTATATTTATTTTTTTTGTCATTCAAGGCAGACTTCCACAAAGCATAGCAAGGGCCTTTGCCAGTAGAAAGTGGTATTTCTGTAAAATAGATGGTTAGGCTTTTAGAGCTGTCGTCTTATGTAATGACAGTGTGAAATGAATGGCATGAGAAGTGGGGAAAATCACCTCCAGTAATACGAAAGGTGGTAATACGAACATGGCAGCTGTTGGCAGACCATTGTACTAGTCCAATGGACTGGCATCTTGCCTCTTCCCAGAGCTCTCCTCTCCACAGCATTGTTGAGGGACATAGCATTAATGCACATAGTGCTGCATTCTATCAATCTCTTTTCAAGGGAAGAATTTTTAGCAAAGTAGTCTTCTTTTGTGTTGTTTTAAACACATTTTGATATTTAAGTTAGCAAGACTAAGAAAAGGACTTCAGGTTTTGTGATGATCACACTGGTTGTTAGCTGCTGCTGCAAGTGGTTGTTTCATGGTCCTGGACTAACCTTCAAGAAGGTTCTGTGCTTCATGTGAAGGAATCTTTTTTTTTTTTTTTTGTAGTCATAGGGAGTTGTCTTCCCTGTGGAATTCTAGTTAGTCACTTTTAGCTGAAATCAAGTGAGTGTGCAGAAGAGAGAGCTGAGAACCAGAATTGTATGAGTTGATCTTAAAATATGCTGCAGCTGAGTGATGATGATGACATAAATAATTGATAAACTTTTAGTTATTGCTAGAACAGAGGAGTTTTCTAGCTAACAGAAGAGGTGATAGTGTTTTTTCTGAGGATGCTGCCAAACGCCGTGTTAGCATCAATGGAGGGTAAGAGTGTTGCTAAGCTACAGAGTAGATTGGCCAATTGTTGATTTTAGAAAAAAAAAAAAAAAGCTATCTTCACCTATCCAATCTCTTCTTATCAGCCAGCTTTTTGTTTGAGCTGTTTTCCTCCAAGTGCTTAAGATGCTGACCTGATAACAAGCATCAGTTGTAACACTGTATTTGTATAATGGTACTCCTATGTCTCTGTACTGACCAACTCACAGAACAACCTCCTGCAGGTCTTGAAAAGGAGTAATGAAAGTAATAGACCCTTCTGAAATTTACCAAGGCAAGGAATGGCTAGTAAACATCTGCTGTTTACTATCCGAATAACTGAAATTATTCTAATTTAGTAACCAGGTTTTGTGTTACGTCTTTTAAGCTAGATGAGAGTTTGTCATTAGTCCCAAGTTTGAGGTACACAGAATAGCAAAAATTGTTATTTTTCTTCTTTGTTTTCAGAGATCAAATTCAGAGGCACTGCTGAGTGTTTCCCTTGCTTGGTCTAAATCCAAATAAGCTTGTGGTGGGCCTTTGATTAAAAAAAAAAAAAATCTGTTATTTACTTAAGGACAACAGGTACAGCGATACTGAAAATTAAATTACCTTCGTTGATTGTTAGATTACTGAACTTTTCAACGAGGAATGAAAGACTTCAGGTACTTTGCTATTTGTGAAGTGCACAAATAGTGCAAGCTTATGACTGCAACAAGAGTCAGCTTATGTATGACATCTGGAAAGCTTTGCTGGACAATCCCAGTGTGTTCAGAATTTCATTAAAAATGTGCTGAAATTTGAAAAAATGGGTGACTGCTAGTTGTGGATATGAGTGAAACAATTGTTTTTTGTTGCAAAAGCCTTTTCTGTGTGCCTGATCTTTAGATAATGTCTTTATATACTAAACCTTGAGAATGGTAATTCCTGGAGAAACCTCTTGAAGCCCATGCTGCTCTCTGTGTTAATGGAGTTAGATGATTATCAGAACCCATGCTATCCAAACAATTAGGTATCATTATTAATCAGTTGTCCTTATGGATATCTCTTTGGGGAAGAATTTCATACTTCCTGAACACTGTTAGAACAACTCCCTACGCTGGTGGAGTGGCCCCAGTCCAGGTTTTGAGAGATATGTTTCATTTACAAGTACAATGCTTTGCTGTCTATGAACATTTTATTTTTTATTTTTGTCCTATTGTATTTTGCACCTTACAGAAAAATGAAAATATTTAATAGTAAAGCTGTCTCTTTCACTGTATTCACAAGTGAATCTGAAACACAGTGGTCAGTCCATTGTGGTGCCATCAGCACTTCCTCTTGTTGGGCCTGCAGATTGCAAATTCCCCTGGCACTTTCTGCTATAACCAGCAACATTAGATGCTTTCATTGACTGGTGCCCTAAAAAGGCAATATCAAAAGTACTGTTTAGGTTACAGTAATCGTAATTTTAAGTTTTTGATTCTTTGTTTAGATTTCCACTAATCTTCCCTGTTTTTCATATCTGTTTGCATCCACCCTGCTACATGGTATTTGTTGTAATCTCAGACATAACAGTACAAAATTGCATTGCTTCTTCTGAAGCCTAATTTTTCTCTCTGAAGACTTAAAATAGTAAATTTAGTTTTTTTAAATATGTAAGTTGTTGGATAGTTTTTTAAATCTTACCATTCTTTTTGGAAGTTGAAATCTACCTTGTTATAGAATAGTGTAGGCTGCTAACTGGAATCTGGCTGCAGCTATCTCTCTGCATTTCACTCTTGGCTGAATATTATTAACACTGTAGATATTTCAGACTTATTTTCTATTTCATAATAGAATTCAGACTGATTAATGTAATATACATCTGGAAAAACATAAATATGCTCTTTAACCTTGTCTTCTCTTGATGAAGATGTGTGTAATGAGGTGTAACTTTGTTAAGATTCTGTGTTGTTACTTATCCACTGTAGATGTGTTTTGCAGGAAAGAGATGCAGGACATGAGCATTTGATTTCTAATTTCTGCATTCAGCTTTCCTGTATCATAGAATTATAGAATGGTTAGGGTTGGAAGGGACACTTAAGGCCGTCTAGTTCCATCTTCCTGCTATAGGCAGGAGCACCTTCCTTTAGACTAAGTTGCTCAAAGCTGCATCCAGCCTGGCTTTGAATGCTTCCAGGGTGGGAGCATCCACAACCTCTCTGGGCAACCTGTTCCAGTTTCTCACCATCCTCACAGTAAAGAATTTCTTCTTGATATCTACTCTAAATCTACACCTTTCCAGTTTAAACTCATTGCCCCTCCTCCTGTCACTACATGCTCATAAAAAGTTCCTCCCAAGCTTTCCTCCAAGCCCTCTTCAGGTACTGGAAGGCTGCCATAAGATCTCCTCCGAGCCTTCTCTTCTCCAGGCTGAAGAGCCCCAGCTCTCAGCCTGTCTTCATAGGTGAGGTGCTCCAGCCCTCAGACCATTTTTGTTGCTCTTCTCTGGACCTGCTCCAACAATCCCATGTCCTTCTTATCTTGGAGGCTCCAGACTTGGATGCAGTACTGCAGGTAGGGTCTCACGAGAGCAGAGTAGAGGGGCCTCAACCTGTTGGCCACACTTTTCTTTATGCATCTCAGGAAACTATTGGCCTTCTGGGATGCAAGCACAAATTGCTGGCTCATGCTGAGTCTTTCACTACCAAATCTTCTCCTTAGGGCTACTTTCAAGCCATTTTCCATCCAACCTATATCTGTGCTTGGGATTGCCCAGCCTGGATGCAGGACCTTTGCCTTGGCCTTGTTGAACTTTGTGAGGTTGACATGGGCCCACTTCTCAAGCCTGTCCAAGTCCCTCTGGATAGCATCCCTTCCCTCTAGTGTGTCAACTGCATCACTCAGCTTGATGTCATCTGCAAATTTGCTGAGGGTGCACTTGATCCCACTCTCCACATCACCTACAAAGATGTTGAATAACACCAGTCCCAACACTGATCCCTGAAGAATACCACTTGTCACTGGTTCCACTTGGATGTTGAGCCGTTGACTGCAATGCTCTCAGTGTGACCATCCAGCCAGTTGCTAATCCTGCAAGTGGTCCATCCATCAAATCAATTTTTCTCCAATTTGACGACCAAGATGTCATGTGGGACAGTGTCAAATGCTTTGCACAAGCCCATGTAGATGCATTATTTGTGAAATATTTTATTTAAATGGTCAAATAGAAATTTAAGGCTTTTTTTTTTTTTTTTTTTTTGTCTTGAATGTTTCTTACCATCCTGTACCAGCACTTGTATTTTCTGAATTATTCTTTAAAACAATCTTTTATATATATGTATATATATATATATATATGCTTAAGTTGAATTTTTTTTTTTTTATTAGAATCTAGGAAAACTGTTACACTGTATGTTTGACTGAAGAATTTGGTTTTGACTTTCAGCCGTAGGCTTTATAGTTAAATCTCTTTGTATTTTGTCTGAAGATAGATCACTCTAAGGCACAGTTCTTCAGCATGACATTCATTGAATGGGTTATTTCATAACGAGAACTCTGAACTGAGAAAGCAAATTTACAATTTGAAATCAGACTAATTTTGTTTCATGTTAATTGCTTCTGTTCTGTTCTTAACTTGCTTGTATTGTGAGTGCTACAGCTATTTGAACACGATATATTTTTTTAAAACGCATTCAGTGGGAGAAGTGATACAAAATCCTTGTTTGGATAGTCTTATGAGTTCACATGGTCAGAATAGCTCAAATGAATTTTCATCTAGGCTATAATAGCACAAATCTGAATGATTAAAAAGTTTTGTTTTATAAACGTGTGTATAATTTAGTTGATTTCTGGGTTAACAGCTATATTTTGAAGATAGAGTTTCACATCTCCCAACTTTTGAGTCTGACATTGGTGACTCTGCTAATTGTAATAGAGCTGTGGAACAGCTTCATTCCAGATGGAACTTTAATCTGGCCTCTGATTGAGCTGAGTGTCCTTGTAGAGTCTCTTAGCATCTGCTTTGGAAATGTATATAACATTATTCAAAATTTGTACCAAATTAAACCACCCTAAGGCTATAACTCATTTTTTCTTTATTGAGAAATGTATTGTCAAAAACTTTATGCCACAAAGTAAAATCTGCACTAAAATCTATTATTTTATTATATGTGTGTATTTTTTAATTTTTTTATTGTTTTTGCAGATTTTGCAGTATAAGCAGATTATTATAAAGATTACTGATGGAATTTTCAAGTTCAAATTTTTTATTATTTGTTGAGCCTTTTTATTAAGAAATTTACAATGGTTTCATAATTCTGGATAATTTCTGTGAATGAAGTTTGAGATACCTGTATTTGTGTTTGTGTGAAAAATTAAAAAGCACACATGGACTATATTTGAATACACCAGATACCATTCACTTCTGTATCTTATTTTGTTTCTTCTTTATCTCTAACAGTTAATTATTGTGATTTTTTTTGTTATTTTTTAATTCTCTTAAGCCAGCTGTACTTAGTTACAGTTTTTATGTTAAAATCTTCCTCTTGAGCTTAGTGTAACTGCTATTTTGAATGAGTTCGTTTATTGAAGATGGTCAGATTGGGGTAACAAATTGATACAGTTTTTCTCTTAAGATACAACTCGTGTAATCTAACTCCAGTAGATGTGCTTGGAAAAGACTGAGATGCTCTTGCTGGCAAGATCAAAATCTGGAGCTCTGAGTGTATTAAATGTCTTCTAAAACATTTCTCAGCCCTTTAGTAGGACTTCAATACTGCCACTCCAAACACTGAACTTGAATCACCAAAGCTTTGTAGCTGACTGTCAAAAACGTATAGGATGTCACTTTTCATTTACTCACTGTTTTTCTTTTATTCCCTGGTTATTCACTGTTTTTCTTTTATTCCCTAGCATCTTTGGCCATGCTACTGCTAAATCTTTTGGAGAAACTTCATTAATAACCACTGCTGTGGCTTGATAAATTCCTTGCCTTCTGCTGCTCAGAAACATGGTGGCATAGTGATTGCAACTTTATCAGGTTATGCAAAGCTGTTCCAAGTCTACTTGCAACCCCTTGCAGAGCTGACAGGCAAGAAATATTTGCTGAAGGGTAATTTTATTGAAATGTGTGAACATCCGTCCTTTTCCAGAAAGAACCTATGGAAAAGTTTTGACAGAGAAAGGAAGATCTTATACCTCTATAGCTGCTATGTTTTGGAATGTGCTGTCTGCAAATCTGTGTTCTGGTTTTGCCTTAATTCAAGATGAAAAATGGTATTCTGAATCAGGCAGAGTAGTAAGTTAAACTTGAAACTTTAAACTGCTGAAATAATCACGTTGTGAAGTGTGATGCAACCATGTATCGTGGTGTTACAATTTAGTATACTCTTAGATACTCTTCTTACTTCAACTTGAAACATGAACAGATTTCAGAAAGATGTTACCATGAATTGAAATTGTGATTGTTTGGCTATCAGTGCTTAAATCTACTTTCCATTTTCCATGGCTATTGGGTTCTGTTTATTCTCTACTTTTCCTCTTCTGGTGCTTAGTAGAGAAGCAGAAGACACGTATGCAATATTTGTGGCAATCAGAATGAGAGTGTAGAAAACAGTTAAAGACACAATGACTGTTTTGAAACAGAACTGTACCATTATTTCCACTTGGGATTAAATGAAAAAACAAGCAAGCAAAAAAAAAAAAAAAAAAAAAAAAAAAAAAAAAAAAAAAAAAAAAAAAA
>NW_024884711.1:13744746-13787246 GCF_019232065.1 Centrocercus urophasianus
AAAAAAAAAAAAAAAAAAAAAAAAAAAAAAAAAAAAAAAAAAAAAAACAAAAAAAAAACCCACAAACTTCTAATCTTACTACGGTTTGGGGGGAAGAGTGAGGTAAAAATCTACAATTGAATCAGATGTTGCCAGGAGTGTTTTGTAATTTCACAAAGTTAATGCAAAAGAAAATAGGGAAAGTTGCTAGAATTGCATGGGATTAACAAATAATAATAATTAAAAAAAAATGAAAAGGAAAAAAGAAAAAAAAAGGAACTTCAATAGATTTATTTTATTTTATTTTATTTTTTTAACTCATCTGTCTGATCTTATATGTAGAAAAAGCTACAGATGCCAGTGGAAGTTACTGAATATTTGTATCTTGAGTCAAGGTGGTTTTAGGGATTTCATGAAATAATAATAGAATGTAGTCTGAGAAGGCAGTATCCTTGGAAGTGACATTTAAGAAATATCTACTGGAGTCAGTTCCATCAGTTAATATATTGCCATTTAGAAGTCATTTCATTATTCAGAAAGTTCAGACAATTTAACTGGAGTTTTTTTAGGCCAAAACTATCTATGGAACAGATTTGGCTAACTTCTGCAAGTTTAATATTAAAATTGTGTTTACAGCAGGGGAAAAAAAATTATGGACTTAATTACTATGCATTGGAGATTTGAGAACTCTTTGTTTCCTGTCACAGTATCTTTGAGCTCCATTTGGTTTTGCTTTGTGCTTTGTCCTTTTTTTTTTTTAAAAAAAAAAAAAAAAACTGCTACTATTACATGACAGATTTCTAACTTAGTCTAAAACAATGAACTTTCTGACTGGACTGTTGAGAGGGAAAGAAAATAGTAAGTAAAAATATATGGGATTAAAGTTTTCCTTTGAGAGCACATCTTCAAATATAGTATAAATTTTAATGAAGTATGGTATACAGTATTTTGGTTTGATGTGTAAAGAGCTGTTAAGATGTGCTTACTTTGCATTGTCATTGTGCTTGGAAATCCTGAATACAGGGATCAAGATTCTGTCCTGACCGGTTCTTAAGCCACAAAAAGATGAAAGAGGATGGTCTATGCCTTCCCAAAGTCTGAGTGCTCTCTTGCTGGCTACAAGCACTGATAATAGTGCAAGAGCAAAATAGGAGCAGAATGGATTTAACTTCTCAGTATTTCACTCCAATGAACAATCTTTCAACAAAATCACCTAAATATTTTACAAGTAGTACAGGAAGAAAATATTCAATATTATGTAATGTTCATTTTGACTGTATCTCACACCTTGAGTATGTTTTATCATTCAAGCAATTAGTGCAGGTTTAAGACTAACTCCAAAAATTGTTGTACAGATTTTAAGCTACTAAAATTATGCTTATAAAAGAAATAACATAATTTTTGAATAATTTTTATGCTTTTGTGCATGACTTGCTCTTGTACAAATTCAGGCCACTAAATACATAGAGAGTTCTTAAGTCCATTTATAGATCCCCTTTCTGTATTGCAGCTGTGCAGTAAGGCAAGTAGAACTACTGAAATGTGTGATTCTCAGAGCTTTCAGCAGAATGTGACTTCCTCAGCTATTTAAAGAATGGGAATCAATACCTACCATTGAATACGGAAACTGGCTCCGAGTCCAGTGGCATCATCACCATTTCAAATTCATGTAGTTAGATCTCCCCATTCTCATGTATTAATTTTTTGTGCCAGTCTACAAGTTTTTGTGCTTTCATTTGGGTTTGTATTTAAAAAAACATCATGGCAACCCAGAAGTTAACTTATGTGCTGGGTACTTCTGATAGTTGATTTTAAAACAACAAACAGGAAAAAAATGGCAAGGACAAAATACAGATTAATCACTCAACCCATATAAAGGGAAATCCCTCCTTTCCTTGCCTGTCTTTCTCCAGTTACCTTACTCCATTTTCCTTTACACTTTGTTTTCAATGAATGGGAGAAGTGAGAGAGATTGCACAGAAGTTGATTTGTAGCAGAAGAAAGTGATGAGGGCAAAATGGGATATCTATGTTGGGCTAGTCTCCTGTTACACTGGCTGCGATCAGCATTAAACTGCATCTTGCATTTTGTAGAGTGTATTGCAATATTTCTATGATTTCTTATACTTCAAATAGCCTCATTTATATGTTGATAAGTTAAATAGCTATGAAATCAGAGTACGCATGAGATAAAAAACCACCAGATCAATGGCTCTGTTTTCTTGATGCCATCAACATCCAGTGAAGTGTATAAATGTGATCAAATAACTTCATAATTTGTTGAAAGTAATTCAAACACAAATACTATTATACTGCTACCTAAACAAAGTCTTCACCAGCGCTACAATTGGAAAATCCAAAAACTCACATGGCAACATACAAATGGATATTTCAGAATACTAGATGTTCCAGTTTTTAAGACAAAATCTTTATTTCAAAATTTTATTTTTAATAATCTTAAGGGGGGGAGAGGGGTAATCCATCTGCTTTCCCAAATTGTTCCATCTGACTCCTATAGAACCCATAATTGCAAAGTGACTCAATCTTTTGTTACTTTTTTACATGCAAAAAATTGTTGCAATCTAGGAAGTGCTATTTTACAGGTCTAGATTGGGAAGGAATAAATATAATTTAACTCTGGCTTTTATTCACCAACGAAATATTCTAATTTTTTAGAGCACCCGATGAAAATTTTCCGTCTCCATAGAACAAGAATTTTATGTTGATTCTCTAACCTCATCTGATGACATAAAATTTAAAAATAATACATGAAGTAAGATGAATGAACTGTCTTAAGATATTTGCTGTTTACTCCTCCTTTCTCTTATATAATTATTTGTTTATTTATTGTAGCTCATACATGCCATCAAATAGATTATATGATCCCAGGAAACTGATGTGCTAGTTGCTTTACCATTCGGCTGTGGAATTGAAGCTATTTCAAACTCTGTGTAATAGCTGCATGGGTGTACTGATAGGAGTTGCACATGCACAGCATTTCTATACTGTTTGACGATCTCAGTTACTATCTTGCATACCTAATGTGATTTGTAAAAGTGTGAGAATGTAATAGATTGTTCCTAGAGAGTTTTCAGCCATCGGTTATTAGCAGTTATATGTTATCCTTGCTGTAAAGAAATTAATTGAATTGTATGAATGAATATTTCTGATAAATTAAGATACTTGCTGAGTTAAATTGTTAAAATCAAGAAGAAAAGGGGATGAAATGCAATGAAGATATTTAACTCATAGATATTTGAATTTCAGTTTGACCTCTTTGTTAAAAGCAGCTATGTTTGTCATTCTGATGAAGATGCATTTTGCCATACCTTGCTGTTGACAGACTCTCACCTACTTTTCCCATTTATTATGATAATAGTCTACCAGATGTCATATGTCACAGACTAGTGAAGTTGTCTCTGTCTATTACTGCTTTTTTTTATAATGTGCATTCTTGTTTGTCTTTCCTTAATTTAGGAATTGTTTTATGCTCTTTGACATCCTCTTTTTTATGAGGAAAAGAATAGAGGTTAACTACCTAACATATTTAAAGAAATTTTAGGTACAAGATGCTATTTTCTTCCCATTATGTTAAAGTGTGTTTTAATATGGAAGGGTAACTTAAAAATGATTGAACAGCTTAAAACTCTAGTAAATGTTAATTTAAAGTACGTAGCTCTATTTTGCTCAGCAATTTTTTAGAAAATTTCAGTAGATAGATAAGTGCTAATAAGTGGAGTTGAAAACACGAATTACAGGATTTTTATACATAACTATAGTGATAAGAGTAACTGAAGTCATTACTCCTTACCTGAAACATAAAATAGGATATATATATATTTTAAAGTGTATCCTATCTTTTAGCATATAGCCATCTCATATATACGTAGACATATGTGAAAAGATGCAATAGAAGCAACTGGTTAGTTCCTGTCATTCAGAGGTGTGGTATTGTTCATATGTGTGTGTTAATTGATTACACACCATGCCTGTGATCTGAACACAAGTTGGAGAAACATTTTAAAAATAAGCAGAGTTACTTGGAACCACAGGCAGATTTTTCCTCCACAGATTGAGAAAGAGGGAATCAAAGAAAGCTTGACATTTTTCTTTTTCCTTTGCAGTTTTATGCAACCAGATTGACCATGGCTTAAATTATTTCAAGTTAGTTCTGACAAATTCCTATTTTAGAAATATCTAAGTCACTGTCCAAAATAAATGTTGTGCCCTGATGGTTTTTTCAAAATTAATTTTAACCTTTTTTTTTTTTTTTAAAAGAAGACTTGCATTTCATTTTTGTCTCTCAAAGATTTGAGCTTTTTAACTGACTATAGTTTTCTTTTAAATAAAAGCAAAGCAATAAATTAAATTGGAAAGATTAGTTGTCTTTACAGATCTGAAACAAAACAAAAACATTATATGTTAAATAGACGTCCCTTTTGTTGAGATGATCCTTGATTCCAACTTAAACGTTTATATAGCAAAAAGTAAAGAGAAGGTAAATTTATATAAAATAGCTAAATTTTATCCTCCCTGTTCCTTGATGAATTGCTGTAAATAGAATGTAACAATCCCATTACTTTGAGTAAAATGCAGGTTTTGATTTGATGCACAGGAACTACATTTTTATTTAAAAGAGAAATAATCTTTATTTCTTTAAATGAGAAAAATCTATGATACATTTCTACCTTTCTACACAGAGGAGAACTATAGTATTTAAATTAATGATAGTAATGAGGAATATAGGATATTTTTAGGCTGATAGATCAAGTATGGAATCGTTTGCACTATATCAATTCAGCTTTAAATCCAAGGAAGGAAACGAATATGCAGATTTTTTCTTTATCTTGCATTCTGCTTGCATTGCACCCATTCATCTTAATTTGATTGGGCCAGGCAAACCAAAGTGAGAACTGTGATTTTGTATGCAAGGTGTTATTAGCCTGTAGATGATGAGGTTAATTTGATTATGAATTAATAACTTAAAATACTCTTGAATTTTAACTGTTATTAAATAAAATCAGCAATTCACAAAATATAATACCATTACCTCTCATTGAAAACAGGAGGATATACATTTAATCTTCTGTAAAATAATGCCCAGTCCATTAATACTTTTCACTGAGAATAGGTATAATCTCACATGTTGTGTAATCTTACTAATTTTAGCTGAAGTTGTTCCTTTGCTTTATCAAAGTTGGCTCAACTACAGGGAAGTGTGCTTAGCTGCAGTAGTGGCTGCCTCTTGAGCAGAACTCTAGCGTTACCAGTTCCTGACAGCTGCAAGCCAGCCTCTGGGCATCTTGCTAAATTTTCAAATGTAATTATACAGTAGACTTCCTTTAACAAATTCTGTGTTCCCAGCTATAATTAAAACAGCTTTTCTTGCCTCCAGCCTGTTCCTTATCTTACAACCCACCTCCATATCTCCCACTGCTGGCTAGGGTTATCCAGTAGAGCTGATGAATCTAGAAAAGCAGAGTTTACCTTCTCTAACTTCACAAAGATGGTTTCTGCAGCACAGAAGATCCAGTTCTTCTGTTTGACTGTACTGAAGTGACATGTCTTTGTTTTCTGCAGAACAGTTGATTAGCAGCCTTCAAAAAGTGCTTCTCACATTTAGGATATATTGTTTCTTGTAAGCACATGTATGCAAAATGAAAATAAAAACTGTCTGTGTTACATTCTAGATATTACACATCTTAGACGAAATCTTAGATCTGATTTGAGACAAAATCCTGGGTAATTTTAAGCAAAGAATGATAAAACAGGATAACCTGCCCACAGATGTGCTATATATTTAATATTGGTTCCTGTCAAAGAAGTTCCAAAGCAACTATGCATATTTGCTCCTCTATATCAGCCCAGTAGTAAGGGAAGCTGATGTGGTGGTTTTAAGTATGGGAGTGTAAAGATAAAAGGTAGATGGGAGAAGTCATATGCTGTTAAAGGCATACAGAAACATCCTTCCTTTTTGTTGTCAGTTTTGGCTGTGATTGGCTGAATGTTATTGGAAAAATATATTGCCTAAAAGATCACAGATTACTGTCTAGTTCAATATTCTTTTCTGCAGCAGGATTGAGTAATTTATCTCACCTTTTTCTGAAAAGTTTAGGTGAGTAAAATACCCCCTAGAATTCATATTCCCATTGACTTTTCATAATTTACCACCATCTTCCTAACAATTCTGATGCTCAAACTATATACAGCATCGTTAAGAGATGGAAGTAGTTATCACCTCTTCACATACATGTGCGCATCTGCAAACCCACCCACCCTGCATGCCTATTAACATGTGATACTTCTGAAAGACTCCACAAAATTTAGCCACTTGGTTTGTGAACTTCTCTGTCCACTGACTCCCAGTGCAGTATTTTATCAGTGGTCCGTTTTGTCTTCATCTCTATGCTATATTCATGTTCTTTCAAAATCCGCCACCTTGGATTTCTATTAATTGAATCATTTTCTTGATTTCTGGCTTTTTCTTCACTCTTCAGAAGCATTCAGAAATCAGATCCTGTCCTCTGAGGTGCTGCTGGTTTTTCATAGCATTGCATTATCTGTAGCTTTTGTCACATTCTATTGAATGAAATAAGAGACTGTTGAATGGAATAATCTTCTAATGGAAATACTAAGACAAGAGTTCCTTCTTTGTGTTCCTCTTCCAGCTTGACATTTTTCAAGTTTTTTTTTGTTTTTGTTTTTTTGTTTTTTTTGTGTGTTTTTGTTGTTTTTAATTCCTTACTTCCTTTCCTCCTTGTTCGAACCTTGCTTGTCTTATATCATTGTAGGACTCTTTGATAGCTTATACAGAACAGAGATGAATGTTTTTTTGGTTTTTTTTTTCTAGCTGAGGGGTTGTGCAGTAGAAATTTTCTTTGGTTTTGTTTGTTCTGTAATTTCAGAAAAGCACAGTTGAGTTCATAACAATAAGATTTCAAAGGTTACCAGAAAATTAAGTGCTCTTTCATCACATTTTATGTACCAAGCGGAATGGGATTAAACAGGTCAGTTCCAGAGGGAAATGAGATCTAAAATTTTGCTTTTTGATTATGTGAAGTGTAAACGTGGGTAATTACATATGGATATCATCATTTTGGCCTCTTGCATCTCAGTACAGTAAAATAGGTTGGGAAAAAGATTGAAGTACAGCAATGGAGATTCAGCCCCCAGTGCTTGCTTATATCTGAATACCCTATGAAAAAACTTTTAATCTGAATGACAATGACTTTGGTATTTGGGCTGATGGCCCAGGGAAGACCTTTCCTTGGTATTCAATAAATTTGTGCATAACCACCTAAAAACTGTCATTTATTTGGCTATTCTACTTGTATACTGCAACATGGAGAATTTTAACTAAAAAATAAGACTGTACCATTAAAGGCAGTGAAAGCAGGATGTATTGTTTTTTTTCTGTTTTATTTGACAAGGTCTATCCTATGAGCTGAGCCCACTTGCTCGCCAACAGATAATGGGACCAGAAGCCAGAACATTTATACCAATTGATAATGTCTCTTTGAAATTTGATGTTTTCTGTTTTAGCTGCCAGTTTACTTTATAGGTCACTTAATTTTTGTTGTTTTTTTTTTAGTATGAGCTGAGAGAGAATATTGCTGAATGTGCTAAAATAGATGTGTCTTTTTTTTTACGGCTGGCATTTAAGTAGACAAAAGAGTCATGCTTCTCTGATAATAAGTAGTACTATAATTGATTGTTGTTAGAAACCCTTAAAGTACATTTTTATGGTTGAAATGTACTTTGGGTAAGCAGTGTTCACTTTGCCTATTAAAATAATTCACTGTATGCTGTGGTTTCTTTGAGTGTTAAGGAAGTAGGACTTTTTCCTGCAACAGTAATTGGTTGACACTGCTTGACCTTAATGCAAAGCTACAGTATTTAATGAACAAACGGAAGGAATAAAGTTTTGATAAATAAGGCAATTTTCGTGGAACCTTTAGAAATATGCTTGAAGTCTTTTAGTGTTAGATTGACGGTTTTTCTTTTTGTGAAAAGAATAAGTGAATAATTTAAGGCTATATTTCATGTTTTCAGATCTTCATTCTGTCATATAAATAATAGACTGTGAAATACAGCAGCTCCTGCATTCACAGATTTAATAGACCTATGCAAGTGAGTATCTTACTCACTCCTGGCATCTTAAAATGCACTTCTCTGATAATGTATGTCTGAAAAGAAATGCAGAAGCGAGAAATTGCTAGACTCTCCTCAATAACCAAATTCCACACGTCACTCTTTTTTAAAAAAAAATAATCCAGAAATTGTTCTGCTTACAGACATCGTAAGTAAAGTAATACATTGCTATTCAAAATTAATGTGTGATCTGATGTTTGTTAAAAGGGAAGACTGTGGGAAAGGAATTCATGTTTGGATAAAGCATAGAACTTCGTGACACCATCAAATCTTAACGAGAAGATAATAGTATTTAATTAGTGAAATATGAGGGAAACTTATAATATTTACTACATTTATTCTCAATTATGTATTTTTTCTTGAGATATAACAATGCTGAGAAATACTGTTGGAGAAGAAGAGAAACAAAATGAATCTAGTTTCTTTTCTGTTTCCTTTCCCTCCCCCTCCCATGTTAAGAGTCTTTATTTTGATATCTCTTTAAATGATGGTGAAGTAAGACTTGAGAGAACAAGTAGTGGAGCAGTGGATTTTTTCATGTAATTTTAGGACTAGTGAACCATGTGAAACATAATGATTCTTCTTGAAAGAAGAATGTCTATTTTGTTAGCTGTAAATTGTTGATTTCCAACAATTTAGAAGACTAAGATAAAATTGTCTTCATTTTCTTCCTGTCATCTACTTGTTTCATCCCTGGAATAATTCTGGGTACTAAGAACCCTCTACTAGGACTTGAATTGATGCTGAACTCTTGCCTGCCTCTGTCTTGTGACTACGTGTGCATCTAGCAACTGGGGAAAGATCATTATTTCACATTTCAAAGACTGCCTTCTGTAAATAGTATTTAGGAACTATCAGATAGTCCGCCTTTGTCATGCTGTTGCTTTATGTATTTTCCTCATAAGTTCCAGAAATGGGTAGTATGAATCGTTCAGACAAAGAGGGCCATGAGGATTAACACGACCCTGTATTCACTTTTGTAAATTATTTCCAAAATTTATTCATTTCTTCATTTCCTCTTGTTTATTTTTTTTCTTATTCTCTGTAAATCTGTCTCTTGGTTTCAGCTGGTCCAAACATTTAAATGAAAGCATGCTTTTCCCATTCTCGAGACTATTCTGCTCACTGAAAACTCAATGCATCAGTTCAGGTATAGAGACTGTACTCTGGGGGGGAGACCTGACAACATCCTTTAAATCTCTAAAGAGGAGCTGTAAGGAAGACGGAGACAGACTCTTCAGCAGTGTCTGTTGTGAGTGAACAAGGGGAAATGGTTTCAAACTAAAAGAGGAGATTTAGATTGAATATAAGGGAGAAGTATTTTTTACAATAAAGGGTGGTAAGGCATTGGAACAGGTTGCCCAGGGAGGTGGTAGAAGCCCTATCCTTATAGACACTCAAGGTTAGCCTGAATGGGACCCTGAGAAACCTCATCTGACTGTAGCTGTCCCTGTTCATTGCAAGGACTAGATGGCCTTTAAAGGTCCCTTCCAACTCAAAAAGAATCTCTGATTCTATGAAATTAACTTGTAAACTAGTATCACAGCAATGTGAAAATGACCTGTTTTCAGAACTTATGTGTAATAATGTTTTGTATTTCTTTTGCTATATAAGCATTATTTAAGCCATTGACTAAGGATATTTTGGTTGTTTCGTTAAGAATTCACAAGATAAATATAATGGTTATCGTAAGCAAACTGAACTGATTTACTGTAATAACTGAGGTGACACTTCCATTATTAGTCATTATTAATTCAGTACAAAGCCATGATCTCACTGTGGCAAAGATGTACACATATGAACAATTATTTATTTGCAGGCTTTCACCTGTTGAGACAGGGTAGGAAGGTGATATAAAAATCAAAAAAGATGACAATGGAAAAGCAGAACAGCAAGGAAATAAAGATACTTTGCTAATGCCTGTATTCTGATAGTGTTTTTAAGTTCTCAGTTGGCTGCTGTTCTGTATTTAGTCAGTACAGGTCTTTTTGCTTAATTTGTTAACACCTACAGAAATTAGAATGAACAGTAGTTATGACAAATGGACTATGTAATCTGAAAATTGTATTTTGTCACATGTTTTAGTTACAAAACCTACTTGAAATCAATTGTCCAAACATTCACTTAACATATTAATAAGTAATACAGGAATGCTCTAAGCCCTCTTGAATTAGACATATTACAACTTGTTACAAATTTTAATGCCAGTCTTAATAACTCAAAGTATACACTAGAATAAAAATATATTTATATGCTAGTATATAACAACTGGGATGGTAATCTAAATTTAAAATAAAGACACCACTGTTTAGTGAGAACTATGAAATTTTCTCATGTGTACAAGAGTGTATTTAATTTCTTTAAAAGAAATTCTAGAATGTTTTCCTTTAAAGTAAGCAAGGTCTTTATAGTTTATTTCTAAATGTAGTTAAATCTGTGTTGACAACAATGGTCATACTTGAGTACTTCTGCAACATTGGCATCTTCTAGGACTTTATTTTTTAAAAGGGTCTGGATATTTGTGTTCTCGGGCTTTCTAATCAAAACAGTGTAGACACAGTAAAGTATTTAGAAAGTATCCTTTTCAAAAAGGAAAAATACTGTTTCCAATTGAACACTATTAGCATCCCCTATTTTTAATAGGAAAAATTGCTTTAAAATAGCAGTGTAACCCATAATTATGTGAATAGGATTGAATTATCTCAAATAAGTGGCTGATCTGTTGATGGAATTTGGTTTAAATTTTTCTTGAAACCAGAGCCTTGAGCATTTTTGGTGTGTTCAGAACTAGCTGTAGTGTGCTGTTGAATCTTGTAAGATATTTTTCATCTATTAATAATGAATTAACTACTTTATGGAAAATGTGTGTAGCAATATCAAGTTACTGAAATTTGTAAGGCACGTGTTTTTAAGAAGTCAAGGGAGGAAGAGTTGATAGCCAAGAATTGAATGTTGATTTAAAAAAAAATAAAATAATCAGTTTGAATTCTGAAATTATAATAAGTGAGTTTGCAAACCTTGGAGTTATATTCCAGAGAGTAAAACTTCAGCAATTATTTCTTTTAAATCTATTTAGCCATCTCTCTGCAAATATTATCTCATTAAAAATAAATAAAATCGCATGGTCTTATTTTATATGTGATTTCTTTCTCTTCTGTGACATGATTGTGTGAAATACATACTTGATTTGAAAACTATATTAGTTTCAGTCACTTGACTTTGTTGTTATATGGAAATTTCTGTAAGAAATGCAATGTTTTAATTTAAGTTAAAAAAAAAAAAAAAAAATTAGATTTTCAGGGGCATTTTTTCATCAAACATCTTTACTGTCCATCCAAAGCTCAAGTTCAGGAGTCTGGTGCCAGGATTACTCCATCTTCCTTGTTTGTACTGCTTACTTCTGAAGTTGGCTTCAATATCGTTCTAACAACTGTCTTGTTTCTTCAAGTACCTGCCACACTGAGTTAATTTTTCTGTCTTAAAAAGAAAAAAAAAAAATAATTTTGTCTCACCTTCATTAATGTCACAGTTAACTCTTTTAGCACTTCTAATATGATGTTTGCAATGTTATCCAGATAACGTTTTACCTTTTCTGTAAAGTGACTTTTACTAGCATAGATGCTTTTTTACTAGTCTACTACACTAAATTGTAATAGACAGTTGAAAATTCTGACTGTAGTATGCCATTTTATAAGCTATGGATAACTGCTGAAGTCTGCTTGCCAATGAACTGGTGAAACATCATCAGTGGGAGCTTCTATTTGTTTTCTCTCATCCCCTCACTCCTCATTTGAAAGAGAAGTTCACTATCATAATTCAATTCTTACAGCAACATGGCAGCGTTTAGAGGTGATATAATGTTTGCTATTAAAGAATTGCCAATTTTGCCCTAAATAGCTAGATTTTATTTCCTCAATTTGCTGCGTTCCCTGTTTTGTTTGGAATTACCTGGTAAATGTTGAAGTAATACTAGTGAATTGTGTGAAGGAATTAGAAAGTTGAAATGTAGATTTAGAATACTAATATTTGTCTACAGAATAACTTCAGTTCAACAGATTAAATATCATGAAACTCAATTGGAACAGTTTTTGCTCTTAGTGACTCCCACTAGCATCTTTAATTAGTTATTTTTCCTTTATACTGGACTGGAAAATTTAGAACCCTTTCTGTACTGATTTTATAAGAGATGTATGTGCTTGTGTTTATGTATGTATAGTTTCTGTACCTTTCAAATGTAGTTAGTTTTTTTCTGGTGTTGCAGTGAAGTACAGAACACTATGCAGTACATTAAAGAAATAGAGTCTGTGCATCAGAACAATTTTCATGCCTCACTCAATTCTTAATGTAAATTAGTAGGAACATTGGTTATCCATTTGAGAAATTGAGTTGGTATAAAAATAAAAATGCACTTATGGTGTGTGGTGCTTTGTGTATCATCTTGGGAGTGTTTTTCTGTTTATCTGTCACTTGCATTAGAAAAAGCAGTCACTGGCTGCAGGTGATATTAAAAATTAAAGGTTAACCTCAATTTCTTTACTGACCAGACATGGGGCAGAAAGTTCTTCTGGATGTATGCCTGAATTTTGGAACTGTCAAAAAGAATTGAGAAGTAAAGACTTGTGCTTTTGGTAATTTAATTTTTGTGTGCATGTCTGGATATATGGTTTTAACATTTTCAAGTGTTTATATTGCTTATAATAAGTGATATCAAGAATCTTTTTCATTGCATCCAACTTAACGAAATTGAAAAATAACATGATAATACTATAGCAAATAATTATATTGATCTGCATAATTTTGGGAAAGATGTTTTTATTTCTGTAGAGAAATTAATAAAAGTAGCCTTTCTCCTATTACTAGAAAACGTGTCTTTCAAAAACTAGTTAAAATTTTTATTGAAAATTGCTATAGCAACATTTGAACGTCCTGCTTAGCTCAGTGTGCATTTAATATAGGCCAAGTATGCAAGTTGCTCATGAACAACCCTGGGAAATCTTTCTTTTAAGTAGTAAGACTTTTGACAAAGTTGGCTGCTATGCCATGGTGAGTTCAGACTGATCCAGATTAGATGCTGTAGTGCTTCCCTCCTCTCACTCTTTGTGATGGAGTTGTAATGTTCAGAAAAGAAGTCTAGCTTCAGGCAGCAGTGGTTGCCGTGTAACCTGCCAGATATCTTTCATTTGTGAAGCAGCTATTATGCTTGTTCTGTGGTAGACCAGCTACGGGCAAGTCTTGATACAGAAGATGCAAACTCAAAGCTGTGACTGCTGCTCTTACCTTCTGTTTTATCTCGTGATTTACTTATCCATGCATATAATCAATAGATCTGCTGCTTGTTACTTTCTCAGTGCAAATGAGCGGGAAGAAAGAACAATGGAATTGCCTGCTCGGTCTCTGTGATTCAAATAGACTGCCTAAACGTACTCATCTTCTTCCTTATCCCCCTTCTGTTGAAGGATGAATTTCTTTTGTCCATCGTCTTTTTTCTTACAGAATCACAGTATCCTTAGAGTTGGAAGGGACTTTAAAGATCATGTAGTCCAACTCTTCCTTCTTCCTACAGCTCTTCTTTGGAAAATATGAAAATAGTCATTAAGGAAAGCTATGGATGTTACTTCAGAGAAGACCATTGCAATAGAAATTTGTGAGGAAGCTTAGTATTGCACATACTCATATAAAAGTTTTAAAATTATTTATCCATGTGCTTCTTGATAAGTTTGACAGTTATGTCAAGACTTGTAAGCTGAATTTTTCAGATTTTGAAATACATTTTGTTAAGAATTTATTGATGGGAAAGTGATAATACACATTTCATATGTTTTACTTATTCCTATTTTGTTAAGACTGTTTCAGACCAGTAATTTCTCTGAAGACAGAATATTTGCAAGTGACAATAATTTTTCTCTATATTTCCCTCTGCTTGAACTTATCTCAGTTTTCACCAAGATCAGTGCTTAATTTAACAATTCCCACTGTCAGGTGTACCAGATTTATTCACTTGTCGTACTAACGAACCTGATCAAGCATTATGTCACTATTGAAATAACTAATGAGGAAACTGAAGTAATGTATAGCTTTACACTCAGATCTTTTGACTTACTAAGTCATTAAATTGCACAGAATAGTTGTTTTACAAACCGATTTACAAAACAGCTGTTTTACAAACTGATTCTAAAGTGTTAGTTTTATAAACTGGATTATGGGGAAAATAATTAAATACGGCAGTAATTTGTTATAATTTGAAACTGACAAATTTCTAGGAATTTCTACTGATTTTACGTATTTTTTAACATGCTCTAAAGTGTATGGCATTTTATATTTTTTCATGATTCTTCAGTTACTTCCTTTAAATTCAAAACAAACAACTTCTCTACCAGTCTAGGTCTGGTGACTTTCAATCTTGTTACAGATGGCTTCTCAAATACTACAGTAATCTGTGGTTTGTGGAGCAACTAAATTATCGATTTGTTACACTGTCATAGAGGTCATCGCACATCTGAATGAAGCAAACATTTAAGAAAAGAGAAGAAGCTCTTTATGCAGTGTATCTGGTGCTGTTCTTACAGCATGAATGGTCCATGCATCTATGTTCTTGTGATTAATTTGTGGCTGTATTGGAAATATCAGCAGTAGAGAGATATATCTGTATACAAAGGACTCTTTCTCATATGTAGCAGAACTTACGGGATATTCAGCTTTGAAGAATGAAAAGCAAGTCCAGATTTTAGCTATATCGTTTCCACATCAGGGTGCATATTGTCACCTCTCTGATAGCAACTTCCATAGCTTTATTTCTGTGGCTGTTAGATGGCCCCAGTGAGGATTAGCACTACTTTGGGTTACCAGCCAATGCTCTTTAGGCATCATTTCTTCTCTCTTAATCTCTGTCAGGGTTTATCAGCTTTATGTAGCTGATGATCACATAATGAATTTTGGTAGTGCTTCACACTGTTCGGTAGATTAGTAGTATATGTCTTCTGTACTTCCCTTGGCCCCTCATGTTGAACAAGATGGCTCTGATGCCTGAGCTGTCCTTGGGCAGAGCCCAGAAAAGTCTGGGAGAGCTTTAGCTTCATAATTGGTGTCTGCTTTATGGTTTGTTTTAATCGGGAAACCAGAATGTGAGGGCATGAACTTACTTCACCTTACCTGCTTAATTTAATGTATGTAACTTTCACAATTTCATTATATATCTTCTCTTCTGTATATTGATAACTTCCAGGTTTCTTTAGAAGCATCAGACTGTTGACAAGTGGCATTACTACTCAGAAGACTTTTATTTATGATCGGCTTTTGTTTATTTTCAGTAATAGAGGTCTACTGTCTTAGGTGATCCTAAATGCTAATGAGAATTTGTTAATCAAGATTGTTTTAAAGTAGTTGTTAAAGGCTTAAAAGTTACAGTCTTAAGAGTTTTTGCATCGAGACAATCATCAGGAGGAGGGACTGTTGGATTGCCAATGGCATGCTGTAAATAGAATGGTAATATTTTGATGCATTTGAAGTGACTCTTACCACAGATGTGATCATTACATGCAATTGTTTCTGATGCATTCGATGTTGTGATAATGTTGCAATAAAGTCTTAAGAGAAAGAAGTTCTAGAAAATTGTCTTCTCTTGAAGGGGAGAAGGCTCCATTTAGTGATTATGCCTGGCTCTTTTTCTCCTACCCAGGAAATACTACGCAACTTACTTTACTACTGGGACAAATTCTTAAGAAAGTTCACAGGATTTTAGTGCTTTATACTCTTAATTAATACCACTGAATGTCTGAATATAGACTGAATGGCAATGATGGCCTCCCTCAAAATAGATGCCAGCTATGTGCAGTTGGAGTCTGGTGTTAGAGATTGCATCCTCAATGCAAGTAGCAGCCTTTCTCAGTTGTTCTCACGACAAGCTGACAGTTGTAATTAGATAGAAAGGAACTTAATAAAGCTTTATAAAATTCACAGTGTTGACCAACTGCCTACTAATATAAGATCCTCTACATATTGCTCAGTGAGATGTATTTGGTGAGCTTATATATTGTATAATATAAAGCATTTATTTAAAGTAGCAGTAGCTACCATGGTCAGAAGTTATTCCTCATCAGTGCTCTGATGCATTTAAAGAAATTGATGTGGAACATGAGAAGCTCAGAACTTCCTGAGTCACTTTCATGTGGGCTTATTCAAGGATGATGTGCAGTAAATATCTTCATATTAAGCACTTTCTTTAATAACAATATTTGTACAGACTTAAGATTTTAGCAAAGGATTAAAAACTCATCTGCTTTTGCATTGGTTTTTTTTTTTTTTTTTTTAATCTTTTTCTCAGTCTTACCTTCAAGATCATTTTTAGTAAGCATTACTTTTACAAGCGTTGATTCTGGGGCGAAGCATCAAACTAGATTTTGGAGACATAGGTGAATGTTGATTTATGGTTATTCTGGAGCATGCGTGCCTTGCAAGTATTGAGGTCACATAAAGGCACAATTGTAAGGTTATGTGTATCTTGAAAGTTGCCTTATTTTTCTTCTTCAGCAAGGAAATTGCAAAAGTTGCACAAATTTCTGTCATAGTTTCATTTTACTTAGAAATTTAATGGAACAAGAAAAAAGTCATAGAATCCTCTATTTGATTTTTCTTAGAAACTTTTAAAAACTTATTTACTTTGTAGAAAGTGAATTTTGGCAAAAATAAGGGAAATAGATGAGATGTTTATATTCTGAATTAATGTCTATTTGTCAAATTATGATTTAGTCTGTCTGCTTAGGATATTTTATAGTGTGAAAATTTGCTTCAGATGAATAATTTCGTACATGAATTGCATTTTCATTGATAAAGTGTAAATTTTTAATCACTTCCAGGTTATTTTGGTCCATGGAAACTATAGATATGGAAGTTGCATGGTTTTACCACACTTTGGTGGGAAACAATTATGGTTTCTTTTTACTTCAAGGATGAGCTGTTAGGAAAGATGTAGTAGACCAGGTATGAAAATATTCTCATACAAAATTTTTGAATTTCAAAAGGCAGTGTAAAAGTCATCATAAAAGATGAACTGCTTCATATAAAGTAGAAAGTCCTATTGCTAATTTTCTTCATTCATGGTGTTAGTTTATTTTTACTTAGAGAGTTTATTTTATACAGAGATGTGCCAAGAGCTCCCAGATATTTTGAAAAGAAAATCTCACTAATGTGATTTTGTAACTTTTCTGATGCTACTTATCTGATGTATTGCCTTCTTGAACATATGATTACTGTGCAAACTTAATATGCAGGAGCGTAAAACAAAACAACTGTTGTGCAAGGTTCTTAGAAGAAACATGGTAGAAGCTGCATACTACAATTTATTCAAATGAATTTCAGTATAAATACGGTATTCGAATAGTTTGCAGCATTTTGTTTCTTGTAAATATTTTAATTTTTGCAATTTTTAAGATGTCTGTATTTTCCCTGTGGCAAATACTAATCATTGGCATTGAATTGTCTTCAGTGTTTTTGGGTAAAGGACATGGATAAGTGGAGAAGTATTGCTGTGGGTGAACAATTGGATTGGATGATTTTGGAGGTCTTTTCCAGCCTTGGTGATGTTATGGTTCTATGTTTCTAAGGTCACTCTGACTTCCCTAATGATTTTACTGTTGAAAATATTGCAACATAGCTTTTTAACATTATTTGTAGGGCACTGAAGAGAAAGCAATTCCTGTTTGGTAGCCGTAATTCACATCAGTACAGTGACAATAGTCCTACTGACTTCTCTTTTGCCAGGCATGCAGCACAATCTAAGGAAATTTAATTATTTACATAGAAAATGAACTAGTTCAAGTTCAATTGTGGAAAGAGGTACTGAATAAGAGACAAAGCTTGCTGTTTTGGCTTGTCACCTGAGTCAAAACGTTCTCCATTTGCCAAACTACAACATAAACTTGAAATTCTTTTAGATTTCTTTTATTATATGATGCAAATGTAGGGTGACCAGGAAAGTCACTGCTCTTTAAAGAGTTTCTATTTGAGTGTATTCACAATCCTTATATTTTGAAGTTGAGTCTTCTAATGACATGTTGAGTAACTTGAAAACTGATGTATATGAGTAGCAGATTCACGTATACAGGACTGACATGACTAGTCATATGTTCCCAGTTTTGTTTAATTAAGATGAGTAACTTTTTTTCATTCATATCACAATTCTCAGGTATCAGGGAATTGTCTCTTCAAAAGGGGTAGGCATATCTAAGACTGTGGTGGTAGGTTCTGAGCTGTTTTGTTATTTGCATTTACAGTGTACAGATGTCAAACAGAGCATTTACCATAACAGAACAAAAAATCCCTTATTTCAAAAGAAGTCAGAATATTTGGGTCAATTTCATTTGACAGTTTTTCATTCTGGAAGCACTTTTAGGGTCAGGTACATTATTAGAAGACTGAAGGAAATACTTTAGCTGACCATAATAGTAAAATCCAGGAAAAGTGCGTATAAAAATGTACAGTTCCTTTGTGTAAATTTGTATTTGCTAGGCTAGATAGGAGAATTGACCATTTGCTCTTAACTGAGGAGCTTATTTTGCACTATGAAGATCTTATCTAATGACAGTTTTTATATCAGATTTTTTCATTCATGTGTCACATCTGTAAACGTGTTCCCAAACTCTACATATAGTTCTGTAGTTATCATAGTGATTACATGGTGTTTGTCAAATAATAGAAAAAAAGATTTATGCAGACAGAGAAAAAACTTTGCAGGTTTAAAATGTGAGCAATCTCTGCATGCTTCATGCACTCATGCCTGTACAAGGATAAGACTGATGTAGAAATTAAGCAGCGTTTCCATTTACAGAAGATCTGTAGTTTTCTGATCACAACTCTGTGAGACACTTTATTTTTCATTGGTGTTTTCTCTCCATGTAATATACATAGGAAGTTAATGATGAAAGAATAGTAAAGTATTCATTGAAACTGAGAATTATAGTATTTGCAAATGTAAAATGATGATTTACATAAACACTGTAGTCAAGAACATTATGAACGTAAATACGCCTTCATCTATTCTCAGTCTTATAATGCCATTCATTGTCCAGTGGGAGATGAAGAGCGATGTTGAGTCTGCCGTTTAACCTATTATGGCAGCCTAAAAAAATTAAATAGCCTTGATGTAAATATGAGGTGGGAAAACAGTATTCATCTCCATTAAGTGACATAAAAAGCCATGGTAAGAACAACAGGCGGGTGGGTGTGCATTAAGTAGTGAAATCCCTAAATTCAGGCTCTAATTATAAGCACAAGGACAATTGCCTCCCACATACTTAAACTGTTATGGGTTTTTCAGACAGAAAATGTGTCTCACAGTTCTTCAGGCACCAGGTATGGATTTTCTTTTGTATTCTTTTTCACCTGATGCGTAATTTCTTTTCTCCTCGTACAAAATGAGGTCCTAATACTAAAAAGCTGACTTTGTTTTCCTAAGTAAGATGAGGTCTTCAGACATTTTTGTAGATCTTATAGCTATTCTTAGGAAGTGGCACACTTTTCATGGTGCCTTAAGCAGGTTTTGCACCATTATATTCAGATTAATTGGGGCAATTTAGGTTTGTTTTTTGATTAGATATTTCAGCTTCATATTATTGTTCTAAAGACCTGTGGATGATTCTGGATGATTATGTTCATGAACCAAACTCATCACATAGGTCGCTGTTTCTTCACTTCTAAATGATGAATTCTTTTAAAAATAATATACTTGCAAGAAAATTGTTACTGTTAGATCATGCAGTTTTTTTTTTCATATTGAGTAATTTGAGAAAAGTGTGTGACCTGTGAAATTGTAAATGAGAATAGAGTTGGTTTTTAAAACTATACTTTAGTTAATTGTGTGTTGCAGTTTCTTAAATATTAAACACTTTCTAATACAGGAGAGACCATTTTGATACCTCTTTCATCTTTAACATAGTACAAGATACGATTTAATTATTTTTTTAAATCAAAATCATTTCTTCAGCTTGGGTTGATATTTGAGTTAGGAAAGGAGATGCATTGTGTCCCTAGCTGACCTGATGTAGTGACTATGATGTCATATCTCTACACTAAATTCGTCTAATTTTGTTTTTCAGTAATTGTCTTATTATCCTTCTCTGTGCTTGATTAAAGTTATTGACTATCACATCTTTTTGGCATGTAGTAAGTTGTAGATCACAATCGAGTCCTCTCTAATCTTATCATAAATAAACTAAATATAATGATCTTAAATCTCTCTCCTGCACATTACAAGGTTGTCCTGATTCTAACTCTTGTAAGTCCTATTGGATCCTTTTAATTTTAACTTTATTTTAAATTGAAGATACCAGGCACTGGATATGGTATTCCAATAATGCCATATGTGCAGATAATTTCAAATCCTTAGTACTACCATATATTTCCCTGTAATGCACCCAGGGATTGTTGTTAGCTCTCTAGCTACAGCAACATGGTAAGAGCAATTGGTTATTTACTGTGACTTCTAAGTTCTTTAGGGATTCACTGCTTTCTAAGAAGCAGTGCTCCATTTTATGTAACCTGTCTTGAATGTTCTTAATGTTCTTAAATAAATGAAAATAATACAATTTATAATCTGACATCTACTTAATATTGCAGCTTATTTGAAGGTTTTTTACTTATTTGGTCGGGGCAGGGCTTCAGCTTTTCGTTTACCAGCAAAGAGTCAGTCACTGGGTTTTATATATATTTTGCATGATTGATATTTTAAAAGAGACAATAAAGGGGATTTTACAAAGCATTAGAGCATTAATACAGCAGAAAGAAGGCTTATAATGTGTTTAGCTTTTGCTGATACCTAATGATACGGCAAAAAAGCACTCTACTACAAGGCTGCTTTTAAGATCCAAGGGAACCAGAGGAGTTGTAAAGAATAATGGATAGCATATCTTAGATTAATTCTTTTAAATTTAGTTTTAGGAGTAGAAGCACAAAAATCCTGCCTTAATCTTGCTATTTCTTTTAGGTATGCTGCTTATTTTGCTTTTAGTAACTTGTAATTTAAGATCACAGTTATTAGGTGTATTTCTGCATTTTATATATCGCTCCCAGATGCTACAGTATTAGTTTTTATCACTGCATATTTTATGAAATGTCAGCCTTCTGTTGGCTGTTCACGCAGCATTGTTAGTGATCAAAGCCACAACATAAAGGAGAGAAATCTAAACAGTTGGCTTATCTTTGTCCTTCATTGTGACACAATACCATAAAATTACTTTACTATATAAAAGGCAAGCAAAGCTTCACACTCTGAAAAGGTGAACTTCTTGTTAGGCTCAACGAGATAGATAAACTCTTATCAGTAATATTTTGTATGAGGAAAGTAAAGTTAGCTGTTACATCTTTTTGCTTTGGACCAAGTTTTCATCTTTTTCTGCCTTTTCAAATCACAATCATCTTTATATATTAAAATACTTTTCTATACATTAAAATGTTTCAAAATTGAAGAAATGTAATGCCCTTCAGAGTGTACTATATGATTATATTTTAGAAGTAATCTGTATTACATTTTCAGGAACTTCTCTGAAATACAATTAGTCAAGGCACACTATATATCATTTGAAGAGTGATAAATGGGAAGATAATAGTCTTTATGTTATGAAAACTGCTGTTGGTTATCAAATATATTCAACTTATCATTTTGCATGGATATTATTCTGAATTAATCTAAATTTCTGGTAAAAAATTTCAGGACAAGTATCAGCTAACCTTTTTTTTTTTTTTTTTTCTTGTGTGAGTTCTGTATCAGAACTGAGGTAATAAAGTGGTAAAAGCTCTACAAGCTCTAGAGATATTCTATAGGAATTAAAATCTTGAATGATTTTGATCAGCTGTTGTGTATGCCCTACACAGCAGTTGGTTCAATCAATTTTATGTTTTGGGATGGTTTTATTAAAACGAGCTGCTGCTTTCAGTAAATCATTGTAAAGATGCTAGCTTTGTATATGCTTTTCAGGGACCTGCAGCTTACCAATGCAATCTCTCAATGTAACCTCACTGAAGTCTGTTCACCAAGAGGCTATACTGAGTTAGTGCCCTCCGTTCATTGCAGGTTATTGAACAGGAAGATCATTAAAAGAAAGATGTGTCATCGTATGATAGTGGTGGAAAAAGCATAATATTGTGAAGATTGAAGGCAGGCCAATCAATGGGCTCTGGGCAGTCTTTCATAAAGAAAAATGATGATGCATCTGACTTCTTAAAAAACATTTATGCTTCCAGCTGAGCATTGTCATGCTTTTCAGTAACTCTAATGCCTGTAGTATGCCTTCATTCTCTCTCAGAATATGACTACATTTTGATATGCACTTTGGAGACTCTGAACACACTGATAGTGGTATATCAGAAGCATTGATTATTTTTTCCAATTAACTATGAAGACTGAAATTTGGGAAAACAAAATACAAAGCGTTCTGACAGTAATAAGTAGTCCAGCATCAATTTTATTATCTACCTCCTACCCCCTGCAACTGAAAGCTCTCAGCATTAAAAACTATAGGCCTGTTCCCTGTCTTTGTCAGATAAAGCCTTTTTGTGATTTGTTTCTGTTTTGATTTATTGAAGTGGGTCCCACATTGTACAGTCTCCTCCACTGGTTACTTAAGAAGGGTGTATTTTGCATCTCCTATATCCAGTGGGATTCTAATTTGCTGAAGAAGGCAAAAAAATCTCCAGCTTGCTCTGGCTGTGATAGATTTGGAGGGACCAAATAGTGATGTTCAGAGCATGCTTACTGTCCACAGCAGCAAGAGCTGTTTCTCCTAGGGAAAAGAGAAGTGTACAAGGTTATTATAAGCAGTCCTCTAAGTGCCTGAGAATGGGAAGGCCTAATAAGTTGTGGATATGCTGAAAGAATCCATGACAAATTTAGATGAACATGAAGATGTGACAGTAATGGGTATGTACAGTCTTTGAAGAGGGTGAAATGTTTTTTCTTCTCTGTGGTCTTATTATGTCAGGGTTTCAAGTCTGTAGCTGGAGAGTAAACATTTTGTTCAGGGCTCCCTTATATATCTAAGACTGCTTTAACCACATGGTAAGATACACAGATGCTAAAGACATTTTAAGAGCTGGAGTGATAGACAGCTTATCAAGTCAGATTCTCATATGCTTACATTGATTAATCTCTTTGATTCTCTGGCCAACCAGTTATGCATTCATTATTAAATGCACAACTTTCCCATATCCACATGCAAACCTAATGTGTACTAATTTTGCAGTGACCATAAGTCAAGTCTTGATGAAGCATAATACATCGTTTGAAAGACATGATGTTTATTTCTGCAGTTGATGCTTTGTTGTGCAGAGTTTCGATCTTTGTGTCAATAAGTGATAAAAAGATTTGTTGAAATAGTGAATATAGTTATAGTATCTTGCTTTTTAAACTGATACTCTTGAATCTTGATACGCTCTTATGCAATCATTATGCTTTGGAAACTTAATTTCAATTTACAGATATTTTGTATGCACAAATACTCAAAATATTTACAAGATCGGTCCTATAGGTTTTAACCAGCTAGCCTTATTTCCACAGGAAAAAAAAAAAAGGTTTTTGACTGTTTTTACTACCTTTCTCTGTTGCTTTCAAATGTGCTCTTTGCTAGCTTTTGTTGATGCACTTTTACTGATGCGCTCTCATCCTCAAATCTCTAACCTGAGTGTTGTAAATGTAACTGACAGAGAAAATTGAGTCAAATTCGTAGTCAGGAATTTCTTAATAAGATATAAATTGTTGCTTTGGACTTGAATCCCTGTTGATAAAAGTTAAGTTTCTAAAATGTTGCTATATTAGTGTATGCAAGGGATATCACCATGCTCTTTTACCTGAGAGAAATAGTAGTTGCTGTTCCGAACTGCAGAGAGCTCACAGAAGGTGAGAAGTGGATGTAAGCAAACTCATGCTCAAGAAATGTCATTTTGCAGCCCCAAACTTAAGAACTTCATATTGACCTTTCCTATTAGCAACATCCTAAATCATTTTGAAACTTCCATTTTGGAATTTATGAGTGTGAATCTCTGAGCTGTTAGAACTGAGAAAGGGGGAAAGATAGTGAAGTTCCTGGAATGCTGTCTTCAGTATACCTTTTGTTTAATATGCAGATTTTTATTAACAATGAGCATAAAAGAATACATGAATGTTAGCGCATCTGCAAGAATTGAGATGCTTTTTTGGTAACAGTAGAGTAATTGAGATCTTTTCAAAGTGAGTGAAATTTTAGTTCAGAATTTATTGGTAAAGTGAATGGTAACAGGTGCTAATGACACTTTATGAATACAGAATCTCAAATACAAATGGAAGCAGTTAGAATTTCATCTAATGCAACATTAAACCATGCTATATAGTATATCTTCTCCTCTGATTTTTGTCCTTAAAAAGGAGACACTGTTCTTTGTAACAGAAGTTTTCCTCTATCCTCTAGAAATTTAGAAAAATTGCTGTGCTTCAATTTTGTCCTAATAGTGAAAATATTGACTTGCAATGTAAAAAAAGCTGCAATTCTACTTGTGTCACATCTGAGAAAGCATTACTGAAAGCTTTTTTCTATACCTAGTAGTTGAAATTAAAACCAGTGGAATTTGCAGTGATGCTACAAGGTGCTGTTTCATAAATCCTTGCAGATTTATGTCCATTTCAGGCAAGCAGAGGGGCTGCTGTCCAACCTGAAGTGTCTAAGAAATAGGAGCTTGCTGGTGAAGTCTTTCTCCAATATGAGACAGGATTAAAAAGGAAGGGGAAGGCTTTTGGGATTGATGGAGAAACTATGTTTTATATCAACACTATTGCTAAAGAATCAGTGTGGCCAGACTGAAAAGGAGTTTGTAACACATTTGTTTGAAAATAGGGTAAGATCGCGTGGATTCATGTTTAATTTTAATACATTTGTAAGCACCAGCTTATCATGCATTTACTTTTAAGGAGTGCAGCAGCAATACCCTGTTAAAGTGTTAAGGGCATGCAAAAGTATAGGAAGATGCATAATAAGCTCGAAAGAGCTTCAGAAGGAATTCGTCCATGGATGGTGGATATTGGCAGAATGCTGAAGGAATCTGATTGTATTGGGAAGTGTGGCAGGATGAAGTGTTCACCTCACTCATAGACTATGCTGCTAAGCTCCTCCATGTAAATACTGGCAAAGAACCAGGTTGCAATTTCACTGAAGAGCATACCAACGGTAATAATTGTAATCATGAGATTGCAGCATTTATATATTCATCAGGCACACCTTTAGTTGTGGCGAATTACTATTCAGAAATGGAGTTCATGTGCCCAATTTTTATTAAGGAGAATGAGAGCTTAAAAGAAATTTAACATATCAATTTCTGATAGGGATAGATTGCTCTCTTTTATAGTAGTTTAAAAGGTTGCTTTTTAAAAATGTGTGTATCTGAGATTGCAGAGAGATGAAAGAGAAGATAAGTACTTAATGCAGTTTGTGTTTAATTATTATGAAAAGTAGTGTCATTCAGGTCAGTTAAAGAACGTTGGTTAAATGCAGGAGTACTGCCTTTCAGGCTCCCTGCTACATCACTTGCCATTCAGTGATGAACTGGGAATGTGATTGCCTTTCTAACCTTGCGTTTCATGAATGCTGCAGGGAAGGTACTGAGAAGATAAGCCAAAGTTAACAATGATAGGATTTGACCATGTCTTCTGCATACTGGTGAGGTGGCAAATTACAAAGATGTCTCTTTCTTTATAATGGCTAAATTGAGATAAGCTCAGGAATATTGAAACTTTTGGGGCCTGAGATACTTTCAGACCTCAGAGGATACTGTTTAGACTTGGATGGGGTCACCATGCCATCGTTAGGGATGAATAGACTTTTGCCATGGATAGCAAAATGGAAAAGACCTTCCCCAGCTACAAGAATTATGGCATGCTTCCATTTTCCTCCCTACTTCTTGTTTTGTTTTGCACTGCATTACAGATTTTAAGTTCATTCAAACACTGATGGCATACAGCAAAACCAAAGTTTATGTACGTTGTACATGGAAAGCATGTGCTTTTCTTTCTCTTCCTTTGAGGTCTGAAACAACAGTTCTCTTTCTTTCTCTTCCTTTGAGGTCTGAAACAACAGCTCTCTATTTAATCACTGAAATAATTGTTTGTTGTTTGTTTGTTTTTTTTTATTAAAAACAAGCAACTCATGAACATTTCTGATATATAAAACTGGAGGTATCAAGATGTTAGGTGAAAAATGCACTAAAACATATTCATGACTTTTAACTCCACTAAGGAAGGACTTGATTGTATAAACATATGCTGTTTTTCCTCTCCAGTTCTGTAAATATGAAAGGATTCTTCCTTGATTCTTTTTCTCCACATTTTAGATTTTTTAACTTGCCTTCAATCATTTGATAATGGATGGAAAAAGCAGTGCATTAACATTTATTTTTATTATTCTTTTCTGGGGTCTGTTTCTGTCATAGTTGACTTTCTTTGTAATGTCTACTATCAAGTGACTGTTTTAAGTAATTGCAGTGAGGAATGAGAAAAATTGAACCACAAAACAAAACTTGTGCAATCCTATATCACTAAAATTTGATTTGCACCAGCTTAGAATTTTACTCTGTATATTTACAAACTGAAATTACAGATGCCAGAAGGTTGGAGGCTGAATCTACTTTGAATCATTGTCTTGGGCAATGGTGGCAGCCATACCCATTCCACATTAATGTATGATGAAGAGAATGCATTTCTTTGGAATTCCCTTTATTTTAATATTATCACCCATAGTTGCAGAATTTTAAGATTATTTTTATAGCATCTTTTCTTCTTTTGAATAGTCTGCAATACTTTATTTACTATTCACCCGGCATTCCTCCAATTTTAATACTTCATCTATAGTGAGCACCCCACAGGAACATATGACTTAGGAAAGGGACAAAATCAGCAGAAAAATAGGTGGTCTGAGCATTTATGCGTTAAATATGCATGTTAATTAGAAAAAATTAGAAAAAATATGAAAACAGATGTTACATAAATTATTTCAGTCTCAGGGTAGTAGTAACTTATACACTGACAATAACTTTTATACGTGCATATGTATGTGTATATCTATTTCTGCATTTCAGAACATTTATGCAACTCCTACGTGGATAGCAATGGAAAAGAAACTTATAGTTTAGGCAGAGCTTCTCAATTTCACCTGTGCTTGTGGACATGTTTCTGTTGTGTGGTAATATCCATTGCACTCCTTGGAGAATGTTCCTGATGGAGGAGATACTAGCAACAGAGTTGGTCATATCTTAAGACCCAGGGAATGTGTTTCAGGTAACTGATATGTGGAATTATATGGAAAATGTTTCTTTTCCTGCATGTTAGTAGGTTAGGAAGCTAAAATTTTAATATACAGTCCAATCTTCTATTCAATCATATATCCCATTCTTTATTTTGATCTCTTAGTTCTTCTGCAGAAAAATTTACTAAAATCCTTTCAGTGTAGGGAAGCCCAGCAACAACTAAAATGTTGAAAATATGTTAACCAAAGGCAGAATTTTCTAAGTGGGTATTCATGCTAGAATTCATCTGCTTTTAATGCAGTTGTTTTGTCATTTCATAAAGAAGACACTTCTGACTGACAACCAATTTTCTGAATATAAATTCTGATATAATTTGAATAATTACATAATTTCTGTCCATGTAAGAAAACCCAGACATATGTGCATATCGTATTTTAATTATCACCACCAGACTGAAAAGTTAACTTCCCAGGAAATGAAGGCAATGCAACCCACAGTGAGGAGAAATGTTGAAAAAAGACCTGTAGCCTTCTGTAAATTTTCAGATAATTACTTCAGTATAACATTCTACTTTTCTAGCTTCATAGCTTTCATATTCTTTGAAATGTTGCGAGTCTCTGTTTTGTGTTGTTTTGGTTTTTTTTTCCTGTAAAATCTAGCATATACAGTGGGATGATAAAAGGCTGCAAGAAGTAGACAATGAATTCTGGAAGACGAGGGATAACAGTATTTCTAGCAGATTGTTAGTATTGAAGAGTTTTTTAAAATAGTGTTCAGGGTACACAATTGCTATTCTAGCAGATGCGTTATGCTAGTAAATGTATGAGAATGTGGTACTATATGAAAATGAATTACAGAAAACTATTAAGAATCTTATTTATGTCTTGAAGAGGAAATATATTACCATAAATCCTACTTTATACCAATAAATTGTGTTGTCTGCACAGAATTATTTAAACAAGAAAAAATAAAGTGATGTGTTAATCCTTCACTGCACATGTATTCATTTGCATTGCAAGAGTCACATTATGGGAAAAAATGGAAATTGCTTCAAGAGGAGTAGATTGTTCCAGCTATGTGTCTTGAACTTTCAAAAAAAAGTACTTTGGAATCTTAGATATTCACTATCAAACATGTAGTTGTGATGACTTCAAAGGCCTGATTAGAGCCCTTTTTTTTCTCTGAGACAATGTCACCTTTCTTTGCTAGTTTTGTATCTTTTTGTAAGCAGATCACCTTTAATTAATTTCCTGTTATCTTCTTGAGAAGTCACTTCAGTATTAAAGCAAATACAGATGATTCCATTTCACTGGAAGATACTTCAGTTACTGCCTGGTAAATACAAGCGAACCTTAACCGCTGAGTCCAAGCACATTAGGAGCCCTCTGTCACTTTTCAGCGCTCATTGTTTTTCGTAAGTTTCACAGCTTCACAGTAGCACATGCTCTAATTTCTGAGGAACTAAGTGTTTTTCCCTAGTCAGTTGGAAGTGACATAAAGCTTTGGGTCTCTATGCCTTGATGCTTTTATAATTTCTGGCTTTAATAAAAGTGGTAAAATCGTAATTCCAACTCATGACAGTATCCATCCATTAATATTTTAATTATCCTTTAAGAAGGATATTTAAAATATTTGAAGAGAACAGCTGCTTTGCTTTTGAAAACATTAGCCTTTCACAATTGGATCCAGACTTTCTAAGAATTTCTGCTACCACTTAGGCATCTATAAAAATAATAAAAAAGATTGCAGGAGTATTTAAAGGAAATGATGTCAAGTCACTTTGTTTGCAAGTTAACTTATGTTAACACTGTGGACCCCAACAGTACTGCTCATTTCAATCTGTGCTGTTTAATCTCTAGTAAGAATTGAACATTCACATTAAGCGGTGGCCTTCTGGTTCTCTGAATCTGCAATGAAACATGCAGATCATTACAGATACAGAAGTTCACATTCAGTTTCCTCAGTACCTCCATTTTTCTGTTTTGATATGTTGAATCAGAGGATGCTGTAAGATAATAGAAGGAATAAATCTATTTCTCAAATGTGAGCTCTTTCAGATGCCTGTCTAGTTCAGAATTCAGACTCTTAGAATTCTGTTTCTGTCTGTCTCTGAAGCAAGAAATAGGTTTTCTTAGGTTTTCTGTAGGTTGATTTTGATGATTTTAAGAAAAAATAATTAGCATTAGTTCGTCTTCATGTAAGACCTTAGGTGAAAATGATAAAGTCATCTTAGTTAAAAGATGTGAAAAATAATACTTGTAAGGTGTTTTTGCTTTCAAAATTTTCTGTAATGTTTTTACTACAAGTTATAAACATGAAGGTGTGCATTCTGTGAAAACTTCAAGAATTCAATTTGTGCCTCTTTGAATTGCTGAATAGCTAGAAAATGTGACAGTCCTTCTCCTTTTCTTTCATTCTATTTCATTATTTTCTGTCAAAAAAATGCAGAGACATTGTGTACAGTATTTCCTGTAAAAATATCTGAACTGGCTTTGCCCAGGTGACATATTCTTTAGAGTTTTCACTTTACTGAATGAAATTATGACCACTAATACTTCTAACTCTTGAGGGAAAAAAGAGTGTTATTAATATATAGGTATATTTATACATATATAATCCAACTGATGTATATTATACAGATGCACGCATACGAATGCACACGCATGCATATGTGAATATTTCATTTTCATAATACAATTGTAGTAGTAAGGATGTTCTTGTTTGCTATACAGTAAGCATTTCTATTTTTTGCATTTTTTTTTCTATAGATTTTCATCCTACCCATATTAATGGAGCTCTAAGCACTTCTCACCTTAACAATATTTATTAGTATCACCACTTTAAATAATATAACCATATTTATTGATATTTGTTAATATGACTGACATTTTTAGGTGGGGCAGTTCTCTCTCTCTTCTCTGGGAAAAATGCAATTCTGTAGGTATGTGCTTCCATCTGTCAATGCTAGATGATGCAGAATGGAAGGAATGTTCCTTGTGTTTGAAACAGAAGGCATTGAGCTTTTGGCTATAACTTATTTTTTGTTGTGAATTTGTTTCATGATTTCTGATTGGCTTTTGAGAAATCTCTGTCTGGTGCAGCAAGAAAAAATAATCTTGTCATAGAAGGCTCTGCTTTGGTTGACAGACGTGTGGGAGCACGGAGATATCATTCAGCAGCTTTAGGTTGCAGTACCTATTGCATTTGATGAAGATAAAGATTAATTTTAATTGCTGTTGAGAAAGGTTTACTTTAGTCTGCATTACTGAAAAGATGCTTTAGAGCATTCTGTACCAACAATTTGAAAGAGCTGCAGGTACTTGCAGATGTTAGTATGACATAGGCCATGTGAAAGCTGATGGGTGTTCTACAACTTCAGTGTGAGACTGAATCCCAGAGATGTGTGGAGATGGTAGGAGGCACTATTTGAGGAGCCCATACATGAAGTCCTTTTTCTGTACTCTATTTTAGAAGAAGCTTTCTGCCAAACATTATTGCTCTGAAACATTTTGTGTATTTTAGTCCTTTCTTCAAAGGACGGCTGTTATCTTGATGTCTCTTTTGTGTGCATGTATGAGTGTATGTCTGTGTGTGAGTTATTTGTGTGGTAGGGAAAGGAAGAACAAATAAATGATATGGAATGTATAAAATGATAAAGCATTCTGTTTGAAATGATTTCCTATGGTAGTTGACAGTCCAGTAGTCATTTAGAAGGAGAATATAGAGGAACCTGGTTATTACTGTGGAAATTTCTGTCATGTCCAAGGAAAAAGATTACAAAGAGTAGTTCCACCTGAAGTTTTCAGAGCTCCTTAGGCTTATCCCAAGGGGTTGAGAAACAAGAAACTGGGAAATTATTTGAATTATTGGGAAATCCAAGGAGCTGTTGCATTTACAGTTGTTAGCCATATTACTAAGGAGATGTTCTGGAGTATTTTTTCACCAGGAATATTGCAAGCAGTGAAGACTGTATCTAGGTACAATGCATTTTGAAGTCTAGCTAGAATGAGGAGTAACAGAGGTTGTCTGAATTCTTTGGGAATGTCTCTCTGAGTGAAATGAAAACAGTAGGAAAAAAATGTAGTTACTGCAGTCTCAAAGTCTGGGAGGAACAACATTGTCAAGAATACACTTAGAACAAGGAGTAAAGTGATTATCTAATATTATACTAGCTGATTATGAGCATCTTTGAACATAAGCACAAACTCTTTTCTTCAACTGTTGCAAAAGTATTTGGAACATTTCTTCAAGAAGTGTGGGTCATTTTGCAATGTGTTGAGCAATAGATGATATATTCCTTGTTTCTCTTGACCTTTGTTGTTTTGCGGACTAGACCAATAGCAGGGCAAGTTAATGCTGTAGTAACATAGCAGGAGGAGGATGTCTGGACATAGTTAAAAATGCTTCTATTGCTATGAAAAATATACAATAAGCCTACATAGATGGATCAGGCACTGCATTTCAAAGCCTTTCTTTAATGTGCAGTCTTGTTTGCTGTACTTACTTATAATTTACAGTAGGAAATTTGTCAGAAATACATTGCCTCCAATTAAAAAAAAAAAACAAAAAAAAAAACAGCCAAAACAAGGTATATACATTACAAAGAGAATATGTTGCAATGTAAGATGTGCTGGTTTATGGCATGTTAGCCATTCGCAGATCTCCAGGGAAGGAGATTCCACGTCCTATGTGGGCAGCTTGTTCACATGCTCTGTCACCCTCAAAGTGAAGAAGTTCTTTCTCATATTGGGGTGAAACTTCCTGTGTTCCAATGGGTGCCTGTTACCCCTTCTCCTGTCACTGGGCATTACCAAAAAGAGCCTGGCCTCGTTCACTCGACAACTGCCCTTTAGGTATTTATAAGTATTGATATCGTCTACTCTTAGTTTTCTCCAGGCTGAACAGTCCCATGTCTCTCCGTCTTTCCTCACAAGGGAGATGCTCCAGTCCACTGATCATCTTTGTAGTCCTCCACTGGACTCTTTACAGAAGTTCCCAGTCTGTCTTGAATTGAGGAGCTGGAACTGAACACTATACTCCAGATGCTGCTGCTCTTCAGGGCAGGGTAGAGGGGGAGGATCACCTGTGTCGACTTGCTGGCCACACTCTTTTCAGTGTACCCCATGATACTACTGACATTCTTGGCCACAAGACGTACTGCTGACTCATAATCAATCTACTGTCAACAAGGACACTTGTGCCCTTCTCTGCAGAGTACCCTTCCAGCAAGACAGCCCCCAGCCTGTACTGATGCATGTGGTTATTCTTCCCTGTGTATAGGACTTGACACTTGCCCTTGTTGAACCTCATAATGTTTCTCTCTGCCCAGCTTTCCAGCCTGTCAGGTCATTATTTGTCAGATGTTTCTTGGAATGAGCAGAAATATATGTTGGCCTGCTTAAGAGGGAAAACCCTTGTAGACATAAGCTGGTTATTTATATTTGGAAGTACTGAAATAGACATGGGTGATTGTTAGTCATATTGCGGGATTTCATTGACACTAGTTTGCCTCAGGAAGTGATGTGAAATTAAAAAAAAAAGGCACTTAAATCCTGCTTAGGTCTTTCCTTAAATGCCTGAGATCTGAAATCTCAAAAAGTAAAGTTTTCTGTTGTTACAAGCTTAAACATCCTCCCTGACCTGGATCTGAATCAAGGTCTGATCATTTGTGAAACTAAGATTAATAGTAGAAAAATCAAAATGGATGATACCAGCTAGAGGGTGATACAGGTTAGGATTTATTTCTCTCTTGTGTAGTCAGTGCTGTAGTGAGTGAAGAGCATGTGACTGTGGTTGTCTGCACAAGTGAACAACCAAGTTTCTTCTTTTTTCACCATCCTTGCATTGAAGATGATGTCACCTAGAGAAAGACTCAGTGTTCCTCTTATCCTCTGAGTCACTGTTAGGCTTTTGTTAGCCCAGTTGCTTTTTGCCTTTTCTCTTAATGGACCACTGGGATATGAACTACCTATGTAGAAATAGATAAGCAATTAATTCATGTTAAATGTTGTGAACAATGTAAAACAGTACAATTTGTAAAATTCTGGTACCTTGATTTCCAGAGCGAAGTTTGTTTACAGCTTCTGTGCTGTAATTAACGAATTAAACTGTCCATAAGACAAAAATTTCAGGGCCTGGATGTTGCAGAGACACATGAAGAACAGTGCTATAAACAGACAACATGGATGAAGTTGCAGATAGTTTTAGGGTCAACTTTTTCACTTTTCCCTGTAGCCAAGTAGAAGACAGTACAGAAGAAAGGAAAAAAAAAAAAAAAAAAAAAAGAATCCAACAGCACGGTGGGGCAGTGGGGTAGTAGGGCTATGGGCAAGGCTGGCACAAGCTGGCAAGCCATCAGGCCACGCAGCAGGGCAGGCTGAGTGAGCTGCCCAGCTGCAGGGCAGGGTGACAGCCTCAGGCTGCTGGTAGCAGCCAGCTGTAGGCTTACCTGCCACCCCACTGAGGGATTCTTCCAGGGACTTAAGAGCTCTGACAATATTTCCTCTCTGCTACTGCATTCGGTGTCTACTGACGTGGGATATTTGCATGATTAGCTGTTCATTTCTTTCCTAATGTTTCAAGCTTCTACATGTATGGGAGCTCGACATTTTTAAACTGTTATTTTTTTTTGTAACTCCTCTGATTCAATTGCAGACTGAGATTGTGCAGAGTAGGGTGTGTGTTACATCCCTGATAATATTTTGCCTTTTTGTAAATATCTTCTTGAAATGGAAGATTTTTTTAAAAAGGACAATTTTTGCATTTCTCTCTCTTATCAATTGATCTGTTTTTACCTGGTGACTTCTTTATTTATTATGCTGGGTTTTTTTTATATATTGATCATGAAGTTGGACAAATGCAAAGCACTGTAATCAATGCATTCCTACACTACCAAAAAGGAGAGATATTAAAACAGAGTTTCACGTGCTTTAAGACATATAAGTGGGATTTGCTAAAACAAAAGGAAATGGATGTGATTTAACTGTTTAGATTGTTTTTTTTTTTATTTTAACTAAACTTTTATATGAGGAAACATTCCTGTTTAAAGAAAGTGCTTCTGTTATTCTTGACTAAGCGTAGTGGCTTTATTGCTATGAGAATGTTTTGCTTCTGATAATGAGGGGAGGGGGGGTTATGTACATAAAAACACATTTTTTCTCTAATCTGATTTGATAATCCAATTTCCATTGTTAGATGCAGATTATAAAGAATTTTGCACTGGTAGGGGTTCTAAAGCCTTGACATTGTTTTAATCTGATAACGAATGGCTTTAAGTTCATGTTCTTTCAGTTGTTGGCAACAAATCTAAACCTGTGCTTTTTGGATTTATGAGGATAAGTCCTGCTTTGGCAATCTTGTAGATCCTCAAGAGAATAGTTAAACAGTGATTAATCATTGTTTCTTCACTGAGTGTGCAGAAAAGAATGGAAAAGCTGCATTTCACACTTCTGAAGCAATTAATCCCCATGATCTTAGCCAGGTTTGTCTTGTAGATAAGTCGGGATACAAAACTGTACCTAATTTATCAATGTATGCATGCCATAAAGTATAAAACACACAATTTATTTCATATCATTTATAGTCAAATGTAAAAAAAGAGTGACTTTGCCATATCCAAGAGTGTTTCTTACATTACCTTCATATAAACTAAGTACCAGAGATTACAATGGGATTCCTGTTTATTGTGCACATCTGGTGCAGTCACTATGCATTTTCTCATTCACTTGCTGGCATTTTTAGTGATTGTGGCATAAATCACCTTGCTAATCAGAAACATAAGTGACGGGAAGTCATCTCCTTTTTTTGAACAATGGGAAAAAACATATGGCTTCTTAGACAGGACTTGGCTGTTATACTATTTATGTGGCATTATATTCTGTATTTAGAATTTCATATTAATTGCTGTGCTTTGACTGAAGGCATAGAATGCCCTGTGGTGTTGGTCAAAGTATTTGTTTTATGATCTACTTATGATGCTTTCCACGCCTAGTATCTGTTGTATTGTGGATATCAACAGTGGAGCTAAACGTGCAGCTTGTATTTTAAAATGTGATAAAATGTTTTCAAACACTTTTTAATCGATATGAAATGGGGTGCTGTATGTTCCAAATGACATCGTATATTAAAAAGTTGTTGTAAATTATGTGAAACAGAAATCAAGAGAAAGAAAATTTTGTCCTTATAAAGAACGCGTATTCTCTAAACTTCTGTTCCTGCAAAGTGTCTGTCGCTGGATTTGCCACAGTGTATATAAAAACAGTTACTGTTTGCAGAGTTATGTAAAATCAGGTTAGGAGATGGGACTGGTAGCTTTTGTGAAGGATACATATTGCTAATTGTGGTCCTAAATTAAAATTCCCTGTGGAATAAAACATACAATAACATACCAAAATTATATAAGCGTGTGGGAAAGATAATTACAGCCGAAAGCAATTTGTGTACAATATCAGTTTATCTAGTTCCGCATTCTTACACGAATGTTTTGCACTTCATTTTGTGCTACTTATTTTGTGATCCAAGACAGTGATTACTCCTTAGCCAAAAAGTTCATTATTAATAATAATTACTATAGGAACATTTTAGTAGCCTTTTGGAAAAGTGTATTTATTCATAGCCAGTGGCTTTCAGTTTTATTTACTGTTATATTATTTCTTTTAAATAATTGATTAAACGTGAGAACTTAGTGGTCTTACTGACCAAGTTTCTCTAACTAATTTGGATCCTTATATATCATTGCATAATATTGGTATATACTAGTTGTTTTTTTGTGTCTAAAACAAGATATTTATCTCAGGAAATTCTTATACAATTGCAACAAATACTGAATTAACTGATATGAATAAGACTTGCATGTTCAGCTCTTGAAATTGTGGGAGATAAATGGAATGGAATATGTGACTATCTCAAATGAGCAGCTATTTATTAGTAATATCTCTCTGACAATGCAAATTATGCCTCAGCAATACTAAAGAAAACCGATAATGAGAATAATGCTTGTACTGCTACATGCACTTGTTAGGCCTTATAGCTGAGGTCTCCATCTTCTCAGCTTGGTTTCAGGCCTAAATGCACACCTGGAATGCTGCTTTTGATAGCTCTATTAGAGATTAACTTTTTACTCAGATATTTGACTTGTAATTGGGATTGTTGAAAATCCTGAGGAAGTAAACTTAAACTGACTTGCTATCCTTAAGAGGATTTCTACAGAAATAGAGGTTTTAAAATGAATGGGCAACACAGCTGTATAATTTTTACAACCATTGCTTAGTATAAAATTTCTGCTGTTTCTTTTGCTGTCTTCTGAATGGAATCTTCCATTTCATCACAAGATTTAGATTGCTGTGTATTAGTTTATCACTCTTGATTTTTCAGAATGGCTAAACACACACACACAAAAAAGCCAAAAACTATCAAATGACTCATCAGATGATTTCTTTAAATATTGATTTCTTTTATGTTCGTTTTCACTCATTAAGAAGAAATGACTTAAAACACATGCATGTAAAGTTGCTGACTAGATTAGTATTACTCCAGCATTTTCACACCTGTTGTAATGTCTGGGGTTACAGGTTAGGAAAGGATGCTAACAAGCCTTAAAAAATACATATTCACACCTCTCATGGTGTCACGGAATGGTCACTCTCTTCTTCTCATGGACATGCAGTGTGCAGAACTTGCTGCTTCTTCAAAGTGAAGGTGAAGATAGGCTGGTGGTGTTTCAGGTAAGTTGGGGGTCAGCTCAGCATCATTAGAGCATGGGAAACCACTGATCTAGCTTAGTGAGTGTTGGTGTTGTAGACCTGCAGTCTTTAAGGAGATCAGTATTATTCACTTGCATGATTTATGTGGGTTTAATTTATGCTTATATGCCTGGCAGGTTAGAAATTTCCTCTTGCAAAAAATAAGGTGAGGTGTAAATTAGAATTGAGCTAGAAATTAAACTAGAAAAGAGCTTGAGACTCTTTTTGAAATTGGTAAGTGTAGAACTCCCTTTGTTGCCCTAAAACTGAAATCACCCAACACAATGTCAGTAATACTGTGCTACGAGTCGTACTTTAATGAAACAAATTTTAAAATTCCAGTCATGATTTAGGAAGTTCACTCCCTTTGATAAACAGTCACAGACAACTCAGGAGAGGGTTAAAGACTGTGTTTAGATAAATTCATTCTCCTTCTAATGAGGAGAGTGAATAAAATAATTTACTTCATTTTAATACAGTTATTTAAAACTTAAATTTTGAGTTTACAACCATCTGTCTCAAGGGCTAAGCTCACTATAAACTATTATAATCATTTAAATAAATAGAGGAAAAAACAATCCGTTCAATATGTTGAATCAATATGTCATGCTTTGAATATCTATATAATTTTCCTCACATTAGGATCCATGGCACATGTACAGTACAATATGCTCTATAAATAGACCTGGAAAGAACAACACTGTATCTTGCTCTGTGCAAGGGATGGTAGCACTCCCCGCAACTTAGTAGCTGGTTTTGCCTAGCAGCAATCTTCTGCTGTGATGAGAATGTGATTCAAAACCTAACCAGTCCTAACTGAAAGAAGATGAATTTTAATGGTGATAAAGAGCGGAGCATATCTTTGTAACTTTTTGTGTCCGCCACAAGAATGTTTATTTGATGACTGTATTTCATTCCCTTCTTGGACCAGGGAGAATAAGTACTGTGTCTGCTTGCAGCACTGCTGTTCAGTGTTTCCTCTTTGAAGCCACTAACTTGTGCGGCATTCTTGACCAGTTCTCGTGGTCAGTGGATTAAGCAAATATTGCTAGATGAGTCTGTGCTTGTTCTCAGCACTTAACATGTGTGTGCATGTGTTACACTGTACATATTCTAATTGCTTGGAAAATATGCATTGGAACATAAGCTATGGGCCTGCTGCTCAGAGTTAGCTCAGGAGTACAGATGGAAGAAAAACACAAAGAAAATGATGGATGGACATCAGTGAAATTTATATGATTAAGCCTCTAAAAGATATTTATGCTCCCTAAGTTCTAATTCAGCTTTGTCCACAATGGAAGATTTTCATTGTTTTAACTGCTAAGGAATTATTTAATCATTTCTGAGTAGCTTCACAGACTGTATTAAGGATGTGTAGTGAGGACATGGTTATTGTAAAAATAAATGGCTTATAATATTTTAAGAGATTCAGTGCATTTCAAATGTAAATTTTTTCTAGTATAGTACAAATGTGATCTAAAGCTCTATGAAGAAAATACTATCAGAATGTGTGTAACTGGAAATACAAGACTGATTATAGTAGATTTTCCCCATACTTTTATAATTTAGGAAGGGTAACATTCTAACTGTGTTGTATTAAGGGGACAAAGGATAACAGTGACAGAGCAGCAGGAGTGTAGGGCCTTCAGCATATTCAGGGCCTAGGCCTGGGACTTCAATTCATTAACTATGTAAATAGAGAAGCTGCCATGTTCTGAGTTATGGAACTAGAATTCTCTTGTGGGCTTGTAGTGACATCAAAAACTATTAGAGGTTTGTTTTTGATCTCACTAGAATCCCTTGATTCGATTGTTCATCTGTATTTATAGTGCAAAAAAAATTATAAGGTGAGATGGATGGATGAAATTTGTCTTCCATTGTTCACTGTATAAATCACATACCGGCTCAAGGCTGCTTAAAAGGAAAAATGCATTCGTTCTTTTTAACATTGTGCTCAGCTGTTCTGCAGACCGATCTAAATGAAAGCCAGTCAAATGCATGTTAATGGTGTGGAAGAGGAGTATTGAAGAGGTTACTGAAGAAATCTAGATTCTGATTTCACATGTACCTCTGACTTGGGCCCTATGAGCCAACTTCTGTTTGAAACCATACCAAAATCCTTGTGAATGATGTGTTGCATGTGAAAACAGAAAGCAAAATGTTCCATATACAGGAAAGCCTCAGCATATGGTTGTGTGTCACTGTGCCTGACTTTTTGTATTTGTAAATGAGGGATGTGCTCTGCAGAGTGGTTCAACTCAGCACTATTTGGAAAGTATTTTGGTTTGCATAAAACGCAAAGTATTTAAATTTCTGAAGTATTAGTCTGTTGCTGAGTAGTGAGCGCTGTTGAACGCTTACTTAGCATCCAAATACTTGTCATTATGCAAATATTTCAAATTCTTATTCTTATGTGTTTTAGATTCCTAATAAAGCGATGGTTACTGTACTACATCAATGTTAGAAAAACTTTAGTTATTGACATACTTTTTTAATGTTGTTTTGTGTACTGCTTTTGTCCTTTTTATTTGTAATTCTGTGCTTTTCTTTGTGGTAGTATTTAATAAAAACTGAATTGTCATTAAGCTAGTTGAAATGCCTGGCTTTTTCAGCATTTTGTTCTGCTACATGGCTTCATCAAACTGCATACTCTTACTCATAAGTTCAAAATTCTACAAGTAGATAGAATATAAGAATAGATTGAGTTTTCTGGACATTCTTTAGTTTCTTTGGCTTGATAGCAAAAACATGCATTTGTTTATCTACATCTATTCAGACTTAGCATGCTAAGAACCACCGAAGACTAAGTCTCTATGTAATTTATTTTCAGTGTGTAGTGTAAACTGCTGTGCTGTATATACATTTTATATTTATGTCAGAAAAGGGTTTCAGAGGGGTACTTTAAAACCACCTTTTCGGCTCTAAATAGCTATTGTGTACATATGGTAAGGTACTGCTGCTTAACAATTAGTAACTGCTTTGATGAAACTAAATTACATGTTTAAGTTCCCATCAGGAAGTCGCTTCACATATCTGTATTAATGTATTCAAGGCTCGAGAAGGAAAGTTAATTTTCCAGCTTAAATATTTAATTCAAGCTTAAAATTTAGTCTGTAATTAGAGCTCCCAAATGGCAGGAACATGGAGTATTTGTCCATTTTAATTAGATTGTTGTTTACCTATTAATTATATATCATATCTTGTCATATAGTTTTGATGGTAACAGATGGTGCTAGGAGTTAGTAAGGGTTTGAACAAAATAAGATTTCACATGATTTATTAAGTTGCACTTTATTAGTGAGTGGTCTGCTTTCGTCAGGTTATTCTGAGGAATGAGAAGTTTGAAGCATTTCACTAATTTTGGTGATTATTCTTTATATATCCTATTAAAATACTGAATTTAACATCTCCAAAAAGTGCATTCTTTCTGTTTAGAGGAAGATTTAAAACCACTTGTATTTCGCAGAAGTTATAGCCTGTTAGACTGCTCACTTGATAGTAAGATTAAATACTAAATCTTTTTTTTTTTTTCCTTCTTTTCTAAATGCTCTGCATAAGACTTTTCTGCATAAGAAGAGATGTATCTATTATCTGCAGTGAATGCTGTCTGGAGCTGTTAGAGCTGTAAGACCTGACTTATTTGCAAAAATGTTATCTTTTGCACAAAACCTGTGGTTCATTTTCAGGCAAGTTTCATTGGGTTAATAAAAACAGCATATCCTTTTGTTGAATGGCACTTTCAAAATGTGCATGCGTGCATACGAGTGCATCCACATCCCTGTTGCACCCTCTGGGCATTTAACTGTGAAAGGTTCTTGAGATTATTTCAAAGTTCTGTAGTTCTGAAGGAATCATGCCATGTACCTTGACCTCAGTATCTGAATGTTATTCCAATTCTTTATCAATATCTACTGTAGACACATTTCCTTTGTCAGAAGCCCGTTTGTACCAATCTAGGTAAGATTCATTAGTCCTCTGTGCAATATGTCTGTTAGTCTGTTTTAGGATGATTAAAACAATGCAGGGCAGCCTACACTTTAAGCCATGCACACATAGACATATATTGTATGGTACGTACACTGTGATATTCTGTAGACCTGGGACAAAGAAAAAGAAAAAAAATAAGGAGAAATTAGGACAATTTCATGTTTAAAATGATTTAAAAAAAAAAAAAAAAAAAAGGAGAGAAAAATTCTGAAAGTTTTCAAAGAAAAATCTCCTTATGAGAAATTTTGGAGTTTCTGAGAAAGGGCAAGAAATAGAAATTGGTATTTCATACAGGGAGAATGTTAAGAATTTTAGTAGTTAAAAGGATCGTATGGTAGAGGTTGAAGCATGTTGTTTTTTGGAGGAAAACTAAAAAGGAATCTTGAAAGATTCAGTAGAAGTTGGTTTGAGATGTTCCATGAATGATGCTGGTAAATGGGCAGTGGCTCTGTCTGGATGTATTTGCACAGTGAAACAAATTAGCAGTGGAATTTAGTGGTGTGTTGTTTGTTGGTGATTTAGCAGAGATCTGAGAATATTTGAGCTTTTAAATTTACCTTATGGCTAATTTAAAATATTCTCCTTTTGGTTCCTAGAGGGAAGAGAGCAGAGACAAATTAAGTCCAGATCAGTTCAGAAGCTCTCTGTTACAAAGCTGAATACATAAATCTTGTTGTTGTTGTAGGCCAGTCTTTCTGTTTTCAGATGTTGCTTTCATGGGACCTTGATACTTTAATCCCTTTGGGGTATAAAGTACTTGAACAAATGAAGATCCTTTTCCTGTAGTCTGTAATTACATTATTCTGTTTTCCTTCCTTGTTCCTTTTGTCCCCTTGCCAAGTTTTTTTTTTTTTTTTTTTTTTTTTTTTTTTAAAGCCAACCATGCGTAATCATAACTGTACCTGTTTTTCGACATTTACCATTTCTTTGACTCCATGGTCAGAGTCAGACTTTTGCTGGTGAAAAGTAAGCAGATGGCCGTGGTACACACACTGATTTCAAGGCTTGCTTCAGTGGGCGACTTGACAAACAGGAGATCTACAAAACTGCCTCCTTGTTCTGGCACTCACTTGATCCACATACCAGCAGCAACAGATGCCTGATGCTGACACGAGCTCGTTTTTCTCCGCATAACTTTGGTCACATACTCCTAGTTGATTTCGCTGTGACCTCTCTTGTTTCATAATTGTCCGTATCAGCGTGGTTGCTACCTTAAAACATATTGATAAATGTGTCTGTATTCAAATCAGCCGGAGGTGGGGTGAGTAGGGGGAGGTGTTTGGGAGTGTGTATGCATCTTGGATGTGTTCCCAAGCCTAGGATCGTTTCATCACCACCTACATCTAAAAAGAACCACTATGCTGAAATTGTGCAGTTTGATTAGCTAGGG